>NW_006921747.1:2937500-2962176 GCF_000298275.1 Orycteropus afer afer | reverse complement strand
ATATATACAGTCTGTTACTTGAGATGATGTACTGCATAATGGGATTAAAGTGGTCGCAGTAGGAAATAAGAGAGAAAATACTGGTAAGCATATTTCTCCATATCACTGTTAACCCTAAAAGGGCAAGAACAGAGCCCATCCTGGCTGTGTGTTTAAAATCACTGAGATGAATCATGATACAATTGGTGTAATAGATGAACAGGGAAACTAGTCTAATTGGAGATATTTCTTGGTAAGCTTTGAGGTTGTTTGTGGTTGTGTTGAATTGATTCCAAATTATGGTTACTTCATGTGTTACAGAGTAAAACTCCGTAGGGTTTTCTTGGCTGTTATATTAAGGAAGCAGATTGCCAAGTCTGTTTTTCCATGGTACAGTTGGGTAGGTTTAAACTGTCAACCTTTAGGTTCACAGTCAAGTGCAAACCTTTTGTGCCACCTGAAAATAAACAAACAGGAGAATTCCGGTAGGATGGAGGAATAGGCATACAAGCGACGCAGACCCTCTTCAACAGAGGAAAGAAAAACCAATTGACAGAGATAACGGAAAATAATCCTGGAACCCTGAGCTTTGAAATGAACTATACAAAAGTGGTTTAGGCACCAAGTAGTGGAAAAACCTGAGTGAAAACAGTGAGTACAGAGATAGTCAGAGCTGTGGACTGTCAGCTACTCTGACGGGACCAACAGCCTGAATTTTTCCAAGTGGTGTAGAGACCTGAGAATTGACCTAAAGATCAGTCCTGGTGACCAAGGGCTGCAGAGACGACTGTGCTGGTGGTCTATGACTAGGAAGAGAAACAGCAAAGAGGGAGACAACCTGAGCTGTTGACTTTCTGCTGTCCGAAGGGTGCAGCCATTTTGTTTATTTACACACGGCAGCCACTTTTGATATTTAAAGTGACCAAGGGCACAGCCATTTTGAATGTTTGTAAGTGGCAGCCTTTTTTGGATATTTAAAGTGACGGAGGGGCAGCCATTTTGAATGTTTACAAGTGGTGGCCATTTTGGATATTTAAAGTGGGTAGTGACTGAGCGTGCAGTCATTTTGAATGTTTACAAGTGGTGGCCCATTTGGATATTTAAAGTGACCAATGGCTCAGTCATTTTGAATGTTTACAAGTGGCAACCATTTTGGATTTTAAAGTGATTTCATTCTCATTCAGATTCCAGTAACCTAAGAATAGGCTATGTTTGCCAAAGTTAGCAGGGACATTCGAGAGGCTGACAACAGGAAAGGAGAAAGGTGGTGAGTGTATAAATGCTGTCAACTAGTGAATAGAGGAGCATAGTATAGTAACCTGCTGGGGTAGATAACTTACAAACAAAATAAAGAAAATTAAAATCGTGGGCAAGTCACTTCAGCATACAATCACCAATTACATATAAATACAAAAATGTCACAATGCCTCGGAGACAACAGAACATCATAGTCCACACAAAGAAGCAAGATAAAGCAGGAGAAAAAAGGGACCAGGATACAGACTGAAAACACATCCCTGAGGTAGATGCAGCATTGGAACTCCCTGATAAGGAATTCAAAAGAATTATATCTAGGTATCTTCAATGAATTGACAGAAAGATTCAGGAAAACACAGAGAAAACCCTAGAATAATTTCAAAAGACAATACAAGAACAACATGACAAAATAAATGAAAAATTAGAAATGATACAAAATCTACACACAAAACTCCAGAAGATTAATACTAAATTTTCAGATATAGATAAGACATTGAATGGACAAAGGAGCATAACTGAATCAATGGAAGACAGAATTAGAGAGCTTAAAGGCAAGTACCTGAACACTTCTTTGGAAAGGGATCAATCAGAAAAAAGATCAAAACAAAATGAAGAAAACCTAAGGTTCATGTGGGATACCATAAAAAGGAAAACTTATGTGTAATTGGAATTCGAAATATGTTGGAAGAGAATTTTCCTGGTATGATGAAAGAGGGAATATACTCATTCGAGAAGTCCAAAGAACCCCAAACAGGATAGACCCCAAAGAAAATCACACAGACATGTCATCATCAAACTCACCAAAACCAAAGACAAAGAATTATGAGACCAGCATGGGAAAAACAAAAAGTTACCTACAAGGGGCAACTAATAAGACTAAGCTCAGGTTTCTTGACAGAAACCATGCAGGTGAGAAGACAATGAGATGGTATGTATAAAACCCTGAAACAGAAAAATTTCCAACCAGGAATTATGTACCCAGCAAAATTGTCCCTCAAATATGATGGTGAAATTAGGACATTTCAAAATAAGCAGAAATTAAGGGAATTTGTTAAAACCAGACCAATGTTACAAGAGATGCTAAAGGGAGCCCTTTGGACAGAGAAACAGCAATAGCCAACAACAACTAACCATTAACATACATGATGATATAACCCAGAAACCAACCCAGCTATGGAAGTATCCAAAGTAAATAAGCCTGCAAGATTGTAAACAGGGAACCAGAGACATCAATTGGCAGATGAGGACAACTGTGAACCAAAAAGAGGGAAAAGACTGTGTCATTACAGAACTCAGATGGTAGGGGGAGCTCTGGTAGCATAATGCCTAAGGCACTTGACTGCTAACCAGAAGTCTGGTGGTTCAAACCCACCAGCCACTCCTCGGAAGGAAGATGGGGCAATCTACTTCTGTAGTGATACTGCCTTGGAAACCCAAGGAGGGGTCACTATGAGTCGGGTCCAACTCAACAGCACATAGTAACAACAACAACAACAACAACAACAGATGGTAAGGAAGCCAAGACAACTACAAGATAGAACGTACTGTTCTAAACTTGGGAAGAAAACTATAAATCACAGGGTAACCTCAAAGAAAAATGATAAACTTTCACATCAAAGTAAAAAAGAGGACTGGTATAAATATTCAGCAAATACTAAAACAGTAGCAATAAAGAAAGTGATAACATAATTAATAAACAAAATGAGCTCAGCATAGAAAAGTATATGGAACAAAGAAATTGACACCACAGAATAGCACATAACAAAAATGACAGCAACAAATTCATATTTGTCAATAATTACATATCTGGCAAGGGACTTATCTCTAAGATTTATAGAAAACTGCAACGTCTCAATGCCAAAGGATTAACAATCCATTTGAAAAATGAGCAGAATACATGAATAGACATTTTACCAAGGAGGATATTCAGGTGGCCAGCTAATATATGAAGAGATGCTTACAATCATTGGGCATCGGAGAGATGACAAATCAAAATAACAGTGAGATATACCATCTCATCCCAGCACTGATGGCAAGGTTCAACAAGGCAGAAAATAACAAATGCTGGCGGGGATATGGAGAAATTTGGACTGTCATATACTACTGGTGGGACTTTGAAATGATTCAATCACTGTGGATAGCAATATGGCAATTCCTTAGAAGGCTGAAATTTGGAGATACCATTTGACCCAGCAATCCCATTAGTAGGTATATATCCTACAGAGGTGAGAGCCAGGATAGGAACAGATATATGCACACTCATGTTCATTGGAACACTATTTACAATAGTAAAAAGATGGAAACAACCTACATGCCCATCAGTGGAAAAGTGGATGACCAAACTATGGTACATACACACAATGGGATACTGTGCAGCACTAAAGAATAATGTAGAGTCTGCAAAACACTGCATAATATGGAGGACATTATACTGAGTGAGATAAGTCAATAACAGAAGGACAAATAGAGTATTAGTTTGTTGTTGTGGAGGGTCAAGGAATGGTTTATATATGGAGGGAAACTTTCTTTGTTGGTAGCCAGGGGGTGGGAGGGGAGCGGGGGAACAGTGCAAAAAAAAAAAAAAAAAAAGTGCATTGACTCATGGGGAAAAAAAAAGAAAATAAACAAACAAATGAACTCACTGCCATCAAGTTGATTCTGACTCATAGGGAATCCCTTTGGGTTTCTGAGTAGTAAATCTTTATGGAAGTAGATTGCCCAGTCTTCCTTCTGTGGAGTGGCTGTTGGGTTTGAATTGCCAATCTTCTGGTTAGCAGTCAAATGCCTTAGGTACAATGACACTAGAGCTCCTGCATCACATAGGGACATTAAGTTTTGAGTTTAATGTTACCAAACTTTCTCAAAATGGTTTTACTGTCATTGATTCTCAGAATAAGTGAATAATCTTACTAACTTTCTCATCTTTCTCATGCCATATTATATGCTATTGAGTTTTAGATTGATGAATGGGGAGAACAAAAGAAAAGAGCAAGGAAAGAGGGAACAGAGTGGTAGAGACAAGAAGAAAAGTGAAGAGAAAGGGAGGAGAGTGGAGGAAAAGGCCCAACACCTGTAGTAGGGATGGCAGAGGGGCAAGAAGGCCACATCTTCTGACCTCCTCTAACCCCACAAGAAGACAGAACCACCTTTAGTAGCCTGAAGTCTATTGCTGCTAGGCTAGACATGCTGCCTCCCTCCAGCCCTTTCACCAACCATTCCTCCCCCAGTATCCACCACCTCTCTGCTGGGTTTGATAATTCACTGCAGTGGCCACACAGAACTCATGGATTATGGGTTATAGGGAAGCACCAGACTACAATTCAAGTTCAGAAATGCATTCACTCTCTTGCAGCCAGCTGTCTCACTCAGCAGCCAGCAATCTCAGTAGCACATCGCTTTCTCAGTAGTGCGTGTCTCTCGTGTCTCTCTCTCAGCAGTGTGTGTGTGTCTTACCTCTCTCTCTCAGCAAGTGCATATCTCTCAGGAATGTGTTTCTTTCAGCAGCATGTCTTTCTCAGTAGAGAGTCTCCTTCTGCCTCTAGGAGAGCTCCTTTTGAGCCTGCAGAGTGACCCAACCAACCAATCCCAACATCAGAATTCTATACACCTGAGAGAGAGAACTTCCCAAAAGATTGTTTTGTGCCAATCACAACAGAAATACCCCAGATGGATAACTTTAGCAATCAGGAGCTACTCAGTTGCTCATGGCAAATTCTGTCATGGAGTTTACATAGACTTATGGCTAGAAAAGCCACACTATGTAATTTACTACACTACAAGGGATTAGCATCTTTTGAACAATAGACAGGAAGTTTAGGAAATAAATGAAAATCTTGAGCCTTACTTAAATGCATATTGAGTATGCATAAATGTGCCAACAGATATTTATGGTTATTGTATAAAATCATCTTGAATACTGAAGATGTTACAAGTGAAACCATGTCTTTATAATAATTATCTGATGGAAGACATCTGGAATGAGTGATCCTAGCAAGTGAATGAACTTTGGGTGCCTGTTGTCTCTCATATAAAATGTAAGGGTCCAGTAAAACCATGTTTTGTTTTTTTTTCCCCAAGTGCTAAAATTCTCCTCTCATCTGTTCAAGCATAGCTTTATATTTTTTCTTACTGTGGCTTAAAAGCTGGCCATTTATTGCTGCAACAATAATTCATCCAAGGTTATTTCTTTAATTATGCGTAGTTACAAAGTACACATATGCTTTGATGTTTTTATTTTCACTAACGATAATGGGAGTATTAATTTAAGATTGAACAGTCTCCAATAAAATGTGCTGTTAGATGGTGAGGATGTAAAATGAAGCAGCTGTTGTGGAAAACAGTTTGGTGGTACCTCAAAAAGTTAAACATACAATTACCATATGACCCAGCAATTCCACTCCTAGATGTATACCCAAAAGATTGTAAGCAGGATGGAAACAGACACATGTACATCAAATATTCATTGCAGCACTGTTCACAGGAATAAAAATGGTCATAGTTCTTTGGGTCCCAGCTTCTTCTCTCTCCCCAGTCACTGGTCTTACTCTGTTTCCCGTTCTAATCAGTGCTATTTAACTCTCTAGCTTCTCATTTGTTGTCAGAGTTCCAGGATGATCACTGTTTTTTTTTTTTTTCTGGGTCTCTATTTTAGAGGGATTGGCAGAGTATGTTAGCAGGCCATCATCTTGTTTCCATCTCTTTCTTGAGTTTTTTTTTTTTTTTTTCTTTACTCTCCTTCATTCCAGATGGGAAGAGACCAATAGTTGTATCTTAGATGGCTACTTGCAAACTTTTAAACCCACAGACACTACTCATCAACCTAAGACAAGGAATTATCTTTATGAACTATTTTGTGTCATTTGACCTAGCTGTTCCCAGAAACAGTCCTCCTTAGCCTTCAAGCCTAGTAACTCAGTGTTACGAGTTGTTTGGTTATGTCTAAGAAGTTTCCATGACTGTGCCACCTATGTGTTCTATTATATATATGAATATATATTCAGCACATGCAAATATGTATGTAGAAATATTCACAGCCAAACCTATATCAGTATACAGATGTACTCCTATATCACCTCCTATGCCTATTTAGCATACGTATCTCTCTGTGAATCTACTCACAAATTATTATTTCTCTTGTTGCAGAATTGTATATATTATAGCATTAGCCATAATTGTCCTTTTTTCTTGCATCTCTCTCAGTGTCTTCCTTTGCCTTAGTCACATTATGCTGATTTCCACTATACAATATATTGCCATTCCCTTCACCAGAATGAACATAGGTCTACTGTCTTTTTGAGAGTTGAATGAAGACCCTCAACAAGATGGATAGACACATCCATGGCTAAAACAGTGGGCTCAAACATTAGCAAGGATTGTGAGGATGGTACAAGACGGGGCAGTTTTTCATTCTATTGTACATAGGGTCTCTGTGAGTTGGAGCACCTAACGAAAACAACAATAACAGGTATCTATTTAGCAATTTTCCTTCCCTCTCCCTTCATCCCTAGTGACCATCAAAGAATGTTTCTGTGTGTAAACCTGTCCTCGACTTTTCATATTAGTGGTTTCATGCAATGTTTATCCCTCTGTGATTGACTTATTTCACTCAGCATAATGCCCTCCAGATTAATCCATTTTGTGAGATGTTTAATGTAATCATCATCATTCTTTATCGTTGTATAGTATTCCATTGTTTGTATGTACTACTCTTTGTTTATCTATTCATCTGTTATTGGATGCCACCAGAGCTCCCATTGGATATTTAGACTGTGTCTATCTTTTTGCTATTATAAATAATGCTGCAATGACATGGTTGTATATATATTTATTCATGTTACAACTCTTATTTCTCTTGGATATATACCCAAGAGTGGGATCGCTGGATCATGTGGCATTTCTATTTCTAACTTAAGAAAGTACCACACCATTTTCCATAGTGGTTGTACCACTTTACAGGCCAACCAAGAGTGTATAAGAGTCCCAGTGTCCCCACAATTTTTCCAGTATTAGTTTTCAGTGACCTTATTGCTGGAGTGAGATAGTATCTCACTGTAATTTGATTTGCGTCTCTTTAATGACTAATGTTCATGAACATGTCTTCATGAAAAATCTATTTATGACCTTGCTCCATTTTTTAATTGTCTTTTTGTTGTTGGGATGTTGAAGTTTTCTGTAAATTTTAGGGATCAGACCCATCTCAGATATGTCATGGGAGCTCTGGTAGCATAGTGCCTAAGGCACTGAACTGCTAACCAGAAGGATGGCTATTGAAACCCACCAGCTACTCCTTAGAAGGAAGGTTGGGCAATCTATTTCTGTAGTGATACCACCTTGCAAACCCAAGGAGGGGTCACTGTGAGTCGCGTCCTACTCGATGGCACATAACAACAGCAACAACAACAATAACAGATATGTCATTGCCAAAAAAATTTTTCTCAGTCTTTAGGTTCTTATTTTACTCTTTTGTTGAAGTATTTTGATAAACCTAAGTATTTAATCTAGGAGGTCCTAATTCTCTAGATTTTTTCTGCTGTTTATACATTTTTAGTTATGTTTGATAGTTTATGCATAAATTAGAGCCCCTATGTTTTCTTCCATGAACTTTGTAGCTTTAGGTTTTATATTTAAGTCTTTGATCCATTTTGAGTTAGTTTTTGTACATGATATGAGGTATGAATCCTGTTTCATGTTTCTGCAAATGGACATCCAGTTTCGGCCACATCATTTGTTAGAGACTGTCTATTCCATATTGAATGGATTTTGACTCTTTGTTGAAGATCAGCTATCCATAGCTGGATGGATTTATTTCTGGATTCTCAATTCTGTTCCGTTGATCTATGTGTCTGTCATGGTACCAATACCAGACTATTTGACTACTGTGGTTGTATATTAGGTTATGAGATTCAGAGGTGTGAGGCATCCCACTTTATTCTTTTTCAGTAATGCTTTTGCTATCAAAGGCCTTTTCCCTTTCATATAATGTTGCAAATTAGTTTTTCTATTTTATTAAAGAATGTTCCAATTTAAATTGGAATTGCATTACATATGTAGATCACCTTGGGTAGCAATGATATTTTCAAAATGTTTGCTCTACCTATCCATAAACGTAGTATGTCTTCATTTTGTAGGTTTCTCTCTCAGAAGAAAACAGAAGTTTTGAAAGGTATTTTGCATTTAGAGGATTGTGTATGTTATTTCAATGTTGTTTTTGCCTTTCTTTCAAGTGTCAAACCTTCTTTTTAGGGTAGCTTGAAGACTGACTGTTGCAGTTTTATTTATCTTTTCAAAATATCTTAGGTGTCTTCTTTTGACCACTTGCAACATCTGTATTAATTGCCTTTCATACAGTGACAATTAGTCACCATAAGTTAAATAAAGATAAAATGAGGAACTATGTGTTGATAAAATCCAGGGAAAGTGTTCTGTGCAAAAACATTTATTTACCCAATGAAAAGTGAATATGTGAAAACTTGCACAGAAATGTAGATAAAAAGATTTGGTTCAGAAATATCCATTATGTGATTTTGTGGGCAGAGAGATTTTTCTCTGAGTAATTCTCTTTTAACATCTGCTTTTCACTGATAAACTTCTTTCAATTCCAGGTTGCAAATCCCAAGGAACTATCAATAAATCGTTATGTTTTGCAGAAATGCTCTTTCTCGCTTGTCACTTAACTGACACTAGATATAATAATCACATGTAAAAGTGTTGCATAAGATGTCTGATCCACAGGACAAAAAACAATGCTGAATGAAAACATGCTGAGGTCTTAAAACTCCCGTCCAGTTCCATGCCTGGAGAGTGACACACACTTAAAAAGCATTTGTGGAATAAAACTGGATTCTCATGAAGAAACATGTTTTTTAGAGAATAAATTTGGCCAAGAAAGAAGGACCAATCCATGGTCTATTATTCAATATACTGCTTCAAGCCAATGTCAGCCTGACTTCACCATGGTAATTTCTTATTGAAGACATTAAGCTGGAGAAAAGCATCCTCAGTCTCTGTAAAGCCAAATAAACCACCATGTATTTATGCTCTGAAATAATCATTGGTTCTTCATATTCTCAGAAAATAATTTTGTCACCAAAACGATAGGTATGCAGCTGAGTTCTGCCTTCAGCATGTCAGTAGAAATCTAATGAGTTAGAAGAACAGACTGTGTAAAACAGAGAAAGTCCACTTCAACACAGTAGACCAGTGTTTCCCAAAGTATCATCTTTGGGCCACTTAGAGATATCTAGAATATTGATTACAAATGCAGATTTCCAGGCACCACAGACTATTTCAACATAATATTTAGGGACATGTATAGGAATCTGCCTTTTTAACTGAAACTATATAACCATCACCATGAAGTGTCATTACCATGGTTTTAGTAAGGCAACCATCCTGGGAACAGATATGACATCACCATAGTTGTACTTTGTGAAGGAAAGTAATGCTTAAAATGGAAGATCTGTCATGTTTGTTCTAGAATCTTGGTTCCTGTGTCTTCAGTCTGCAAGTCATTCTGTTTTAAGTTGTAAAGCCAATGGTCTGATGATAGGAAGGAAGAAAAAGAAAACAAGGAAAAAGGAACACATGAAAGTGGTTGTCTTTCCTGTTGCATCTATTAAGCTAAAACAATGGCTTGATCACAGTGAACTTGGAGGAGAGGTAGAGGAGAAGACTAGACAAACATGCAGGGCAGGTAGAAGGTATGGAGTATTATGTCTCAAGCTCAGAAGTTTTATTGTATTCTGTAGGTGACGATAAGCCACTGAAGGAGGGAGCAGTGGAGTAAGATGATCAAAACTCATCTTCAAAAAGAAAGAGAAAAAGGGAAGCAAACTATCAAGTGGTCTACAGTGGAAAGGGCAACATGTGTGAAACATCAGGAGACTTTGGTTTGCATGCTTGAATAGAAAAGACTGTGCAGGCATGAATTCAGCTAGGGCAAATGACTAGCTAGATGATAAAAACAGAATGCCCCTGATCAGAAAAACACCCTGTGAGCAAGTCCTAATCAAAGCTCTAAATTTTATCTTTTTCCGTCACACTTCCAGGTCACAGTGAGCGGACAGCTTTTTTCTTCTAGATATTGTCTGTGTTGTTGAGCTGGCTTGCTACTTGAGATTCTTCTGAAGGTTAACCTATAACTTCAAAACATTTGTTGGTGATTCAGTAGTTGTTGGGTAGACTACACAGGGATCCTCCCCTGGTTAGACTTTGTTTTGATTATAGAGCAGTCACTTGACTGGTAGGAATCCCTGAGGGGTGTAGATGGTTATCTGGTCTACTAATAGCAGAACCCCTCCAGATGCATCTTAGAGAACAGGCCTGGCCATCTGCTTCTGGAAGGTTATAGCCTTAAAAACACTGTGGAAGCATTTCTATCCTTATACACATGGGGTTGGCATGAGTTGGAATAAATTCAGTGGCAACCAACAATGATAACTTGTGTGGTAGCTTCTTACTATGTTCCTTCATACATTGGTCACAATAGTTCTTTTTTAAATGCTATCACTTAAAAAACAAAAATTTTAATGAAAATTTTAAAAATGAAGAATAGCAAGCTCTTCCCTTTTATATCTTTTGGAAATCAGAGTTCTCAATATAACAAAATATCTTTATTCTTTTGATTAGAGAGACAAAGAATCATTTGTTCATTTATTCATTCGTTCTTTCAGTCAGTCAATCAGTCATCCAAAAAAACTTGCATGCTCACTATGTACCAGGCATTATCTAGGATGCTGGAACTATGAAGCAAGGATATTCACTATTATATGTAGAGGGACGGGCATCTACATAGCTAATTATTGGTCTTCAGTGCTCTTAGGATCAAATCACAAATCCTTCATCTGGCATATAGGGCCCCACATCTTCCAGCTTTTGCCTAAGTTCCAGCCACATCTTGCAGTACTCCTCATGTTAGACATGTAAGTTACTCTTGTCTTGTTTCTGCAGTACCCTGTATATGCCAAGATCCATTCCATCAGAGTTTTCCCATCTGCTCTTTCTGCTTCTGGGAATGTTTTCCTGTTTTCCATTTGTCTGGCGAGCCTCCACTCATCCTTCAGCATTCACCTGAAATAGTCTCTTCCCCAAGGATTCTTTGTCCTCTAAGACTAGATTTTCACCTCTTGCTATATATTTTCATAGATCCCTGTGTTTTTTCCTCCTATAACACTAATCAGAAGTACAAGTAATTATATTAAAAATATGTTGTTTATTATGTGTTTCCCAGTCTAGATTCTGAGCTTCATCAGAGTAAGGAGAGAACCTCAGTCATTTTTCACTCTAACCTTAACATTAGTCTATTAATAGTGCTCAGTAAACTTTTTTTTTCAGATAGTTGAGTGAAGAACTGTGTCCAGTGCACTAATTGAGTATGCATAGGGACATAGAAGGGGCATATACCTAAGACAATTTGGAGGAATCAGGAAATATCCTAATACAATGCTTTAAACCTGTTACCTATTTGTTGTTGTTGTTGTTAGGTGTCGTCGAGTTGGACCCGATTCATAGCGACCCCTTCTTGGGTTTCCGAGGCAGTATCACTACGTAAGTAGATTGCTCAGCCTTCCTTCCGAGGAGTGGCTGGTGGGTTTGAACCGCCAGCCTTCTGGTTAGCAGTCAAGTGCCTTAGGCACTATGCTACCAGAGCTCCTGTTATCTATTTAGAACACGAAATAATAACCTCCTGTCTCTTCAAGGGGAGCTCTGGTAGCGTAGTGCCTAAGGCACTTGAGTGCTAACCAGAAGGCTGGTGGTTCAAACCCACCAGCCACTTCTTGGAAGGAAGATTGGGCAATCTACTTCCATAGTGATACTGCCTCAGAAACCCAAGCAGGGGGTCGCTCTGAGTTGGTTCCGACTCAACAGCATATAAAAACAACACAACATCTCTTCAAGATCGTAAATTGTTAGCCACAAACTAAACCATTGCTGACTGTGTTTACTAAAATGGTAAATGTTAACTAAGACATCTTATATTTTAGAAAGAATATTAACAAAAGTCCAAACAAAAATATGGTTTTGAACATGAATTTTAATGACAAGAAAAATTGAAACAACTAACATGTTTCCAATCAATGGAAATTTTCATAGAGAATAAATAAAATACTCAATAATTATTTCTTTTAGCTGATCAATTTATATTAATCCTTTCTGAAATTTTTTTTGTATGTGTTTTTTTTAACTTTTTATTGTGATTTAGATGAAAGTTTACAGAGCAAATTGATTTTCTATTCAACAGTACATACACATTATATTTAGTGTCAGTGATTACAGTCCTCACAAGGTGGCAGCAGTCTTCCCACTTCCTCCCTGTGTTTCCTGTATGCGTTCATCCTTCTTTCCTATCCGCTCCTGCCTTGGAGATTTATTCTTAAGCAAAT
Organism: Orycteropus afer afer; assembly: GCF_000298275.1. Lineage (NCBI taxonomy): Eukaryota > Metazoa > Chordata > Mammalia > Tubulidentata > Orycteropodidae > Orycteropus > Orycteropus afer. Next base: position 2,949,559 of record NW_006921747.1, on the reverse strand, counting down.
GCTACCCTGTTGATGTCCTGTGGTTGATTGTTCAAAGGAGTGTGAATATCCCTTGTATTATTGTTCACCTTATAGTCTTGTTAGTTGTTTGGCTGAAAGTTGAACCACAGGGGTGAGTTCATTTCCAGACTTGAAGGGTAACTAAGGACCCTAGTCTTGGTGGTTCTACCACTCTCTATCAGACCAGTAAGCCTGATCTTTACTATGATTGTGTTTTGTTCCACATCTTCCCCACTCTATCTAGAATCTCCTATTTTGGACCCTTGCAGGGTGGTTGGCAGTGGTAGCTGGGCACCATTTAGTATTGATTTCATGGTCATGGAGGCTAAAGTTCACATGGTCCGTTAGTCTTTTGGACTAATTATTTCCATGCATCTTTGATTTTCTTCACTCTTTGCTTCAGATGGGAGCTCTGGTAGCACAGTACCTAACACGTTTGACTGCTAAGCAGAAAGTTGGCAGTTCAAACCCACAAGCCACTCCTTGGAAGGAAGGTTGGGCAAATCTACTTCCATGGTGATACTGCCTCGGAAACCCAAGGAGTGGTCGCTATGAGTTGGATCCCACTCGATGGTAGTGTGATGTTTGTTTGTTGCTTCAGACAGGGAGAGACCAATAATTGCACCTTATTTGGCTGTTCGCAAGCTTTTAAGACTCCAGTTGCTGCTCACCAAAATATGTTGTAGAGTATTGTCTTGGTGGACTATGTTATGATAATTGACTTCAGTATACTGTGAGATAATGGTCTTGAGCTCCCAAGCCCAGAACTCATGCCCGCAAAGTGTTTGGTTATGACTGAGAAGTTTTCATAAGTTTGCCCTCTATATGCTCTACTGTATTCATGATCATCTTTGCAGCATATAAAATATGTATGTAGAAATATCCTCTGTAAAGCCTATATATATTTGTGGGTGTTGTCCCATTCACCATCGCACCTGTGGTCAGCTTGCATGTCTATCTGTGTATCCCAGTTGCAGAGAAGAGAAGGGCAATGTACCAAATGTTAGTCATCAACACGGTGGCAATGAGGAAGAGGAAGATGGAGAGAGGTGCATAGGGGGTACAGACAACAAAGATGAACCCTTTTGCACGTATAATACTGCATTGTCAGTGAAGGCAAACACGGGTATATGGGTGGATATATGGGTGGACAGGCTGAAATATTAAGTATGTCTGTGCAGGGGGGAGTGTGCCCAAGACCATGTATAGGGTTGATAGACAATGTTTCTACAAGTGTATTGCTATGTACTGTAAGAATTCTTAAGTATATAGTAGAGCTGACAAGGGACAAGCTTGTAGTCACTTCTTGGTCACAGCCAGCTACCCAGAGGGAATGAGTAGTTGGACCTGTGGGCTTGGGACCATAGTTGCAGGGGACATGAATCTCACTTGGCATAATATACTACTTTGTATGTTTCACATCCTACTTTGGTGAGTAGCGACTGGGATGTTAAAAGCTTGCAAGCAGCCATCTAGATGCAATGATGGGTCTCTCCTTGTCCAGAGTAAAGAATAATGAAGAAAATCAGAGAGTCATAGAAACAATTAGTCCTAGTGACTGGTATACCATGTGATCCACAGCCTATATGACTATGAGACCAGAAGAACTCAATGGTGCCCGGCTACCACTGTCAACCACTCGGAGGGGGATCTGTGCAGGAGATCCTGGATAGAGTGGGAGAACAATGTGTAACAAAACTCAAAATAATTAAAAAAAAAAAGGACCTGGCTTGCTGGTCTGATAGAGCATGATGGAACCACTGAGACTGTGACCCCTAGTTGTCCTTTAGGTCTGGAATTGAACCCAATCCTGTAGCATCCAGCCAAAGAAAAGGCAGGCATATGAGGTGAACATTTACATTAGGTAGATACACTCCTTGGAGAGAACAATCATGAGCGAGTAGAAGGGCTGTGTATGCACACGGAGGCAGCTGGGAGGCAGGAGTGCATGGAGGGAAGGATATAGGGAAGAGGTAAGTGTGGGGAGAAAATGGGAGGGTAGCTGTTGGATTGTGGTAAATTGTAGTCAATGTCATGAGACAAAGTTGAGCTGCTGTATGGAAGGTGAATTTGCTCTGTAAACTTTCACCCAAATCACAATTGGGAAAAAAAAAAAAAAAAAGATCCCAGTCACTACTCACCAAAGTAGGATGAGAACACGTTTTTTAAAGACTAATCTTGTTTTTTGCTTTATTAGTTTTAATACTCTATTAGTACACTTGTTGTAAGTACACTTAATACTATATTAGTATCATTTACTCTTATTTCAAACATGTGCTATTGTCCAACAGCTCAAATCATATTCTAACCAGACTATGTATTTCAAACTTCTATTATCTTTTAAATTGATTAGGAGTCTTATTATTTTTGCTTTTTCCCAACTTGCCTGTTTATGATGCATCTTTTATGGCACTTTGCTGAGAAAATTATAATCTATTTCTATGAAATCAAGATTAATTATATACTCTCAGAACAAAATTATAATCTGAAGGACCCATCTAGAATATTCGTTAGACAATGCACGGGAGAATATACATGATGTATAATAAAAACAAATTCATTTGAAGCATTGGTCCAAATTGTCACAGACAAGTCATTTATTAACAAAACATGACGTTAAAGTATAAGGACTGAAAAGCAAAAAGAGACAAACCAAATGTATACAGGAATGGCACACTGGAAAACATTTATTGGTGGTTGTATTTACAAGCAAATTAAGTATATATTATTTTGAAGTGAGAAAATTAAGGAGTCAGTGCATTGAGCAATTTACTGAGTATTCCCTTTATAAAAGCCCGATACTAGCTTGATTGGAAATAATGAGAATGTTAAAAATAGAAAACCAGAAATTTCGTCTCTTCTTTTTACAATTAGATATTTGTTTAGGAAGACAGAAACATGTATACTATAACATCTGAAAAAGACTTACACTAATATGTATCAACAAATAGAAAGAAAATAATTAATCATTGAGCAGATAGGGAATACATGGGCCACCTGAGTCTTTGATAATCACTGGACAAGACCTGAGAGGAGACGAGTTTGGAGGAAAATGTGGAAAGTAGGATTTCTCTGGATTTGTGGCAACAAGGCAGGGCTGTGATCTACTTGATTTTAATTTTCATGGAATGAGTAAGTCATTTAGAGGTCCCAGTGAGCATAGTAACTTAGCTAATAAAGTCACTGTGGAGAAACAATAAGGAGCTATGTGGGTTGTTGAGCAAATGGTGGATGTAAAAGTGGCTTGCATAATAAAACTTGTTAATATCTAACATGTTATGAGAATATTATATATTGAAAAAGTGACTTCTTTATTAACCTGATGGCTGAATTGAACTACAACACACTATTTTTACATATATATACACACACACACACACACACACATATACATATATATATATACACACATATATATATATATATATATATATATATATATATAATTCTCCTGTTCTTCTCTCCATTATATATATATTTACATTGTTGAAATCACAGTGTATATACAGTTTTATATTTTGCATTTCTCATTTAACTGTACATCATAAACATTTTCTGCATTTCCATATAGTTACAATAATTTTAACAAGAGTATAAAATTCCATCATGTTGATTTATTTCAATTTACTAAATCATTGCCTTATTGTTTCACATTTGCATTGCTTCCTGGTTTTATTTTATTGTTATTAATGCTGCAATAAATACTGCTATACATATACTGCTTTTGCTTCTGTTCAATTATTTTTAGAGTACATATTCACAAAAATAAAGTTATTGGATCTAAGGGTTAGAATATCATTACAGTTCTTGCTATATTGTCATTTTGATAGGAGAAGTATTCTGCTAATTTCACTCTGCTACCAGAAATGCAAATGGGAGATGATTTCCTTATATCTGTGCCAACAATAGGTTTCATCATTAAAAATGTTTTTGTTAAGTTTATAGGCTTAAAATGACACTTTACGATTGCTTTAATTAGGATTTCTCTCTTCCTTATGAGAATGATCATTTTCTTAATTTGTTTGGTTACTGCTTGGAGTCTCATTTGTGTAAATAATATATTCCCATTATTTGGCTTTTTAGCTAATGAAATCTTTTTCTTTCCCAAATAATAAGAATTATTTTAAGGACATGAAATTTTATATAGGAGCAAGAGGGAAATATTAACTCAAGAGTAAAATAGGAGAACTTTTTAATTCTTCCCATATGAAGCCTCAGCTGAACTTAATGGGTAAACACATATATGTGCTGTTGCTATGTACCTGGTTAAAATGGTGGGGAATGGATTATTTACATGGACCCTTCTCACTCTTCTGGCTTCTGAAGCAGTCAGCAGAAGGAACATTAACAGTATTTTACAGCAAGAGATACATGTACCTGAAAAAATAGTCTGTGGCTGAGGCTCTGATCCTAAGTTGGGTTAAAGCAAAGATGTTTTGGAATAGACAGACACTATAAGGAAAAAGTTCCTTATAGATTTTCTAAAGAATCAGGCATGCAGAATATATATTTCCTAGTTCAGTAAATACTTTGAAAAGACAACAAGTTGATTGCTGGGAAGGCTACAGACATGAGCCGAACTATGATTGAGCCCAGAGCAAACTTTCAGTATAGCAGGGGTATAAGATGTATGCACAAATAGCAATAAGATAAGGAATTTTGGGAAAATTCTTTAACTAGAGAACAAACACATTCTATTTCCATATAAAAGAGCAAGGTGATTACTTTATTTGGATAGAAGGACAAGCAGAGATTATCTGAATGTATTGACAAGATTCTACCAGGCAGAATTCAGGGTTGGGGAGGAGGGTATTCCATGAAGAAAACAATAAGAGGCAGGTCACAGCAGCAGATGTAAGGAGGTAAGATTGAAAGATTAGATAGGGATCATGTTTGGCTGGATGTCTCACAAATGAGACGATAGAGGGTCACTGGCCTAAGAGGCATGGTTTAGGTATTTAGTCTCTTTGCCTTGAGAATGAAGACCTTTGAAGGGAAAGTGCCAGGATTAAAGCTATTTTTATACCACTTCCAGCATATGTTTATAGACAAGAATTTAGGGCCAATGAGTTTTGCTTTTGCAGCTTCCATCCACATATAATTTATCAAGAAAGTTTCGTAAATTATATGCATGAGAAAGAAAAGCATGATATCATGGGTGGATTACCCAATAAGCAAGGTAAGCACAGGTTTACTTGTGCTTACTCACTAATCTGTAGTGAACAATTTCACATTTAATGAACATGTCAAAGATTCTGCTTGTAGATATGGTGGGCACCTATCTATCTCAAACTGACAGTATCTTCCCACAGAATCAAAACCCCTTTTCAAATTTATAGTCCCTGAAGGGGTGGAGGACCCAGTAAGCAAGGAAAGCACAAGCTTACTTGTGTTTACTTACTACTCTGTAGTGAGCACTTTCACATTGGTCTCACCACAGATGTTCACAGTGAAATTGTTCACTACAGAGTAGTAAGTAAGTACAAGTAAGCCTGTGCTCACTTTGCTTATTGGGTGATCTGCTCCTGCGTGATACAGTGGAAAGAGAACAAGACTGAATACTCTGAAGTTGAATTGTAGTCCCAGCATACTGGATTGTTTGGGGTAAGAATCTCCATATTTCTGGAGCTCAGCTTCCTACAAGTAAAATGAAAGAGCACACCTGATTACTTCCACAGTTTCTTCTGGCTGAAACACTTGAAAATTCTAAATGTGCTTTACAATACCTTAAGGACCCCTTCTTTTAAAAAAGCATATTCCCAATGAGCCTGAAATTCTACCTTAAAAGTTCCCTTTCTTTGTATTTCTGCTTTTTAAACTTCAGTACTTCTCTCCTGAAATGAAAATAACCCAGGGGAAATATGTCAAATCAGTTAGGCATTGTGAACTCTGCAGAATTTAGTTATATTAACTGCTTTCTCACTTGACTTTTGTATGTGTGAGGTGCCATGAGAAAAATGGGAGGCTAGCACCACCAACAAAATATTTACATAGCCCTCACCATGTGCTTTCATATGTGTCAAATCGTTTAGTTCTTAAAACAATCCTATAAAATCAGCACTATTGTAATCCCCTTTTCACAGGTGAGGATATCGAGGCATAGAGTTTTAGTTCTTTAAGGACACACAGCTTATTTGTGGCAGGTGCAGAAATTGAACCCAGGAAAGCTGACTTCCAGAACCAACAAGTTTAATCCCCAGCTGATACTCTTCCTCTGAGGTCTGTGGAGAGAAACTTCTGAAGTATCAGGTTCTGTCTGTGGAATGAAAGCACAAAGATCTCAATCTCTAAGGAAAATGGCCAAAAGGTTTTGAAAGGGAATATACAAATGTGCTGGTGATACTTTTGTGTTCTCAACATTATGCTCAGGAATTTCATCACCAGGAGCCTAATTATAACCAATCAAAGCCATGTTAGCATTTCCCGTATCTAAACTGTATTTTTAGGCATTGAATTATAGCCATACAACTGTGGAGTGCTTTGGTTTCAGAGGGATTTGCAGGTAGATACATTTGGTTGTTATTTGAGCTCTGATCATATTGCAAGACCAGCATGTCCCAGCATGGTGGCTGAAAGAATGGACCACACCAGTTGGGTTTTTCAGTCCCTGAGCCATATGTTTAGGGGCCCATGTTCTTTATACATTTCCCTGCACTGTTCTTTGAAAGGTGAGCTTTGATCACAGTCCTAGTCTTTTGTCAGTTCCCTGTGAGAAACACATTTCCTGGAGCTCTGGTAGCATAGTGCCTAAAGCACTTGATTGCTAACCAGAAGGCTGGCGGTTCAAACCCACCAGCCACTCCTCGGAAGGAAGATGGGGCAATCTACTTCCGTAGTGATACTGCCTCGGAAACCCAAGGAGGGGTCGCTATGAGTCGGGTCTGACTCGACGGCACATAACAACAACAACAACAAATAGAACCAAAGAATCCCTTATAGATGGTATGCTTTGTGTTTTTTTTTAATTTTTATTTTTTCGTTTGGATTTTTGACCCTAGAAGACAGGTAATATTAAAAAGAAAGGTCTACTCTTCAATATATAAAGGTCATTTGGTGATCAATTAAAATGGTGTATGTGTAGGTGCTTTGTGGTCTATAAAAAGGTTATAGTTTTATAGGCCTGAGCCCTTATACTCCAAGTGACCATGACCTAATTGTTTATTCATTGAAAAGCAGCTGATAAAGTGGTCAGGATCACAGCTTATTAGACCAGGGTTTCAGTTACTAGCTTGATTCTCAACATTCTCTATATAATAGACCAAATGGGATTATTAACATCCATACTGACCTCACAAAACAAACAAAAACAAACAAATCCACTGCCATCGAGTTGATTACAACTCATAGTGACACTATAAAACAGAGTAGAACTGCCCCATAGGATTTCCAAGGCTGTAAATCTTTATGGAAACAGACTACCACATCTTTCTGCTGTAGAGCATCTGTTTGGTTTGATCTGTTTGGTTTGATCTTTGGGTTAGCAGTCTAGCACTTTAACCACTGCACCACCAGTCCTTCCCACTGACCCCATAGGATTGTTATAAGGATTAAATGGGAGAGTACATGTAAATTGTTGAGCCTAGGCCCCAGTAAGTACTTGATATATCTTAGCTTTTACCAGTAATGACAGTAATTATAATAACAATAAAAATAACTCTAAAGCAAAATCCAGATAAAGGAATAGAACAACTTTAAGCAAATTATTTCATCTAAACCCAAAAACATCCTAAACTTACCCATTTTTTAATCAGAGAGAAAAAAAAAATGAAGATAAATTTTAAGCAAAAAAATGTATACCCTGAGTCTTTAGAGGGAGTTCTGGTGGTGTAGTGCCTAAGGCATTTGACTGCTAACCAGAAGGCTGGTGGTTCAAACCCACCAGCCACTCCTTGGAAGGAAGATTGGTCAATCTACTTCCGTAGAGATACTGCCTCAGAAACCCAAGGAGGGGTTGCTGTGATTCAGATCTGACTCGACTGCAGTGGGTTTGGTTTGGTTTTGGTGAGTCTTTAAAGCTCCTTCTTTTTACACATCTGGAAATCCATTCTAAATTAGTTCTCAGGGATTAAGGCAAAGACTATACAGTCATGGAAGTGTTGTTTTTAACAGAGAAAATTAGAAAGCTTAGATATCCTATCATAAGAGTGTGCTTCAGTACATTAGAGCACAACTTTAATATGACATATACTCTGGTGGCCTAGAGGCTAAGGCATTCAGCTACTAACCAGAAGATTGGTGGTTAAGACCACCAGCTGCTCCATGGGCAGAAGTTGAGGCAATCTATTTCCATAAAGATTTACAGCCTTAGAAACTCTATGGAGGTCACCATGAGTCAGAATCAACTCAATGGCAGTGGGTAATTACATTGAAGAATATAATAAACTATGGAATATATACTAACAACAAGCAATATTTATTATTTCAGAGAAAAAGCAAAACATATTACTATCATTAATTATATTAGTATTAACTGAATATGTAAAATATACATTTCTTCAGCTAATAATCATATAATATATGAGTAATATAAAAATACATATAATGTATAATAGTAATAATGCGTACTGTATTGGGTTTTTGTGAGAATTGTATGATGATTATTACACACCTGACGTATAATAAAAGCTCAACACGTTTACTCTATTAATGAATGTTGACTGTATTTATTTTCTAAGTTTAATTAAACTTCACGTAATAGCTACTGTTTGCTGAGCATCTACTCTGTTCCAGTCACTAAGCAAAATGCTAGGGATACAGAAATTATTACTTAAGGCCTTTGAGTATAGAAGCTTGCATTCCGGTGAGGAGAAAAGGGAGAGGACAACAGACTTACATGTAACTATTTAAATTCTGAAGTCAGCTCCTAGGCAACTAAAAGGTCCACAGCTATTCATTAAGTATCTGTGTGAATTTTCAAAGGTGGCCCCTTTCTGGACAAATGAATTACAAAAAGGAAACCCTTCCTACCAGCTGAGTCAGCTGCATACGAGAGCACAGTCTGGGTTTCAGTCAGGTTGCCCTCTCAGTCAGCCATGTCATGCTGGGTGCAACCTGCTCAACAAAACACAGAGATTCTGCAAATACCCTTGAAACGTCCTGAATGTGACCATTAAGCACACTACATATGATTTGGGATCTGTAACTCTGGGAAATAATTATTTTTAGCAGTGAGAATTTAATACTGAACTAGATTAAAGGATGGAACAAAGGAAAAATCTGTAGGCAGTTGTCTAGCACTGAGCATGAGGTGGGTGGAGAATTCTAAATTGTTTCTGCTCAACTGATGTGTTTTCTCTATCATGTCTTCATATTAAATCTCTATAACTTGAATACACATTCTTATGTTCTTAGGAGTTTTGTGTAAGTTAATATGGGGGACAAGTATCTAGTCCAGGATTGACACCAAGTACATGCTTCCAAAACCAAAATAAACTCATTGCTGTCAAGGCATTTCCAACTGATAATGACCCTATGTTGTTGTTATGTGCCGTGGAGACAAACCTGACTCTTAGCAACCCCTCCTTGGGTTCCCAAGGCAGTATCACTATGGAAGTAAATTGCCCAACCTTCCTTCCGAAGAGTGGCTAGTGGGGGTGAACCACCAGCCTTCTGGTTAGGAGTTAAGTTCCTTAGGCACTATGCTACCAGAACTCCCAATAGGAGAAGGTAAAACTGCCCTTTAGGGTTTCCAAGGCTGTAAATCTTTATGGAAGCAGATTTTTAAACTCACATCTTTCTCCTGCAGAGGACTTGATGGGTTTGAACCATCAACCTTTTCGTTAGCATCTGAACGCTTTAAACACTACACCAGCAAACTCACACGAGTAGATGCTTAAACTCTAAAAAACCTCACTGCTGTCAAGTCGGATCTGACTCATAGCTACCCCTCCTTGGGTTTCTGAGGTGCTATCTCTACGGAAGTAGATTGCCAGTCTTCCTTTCGAGGAGTGACAGGTGGGTTTGAACCATCAGCCTTCTGGTTAGCAGTCAAATGCCTCAGGCACTACACCATTACTAAATATTAGTTACTTCACATCTCAACCTGGCTTGATTGTATCTGCATACATATTGTGCATTGTAAAGTTATAGGGAAGTGCTTGTCTCCTTCCTGTCTCTCCCCATGGTTGTACTTGTTATTAAACAGAGTCAGCTCCGTCTCATGTTACATTATGTATAACAGATCAGTCCCGAACATCTTCATGATCTTTTGTATGTTTGAGTGCATTGTTGTGGCTGTTGTGTCAATCTATCCCAGTGAGGGTTTTCTTCATTTTCACTGATTCTCTACTTTTCCAAACATGATGTCCATTTCTAGTGCTTGGTCTTTCCTGATGATGTGTCCAAAGTATGTGAGCTAAAGTCTCACCATCCTCGTTTCTAAGAAGTATTCTTGCATTTCTTCTAAGAGTGCTTTGTTCCTTCGGGCAGTCCATGCTATAGTCAATATTCTTCACCAACACTGTATCAATTCATTTGTTTTCCTTTTTCATTGTCCAACTTTTCCATGCATAAGAAGCCATTGAAAAAACCATGATGAGGATCAGGCACATAATAGTCATCAAAGTGACATCTATTCGTTTTAGAACTCAAAGAGATCTTTTTTCAGTTAGATTTTCCCAAAGATCCTGTGTTCTACCATAATTACGTTTCTTGACTGACTGCTGCTGGAAATCCCAGTAAACATTGACTGTTGATACAGGTACAATGTGCTCTTGCAAAATTGCTCTGAGTAGCTCTTGGTCATGTTTTTGGACATCTTTCTCCCCTTTTCCAGGGTTTGGGAATCAGCCCATACTTAAATGGCATATGATGTGGTTGCACTGGATACAATTCATGTCAGCCCAGGGTTCCAGACAAAACTTTAAGATACTAGAGGAGAGGTAGGTTAGTCTTTTGTGGCTGGATGCACATGGGAATTTTTGCCATAAATTAACAATGTAAACATTGGCTAAAGACATTGGCCTCAGTATGTTAGAGAAAGTATCCCACAGCTCTTTGTTTCTTAGGGTGCTGTTATGCTAGTTTGCCTGTATCAAATCTAACCTTCTCCTCCAGGGAGTTCGGGTGCAAATTCATATTTGATGTTCTGGTTCTAATCCCAGATTACCACACAAGGACAGCTGGAACAAGCTGATAGAGAGGAACTCTTAGGGGGAAGGAAATTATTAGCCGGTCATGAGTCACCAGGACCTGATGAAAAGATTAGGAAGGGTTTAAACTGCTACACAAGGCCAATGAAACACCCTCAGAGTATTAACCTTGAACATTTCCACTCTGCTAATATTGCCCAGAAGTATTTTAACATTCACCAGAGATAGGCTTACCCTCTTCAAGAAACGATTCATTTTTGTAAAAAGAGTAATGGATTATTTGAGGATTGATTTTTCAGTATGGAATGTAGTCCTGCATTGTAATGATTAGTGTGAATAAGGACCACAGCTGATTGGATTTACATCCGAATGTTGCACTTGGCAGTAATTCACCTCTCTAGTCCCCCCTTTCCTTATCTGTGGAGTGGGCATTATAACAATACCCACTTCCTAGAGTTTTTGGGAGAATAAGGAAGTTAACATTTAAAACAGAGTTTGGCAAAGGCTAAGCAGTCAATAAGCATGAGATAATATTATTATTGTCATTATGATGATGTCAGATAAAAGATGGCAGGTATTGATGGATAAATTTAAGTAAAATTTCTCATTAGTAGAAATCTTTATAGTTAAAATACTGGGAAAATACTTTTAAAAGGCAAATTGCTGATAAAACCTGTTGCCCTTGAGTTGATTCTGGCTCATAGTGATCCTATAGGACAGAGTAAAACAGCCCCATAAAGCTTCTAAAGCAGTAATCTTAATGGAAGCCACATCTTTCTCCTGTGCGGTGGCTGGTGGGTTTGAAATGCCACCCTTTTGGTTAGTAGCTGAGCAGTTACTTATTTTATTTTATTTTTTATTGTGATTTGGGTGAAGATTTACAAAGCAAATTCACTTTCCATACAGCAGTTCACATATACTTTGTCTCATGACATTGACCACAGTTTACCACAATGCAACAGCTCCCCT
>NW_006921747.1:2932477-2933890 GCF_000298275.1 Orycteropus afer afer | reverse complement strand
TGGTTCTGTTGTGATGTCACCCATTTCGTTTCTTATTCGTGTTATTGGTGTTCACTCTTTCCTTTGTTAAGTTTTCCAAGGGTTTGTCAATTTTATTGATCTTTTAAAAAAAAACAACTTCTGGTCTTGTTTATTTTTTCTGTTGCCCTTCTATTTTCTGTTTTATTGATTTCTGCTCGAGTCTTGATTATTTCCTTTCTTCTGGTGACTGTAGGCTTTTCTTGCTGTTCTTTCTCTGATTGTTGGAGGTGTTCATTTAAAGTGTTGATTTTGGCTCTTTCTTCTTTTTTGATATGTACATTTATTGCTATAAACTGGACTCTGATCACTGCTTTTGCTGTGTCCCAAAGATTTTGGTATGTTGTGTTTTCATTCTTGTTTGAGTCAAGCAGTTTTTGAATTTCAATTTTGATTTCTTCTCTTACTCACTCTTTCTCAACGAGGGTGTTGTTCAGTATCCATGTGTTTACTCTTTTCCTGTTGATCTTCCTATTGTTGAGTTCTAATTTGATAGCATTATCATCTGAGAAGATGTTTTACAGTACTTCTATGTTTTTAAATTTATTAAGGCTTCCTTTATGGCCTAACATATGGTCTGTCCTGGAAAATGTTCCATGTGCACTGGAGAAGAATATATATTGTGTTGCTGTTGGGTGAAGTGCTCTGTAGGTGTCTATAAGGCCAAGTTGGTGGATTGTATTGTTTAGTTCTTCTACATCTGTGTTGAGTTTCTTTCCAGTTGTTCTGTGTTTCAAAGAAAGTGGTGTATTAAAGTCTCCCTCTATGACTGTGGAGTCATGTATTTGGCTTTTCAACTCTTTGTCTGATTTATGTATTTTGGAGCTCTTTCATTGGGTCCATAGATATTTATTATGCTTATATCTTCATGTTCAATTGATCCTTTAATCATTATATAATGTCCTTCCTTGTCTTGTATGATGGTTTTTGTCTTAAAGTCAATTTGATGAGAAATTAATATTGCCACTCTTGCTCTCTTACAGTTTCCATTTGCTTGATATATCTTTTTCCAACCTTTGATTTTTAGTCTGTTTTTCTCATTATCTCTAAGGTGTGTCTCTTGTAGGCAACATATTGATGGGTTTTGTTTTCTTATCCGATCTGTAACTCTCCGTCTCTTGAGTGGTATATTTAATTCATTAACATTCATGGTAATTATTGATAAGTTTGAATGTGTTGCTCTCATTTTGTTATGTGTTTTTTCATGGTGTCCCTGGGTTCTTTGTTCCATATTATTTTCTGTGCTGAACTCATGATGTTTATGAATCCTATTATCATTTCCTTTGTTGCTATTGTTTTAGTCTATGCTGAATATTTGTGCTTGTCTTCTTTTTTATTGTGATGTGAAGGTTTATCATTTTTCCTTGGGGTTACCCTATGATTTATAATTTTATC
>NW_006921747.1:2931834-2932377 GCF_000298275.1 Orycteropus afer afer | reverse complement strand
ATCTTCTGTGTCTGTGTTAATTGGTTTCCCTTTTCTTTGTTGAAGAGGGTCTGTGCAATCCTTCTGCCTAGTCCGCCATCTTGCCGGAACTCTCCGCAGGTTCTGTTCTTAAGGAAAACTTGAATATTAAGCAGTAGACACTCAGAAACTTCTTCCACATCTGGATTCACCACTTACTGACTTGGTGACCTCATGACAGTTGCTTAATTTCTTTTTGCCTATTTCTAAATCTGTATTATGGATATGAAAACAACAACAATAATAGTAATAAGCCTCTTATATACTGGGTTCTGTTATTTGTCAGGAATTTTGTATACAATATTTATAGACCTCATAATTATTCTGCAAGGGGTTATTCTTCTTATTTGTTGTTGTTGTTGTTATGTGCCATCGAGTCAGACCCGACTCATAGCAACCCCTCCTTGGGTTGCCAAGGTGGTATCACTGTGGAAATAGATTGCCCAACCTTCCTTCTGAGGAGTGGCTGGTGGGTTTGAACTGCCAGCCTTCTGGTTAGCAGTCAAGTGCCTTAGGCACTATGCT
>NW_006921747.1:2927285-2931734 GCF_000298275.1 Orycteropus afer afer | reverse complement strand
CTGGGTTTACTCTGATGATGCAGCTCTTTCCCAGTCCTATTTTGAGAGCCTTCTAACCTAACCTGACTGTTCATAAAGTTGCATGGTCATGTTTCAGACAGTGTTTCTTTGCTATTCATAAGGTTTTCCCTGGCCAATTTTTTGAGAAGTGGATGGCCTCTTCCTTCTTCCTAGTCTGTCTCCATCTGTAAGCTGGGCTGATACCTGTGCACCATGTGAACCCTCCTGGGTTTGAAACAACAGTGGCTCAGCCTCAAAACTCACATTAACATGTCACCATGGTAGGACAAACTGATAGACAAGTTTGTCTCCCTGTTGGAAACCTCTCTTATCACCCTTACCTGGATCCCCATGGCTGACTCCTCCTCTGTCCTGGTTCCTGTACCTTTTCCTCCCCTTTCTCCCGCTCTTCCACTCTGCTTCTTTGGATGTGCCTGGGTTCCCTCTCTTCACCTGGATCCCTGCGGCTCACTACTCCTCTGTCTTGGTCCCTGGGCCTATTCGTCTCTGCTCTCTGGTTCTCCCACCTTGCTGCTTTGGGCATGCCTGGGTTCCCCCTCCTCACCTGGATCCCTGCAGTTCACTCCCATCAGTCCCGGGCTCTGAGCCTATTCCTCTCCTCTCTCCCTCTCTGCTTCTTTAAGCATACCTGGTTTCCCTCTCCTCACCTGGATCCCTGCAGCTGACTCCTCCTCTGTCCCAGTTCCTGGGCCTTTTCTTCCTCTTTCTCCTGCTCTTCCGCCCTGCTGTTTTGGGCATGCCTGTGTTCCCTCTCCTCACCTGGATCCCTGTGGCTCACTCCTCTTCTGTCCTGGTCCCTGGACCTACTCGTCTCTGCTCTCTGGTTCTCCCGCCCTGCTACTTTGGGCGTGCCTGGGTTCCCTCTCCTTACCTGGATCCCTGCAGTTCAATCCTCTTCTATCCCAGTTTCTTGGGTTATTCCTCTCCCCTCTTCGGTTCTCTCACCCTGATGCTTTGGGCATGCCTGGGTTCCTTCTCCTCACCTGGATCCCTGTGACTGACTCCTCCTCTGTCCTGGTTCCTGGGCCTTTTCTTCCCCTTTCTCCCATTCTGCCACTCTGCTGATTTGGGTGTGCCTGGGTTCCCTCTCCTCAACTGGATCCCTGTGGCTCACTCCTCTTCTGTCCCGGTCCCTGGGCTTATTCCTCTCCCCTCTCTGGTTCTCCCACCCTGATGCTTTGGGAGTGCCTGGGTTCTCATTGAAGGTACCTAAATATAATTCTTTTGAGTTCCTTATCAGGGAGTTCCAATGCTGCTTCTTCCTCAGGGATGTGTTCTGGGTCTGTATCCTGGTCCCTTGTTTCTCCTGGTTTATATTCCTTCTTTGTGTGGACTGTGACAGTCTGTTATCTCTGAGACATTGTGACATTTTTGTTTTCATATTTAATTGGTGGGAGCTCTGATAGTGTAGTGCCTAAGGCATTGACTGCTAACCAGAAGGTTGGCAGTTCAAACCGATCAGACACTCCTCAGAAGGAAGATGGGGCAATCTATTTTCATAGTGATACTCCCTCAGAAACTGAAAGAGGGGTCACTATGAGTTGGGTCTGACTTGACGGCACATGATATAACACAACAATTTAATTGGTGATTGTATGTTGGAGTGATTCACCCAAGATTTTAATTTTCCTTGTTTTGTTTGGATATATCTGAGTAAGCAGGGTACTGTGCTCCTCTATTGCCTAGTTGGCAACACTTAGGCATTTTCCACCTGTCTCCTTTCCAGTCATCAGCCTCCTGTATGTCTGTGTTGTCTTTGACAAGCAGAGCCTATTCTTATGTCCCTGGAATCTGAAT
The DNA here is from genome assembly GCF_000298275.1 of Orycteropus afer afer. NCBI lineage: Eukaryota > Metazoa > Chordata > Mammalia > Tubulidentata > Orycteropodidae > Orycteropus > Orycteropus afer. The sequence goes on along the minus strand of NW_006921747.1, from coordinate 2,929,916 downwards.
GAGAATGCTGTCACTTTAAATATCCAAAATGGCCACCCCAAGTAAACATTCCAAATGGCTGCACCCATCCACTGCTTGTAAACATTCAAAATGGCTGCACCCTCCAGATAGCCAAAAGTCCACAGCTCATTTTGGCTCCTTCTTTGCTGTTTCTCCTTTCAGTGATCAGCTATCCATCCAGTAGTCCATGCAGTCCTTGGTGAGCAGGGCCAATTTGTAGGTTAGTTCTCAGGTCCTAACTGCACTTAGAGGAAGAAGTCCAAGCTGCACTGAAGGAACTGACAAAAAACAAGGCTCCAGGAATTGATAAAATACTCATTGAGATGTTTCAACAAACAGATGCAGCACTGGAGACACTCATATGTTTATGCTGGGAAATTTGGAAGACAGCTACCTGCTAACCAACTGGAAGAGATACATATTTGTTCCCATTACAAAGAAAAATGATGCAACAAAATGCAGAAATTATCAAACAATATCATGAATATCAAGTAAAATGGTACTGAGGATAGTTCAAAACAGGTTGCAGCAGTATATTGACAGGGAACTTTCAGAAATTCAAGCTGGATTCAGAAGAGGGTATGGAATGAGGGACATCATTGCTGAAGTCAGATAGATCTTGGCTGAAAGTAAAGAATTCCAGAAAAATGTTTATCTGTGTTTTATTGGCTATGCAAAAGGATTTGTGTGAATCATAACAAATTATTGATAACCTTGTGAAGAATGGGAATTCCACCACATTTATTCATGCTCATGAACAACCTGTGCATAGATCAAGAACCTATCACAATGTCTCAAGTGTACTTTGAACAGAACAAAGGGATACTGCATGGTTTAAAATCAGGAAAGGTGTGTATCAGGGTTGTGTCTTTTCACCACACTTATTCAGTCTGTGTGCTGAGAAAATAATCCAAGAACATGGACTATATGAAGAAGAATATGACATCACATTTGGAGGAAGACTCATTAACAATCTGTGATATGCAGATGATACAACTTTGTTTGTTGAAAGTGAAGAGGACTTGAAGCACTTACTGCTGAAGATCCAAGACTGTAGTCTTCAATGTGGATTGTACTTCAACATAAACTAAACAAAAATACAACTGGGCCCAAAGCAACATCATGATAGATGAGAAAAGGTTCAAGTTGTCATGGATGTCACTTTACTTGAATTCACAATCAGTGCTCCTGGAAGCACCTGTTAAAAAATCTGAGGATGTATTGCATTCTGGAAATTTGCAAAAGACCTTTTAAAATTGTTTAAGAGCAAAGATGTCACTCTGAAGACAAAGGTTGCCTGATCCAAGCCATGGTATTTTCAGTAGACTCATATGCATGTGGTAGACAATGAATATGAAAGAAGAAGAATTGATGCATTTGAATTGTAGTGTTAAGTGAAGAATATTGAAAATACCATGGACCGGTAGAAGAATGAACAAATCTGTCTTGGGGAAAGTACAGTGGACTATTCCTTAGAAGTGAGAATGACCAGACTTCCTCTCTCATACTTTGATCATGTTGTCAAAATGAACCAGTCCCTGGAGAAGGGTATCATGTCAGGTAAAGCAGAAGGTCAGTGAAAAAAAGAGAAGACTCTCAATGAGATGGATTGACACAGTGTCTGTGGCGATGGGCTCAAGCATGGCTATGATTTTGTGGATGGTGCAGAACCAAGCAGTGTTTCGGTCTGTTGTACATAGGTTCACTATGAGTCTAAACTGACTCAATAGCACCTAAAAGCAAGAACAACAAGACCTATGAAAGAATAAGTGAGTGAATGAAAGACTACAACAGTAATATCTCAGAGAACAGAAACTAGGCCATGTCTTTATTTCCTCTATGCTACTTTGCATATAGGTGCTCAGTTTGCTGAATTAAAATATTTTCCAATCCAGTGAGCAAAACTATTCCTTATGTAGGAGCCCTGGTGGTACAGTGGTGAAAGTGCTTGGCTGCTAACCAAAAGGTCAGTAGTTCAACTCCACCAGCCATTCTGTGGGGGAATGATGAGGTGAAGCAGTCTGCTTCTGTAAAGAATTTGCAGCCTTGGAAATCCTATGGGACAGTTCTGTTCCATCCTATAGGGCTGCTATGAATCAGAATTGACTCATTGGAAGTGGGTTTTGCATTTGGTATATGAGATGAAATTTAAGATTTTTATTTTAATAATACTCTTCTGAGAGGAAGCTTGCTTATTGAATAATTAACCATCCTAGTTTGTCTGGATTGAGGGATTTTTCAGGACACTGGCTAGTTGGTCATCCTACATGCTTTCCTGAGCTTCAGAGTCTGAGAGACATAACACATTAATTTATCCTTCTCTTACGGAGAACTTTCTGTGTGTACCATCTAAAGTCTGTATGTATTTTACTGATTCTCTGTAGCTAAATGAGAGGCTTGTTGTTAATTACCATTGAGTCAATTTCATGTCATGTCAGTCTCATGTGTGCACAGTAGAATTCCTCTATAGGGTTTGCAAGGCTGTGACCTTTTGAAAGCAGATTAGCATGCTTGTCTTCTAAGGAGCCTCTGGGAGGGTTTGGAACTTCAACAAACTTTTGGCTAGTAGTTGAGCACTTAGAGAGTCCGTAAGCTGTGAAACAATCTATTTGTGGGCACATTGCCTCTTTG
>NW_006921747.1:2915906-2922265 GCF_000298275.1 Orycteropus afer afer | reverse complement strand
CAACCTTCCTTCTGAGGAGTGGCTGGTGGGTTTGAACTGCCAGCCTTCTGGTTAGCAGTCAAGTGCCTTAGGCACTATGCTACCAGAGCTCCCTTAGAAGACAAAAATGAAGCTTACTTCTGTAATGATAACCACCTCAGAAATCCAAGGAGGGGTCGCTATGAGTTGGGTCTGACTTGATGGCACATAACAACAACAACAACAGTGGTAGTAAAGCTGGAATTTAAATCTGGAGTGGTTTTTATTATACTTGGCTTTCTACCTCATAGGTTATAAAGATTTCATTAGAAAATGAACATAAACTGCTTGCAAGTAAGTTTTTTCAGTGAACCAAGGTAATTATTGTGTAAAGAAAATATTTCTAGTTTTCAGTAATGAAAAGTGTACATGGTAGATGCATATGAAATGGATAGAAACTGTTTGGATGCTATCTAAGCCAGTTGGATCTGACGAACAGTGGACTCTCATCTCCTTCTAGTGTTAAAGATGCTCTCCCTTCCAGGACACTCTCATGTTAGTCTCATATGAATCAGTTCTATTTTGCTTTTCTTTTGATCTGTCCCCAGTGGAGAGCAGAAAGGCCTGGCCACTGTTTTTGCTATGACACTTGAGGCAGTTATCAAGACATTTCTTACTCTATCTCTGTTAAAGTAATTGAGAGAAAGAAAAATCTCCTTGGAATTGTTCAAAGGAGATTAAAATTCCCTAATTCTGGGGACAGGTGAACTATACCCCTTCCTTGGCATTTGAAATCAGACATTTTAGTAGTGCAACTCATTCTTTTGCCATCGTTCTTCTTCATGAGTCTGTAGCCCAAGAAACAGGTACCTCATTACTCCATGTTAAAGAGAGTTAAGTTTTTTTGACAATGTGTGATGTTTTAAAATCTTTTCTGAATACTCTGCTACATTAAAGGACAATGAGGGATACACGAATCATCTTACAACGTGGATGAACCTGGAGGACATTATGCTGAGTGAAATAATCACAGAAAGACAAGTACTATATGAGCCCATTACTGTAAAAAGACAAAGAAGGGTTTGCTTGGGAAAGGGAACTCACTCAGTAGGTTATCGGGATGGGGAAGGAAGTGGAGGGATTAATTTTGGGCTAGTTGGGGCCCACATGCTGACATGGGTAGGTGGAGGTATATACAGGAAGGATCTGTGACCACCATGATAACATTAGGAAATGGGAGGACACCAAATTGTGCACATAAGAGATAGACGGCAGATGCTAATACCAACAAATATGTCCACAATACTGCATTGCCTTTAACACCAAACACCAGTCTACAGATACATACTTAAGCACCTGAAAGGATCAGATGGGGGTCAGTGAACAGGAGTATGATCCAGACCAAGGATAGATTCAGCTTAGGCTAATCTTGCCCAGACACCAGGGATACAAAATACCTGCAGTCCTTACAGAAGCATAGAAGACAGACACAGAGTAATCCCTCACAGACAACCAGACACTATGGGAGAGAGATCCAATAGATCTACCGTCTCAAGACCATAATACTGGGGGAAACCAGACTCAATTAGCACAACAAAATACATAAAAGCCTTGCTTCACATCCTACGTTGGTGAGTAGCGACTGGGGTCTTAAAAGCTTTCAAGCAGCCGTCTAAGATGCAGCTAATGGTCTTCTAAAGTAGGAAGCAAAGAAGAATGCAAACCAACCAAACAACAAAAACAACATAAAGGGCTTTTGGGAGCATTCAGCCATAGCATAATGGCACTTGAAAACAGAACTAGGTGGGCCTGGCTACCAATGCTAACCACTCAGGAAAGGATCAAATCTGGAGATCCTGGATAGAGTGGGAGGGAAAACGTGGAACAAAATCCAGAAACTCAATAATGACCAGAAGTACTGGTCAGACGATACCTAATGAGATGCTCAATACTATGGCCCGGGAATACATTCTGGGCCTGGAATAAAATGCATCCCCAGGGGCTAACTCTCAGTCCAATAGTTAACAAGATATACACGCAGACCACTCAATCCGGGATGGTGCACCCACATAGTCTATGGGAATACATCCCTTAGAGCAATAGACCACAGGGCACTAGAGGACCAATAATCAAATTGAAGAAATGCAGGACAAACAGGAGTGCATAAATATGAAGGGCACAGGGGAAGGGTTACAGGGTAGGGAAGGGAAGAGACTGGGTTAGGCTTGAACATGGTAAATGGGGAATGAAATTAAATGTACACGTAACATTGAATGTAAAACAAGGTCTTAAAATTAAAAAAAAAAAAAAAAAATTCTGAAACCTGCTATAGGCTGTATTCCAAAATAATATCTTGTAAATAGTTGTTACCTGACTGCTGTAAATTACCCTTCTCTCATCCCAAAGACTTCACGGATTTTTCCCCAGACACTTTGAACTCCTTTTCAGACAATGAGGATAGCATTTATTTCCAGGGAAGGATAAACAAGAAGAAATATGGGAGAATATTCACATCTTCAGATCTCCAAGGAGGATGCTAGGAGCCAAGTTTGGGAGACCTGGTTTTTATGAGGTAATTCATAGCCTGTTTGGAAATCCACTTAGGAAGGAATTGAATAGTTTGAAAAGCTAAAGTAACAATTCTTTTCTGGTTTTTGGGGAAAAAAAAATGAAGGACACATATCTCTTGAGTCTTTTTTCCTATTAGAAAATTTAGAGGGTTAGGTATGAAAAACCTGGAATGAACTGCATTACTAATTCATAGTTATAAAAATCATAATTAAAGTTAACACTAATCAAGGACCTACTATGTGCCTAATACTGTGCTAATATCTTTAAATGCATTTTCTCGTTTAATTCTTCAAATAACCAAAATTATGATCCAAATTGAACAGTGTCATTGTTTCTATTTCACACATGAGGGAAAGGAGGCCCAAAGAATCTTGAAGTGAAGAATCTGCTTCACTCCATTACCAAATGGTCAAGATGGCATTTGGACCCATCTTTCTCTGTCTCCAGAGCCCATCAGCTAAATCAGTGTACTTAGCTCTTGATCTGACAATAAAAAAATCAGTTGCCCTTGAGTTGACTCCAACTTATGGTGATACCATATGTTCTGGTTACCTAGTACCTCTCCGACAACGACATACCACAAATGGGATGGCCTTAAAAAACAGGAGTTTGTTCTCTTACACTGTGGAGGCTTTAAGTCCAAGTTCAAAGTGTCAGGCTCTAGGGGCTGGGTGAAAGCCCCTCAACCTTGGGCTTCAGCTCTGCCTCCTGCTCCCGGCCCACTGAAGCTAGAGGCTTTTCTTCACTCAGACAGCTGCTGGATGCTGAGGCTGCCAAGCCCAAGGATGACAAGTAAAAAAGGCACAGTCCTGATGTTATCAAACCACACAGCAGCCCATTAATTCAAATCCATCATAAGTCCCCAGGTTGGCAGAACATGGCAGGCTGCTGAGCAATGACATGGCTACATGCAGGGTTCAAGTGTGCCATAAGTTAGAGACCATTCCCAAAGCTGTTGCTTATATACAGGAAGTAGACCACAGACCCAAAGCATCTACTCAGCTGCCTGTGGTAGATCCCACTATGGAGCTGATTGCCAGTCTCATCATGGGGAATAACTATCACCAGCTGCCCAGCCACTCAGCCAGACCTAGCAAAATTGACACACAAACATAACTACCACACCATGTGTGTCAGAGTAGAACTGTGCTACGTACAATGTTTTCAATGACTGATTGTTTTCAGAAGTAAATCACCAGGTCTTTCTTCCAAAGCACCTCAGAATAAACTTGGACCACTAACCTTTAGGTTAGCAACTGAATGTATTAACTGTTTATGCCACCCAGGTACTCTGCTCTGACAGTAGGAATTTGGTTAAAATCATTAATGAATTCTCTGGGTCTCAGTGGTGAACAATAAATTTGGGTTGCTTATTTTTTTGGGGAGCTCTGGTGGCATAGTGCCTAAGGCATTTGACTGCTAAACAGAAGGCTGGTGGTTCAAACCCACTAGCCACTCATCAGAAGGAAGACTAGGCAATCTACTCCTGTAAAGATACCACCTCAGAAACCCAAGAAGGGATCACTATGAGTCGAAATTGACTCAATGCCAGTGAGTTTTTTTTTTTTGGTTTATGTATTTAAGACTTCTTCAGCTCTAAAAAAAATTATGATTGTGAAATAAATTCACTCATTATTTGGTATAGAATTAAAATGAAGTCATTCTAGTGCTACCTTCTCTGAAGGTAAAGAAATACAGAGTCTTTCTCTGGAGGCTATGCCGGTACTTCACCTTGTACTTACCATTTTATCATGGTGTTGTTGACCATTCTTTATCAAATACAATTTTTTAATTGTATGCAATTTTTTTACTTTCTTCCTTACTCCTTCATCCAGTAAACAATTCCTGTGCGTTTGATGGGTGCCATACTTGTTTTTTAAAGCTTAAAATTATGAATGCATATGCCAGACACTCTGAAGTCCACACATTTATTGTATCTGATTTAGCCTTTCAATAAGCCTATAAGGTTTTGCAGATGGGGAAATTGGGTACTTTTGTGGTTAACTGACTGGCTTGAGGTCAATGAACTAGAAGGGTTGGGGCTGGTATTTGACCTCAGATATGTCTGATTCCCAGGTCTGGGTGATGAGCTTTTACTTGTGTTCTTGAAAGATTCTTAAGCTTCCATATGCTCTTGTGGTTTCTCTTTTGTTCCCATTGACTGCCTCTCCTTGAGATCTGTCCCCTCCCTTTTTCCTCACTTGCATCTCCTAGTTCACACACAATATGAGAAGGGAGTCTTCCTCTGAGTTTTACTCTCAAGTTTAATTGAATCACCTCCTTTAACCTCTTGCTGGATAAGTGGTGGCAGATGTAGAAACACTTGTCAAATTTATAGTAGGAAACAGGTTGAGAAGTGTACTTGCTTACTGAGGGATGCATTTTTTTATCATTGATATCACCTGGACTTTTGTATGCATGAGACTTTTGTCTTCCATTATTTTTCATTTCAGCTTACAATTAGAGCTTGCAAATTGAATTGCTTTCTCTGAGGAGCTTCAATTTCTCTATTTGGCAAATGTGATGTTCCCCAACTCGCCTACCCCTTTTGCTCAGCTGAAATTAGCTTGGTTGATTTTGCTCCCTTGTACTGCAGACTGGTCTAATCAGTAGAATCATGATCACAGTTAGTAGTTGCTTCCACAAAGTCTGTAGAGAAAGTGCATATGAGTGGTGCTTGGCCTGATGAGGTGGAGAATGGAGGTTCTCCTGGGAAGTACACATGAGCTTTAAGAGAGCTGTCCCTCTTCACTTGCACTCAGAAGTCTTGTGGTGTTTAAAGAGGCCATTAAGGGCCCTGCTGTTGGAAGTGCCCTCTTTGGAGTCAGGATAAACCCAGAGACTGGGTTATTTGTTATCATGCAGAGATGTTACAAAGGGGAGAGAGAATATTAACACTACATATTCTAGATTAACACCAGCCCAGTGCTGATAGGCTTTATTAATGAAAACCTTGATAGCTACTCAAATTCTTTAGTTTTGTGTTTCATCTCAAAAAGTAATTGATTCTAGTGCCACAAATGAAAGAAGGATTAGCCTTCTAAAGAAAGACCTCACAGTCCAAAATGATAGCCAGTGTAGCCATATGAGTGGGGAACATCAAGTGACTGAAGGTGTTCCAGAATCCAGAGCTTAGTAGGAGTCAGCCATGAAAAAGGTAGGAGCCTTAGCATCATCACAGTGTCTCAGGTCCTTTCTAGTCCTGAGACTTATGATCTATCTCTTCTGCCCAGACTCACCTCTCACTATTCTTCCATATGGTAGCACGTTACACTTCTGTAATATTGATGATCCTGCTGCCCCCTCAGAGTTTGTCTCTTTAATATCTCCATATCTTTTACCTCCTCTTCCTTATTTCTGGAAAACCATGATCTTAGGTCTTTTGCATGGCTGACTTCTACCATTCATCAGGATACAACTTAAGCATTACTGCTTTTTTTTTTTTTTTTAATAATTTTTATTGTGATTTGGGTGAAAATTTGCAGAGAAAATTCATTTTCCATATAGCAGTTCATATGCATTTTATATCATGACATTGATTTCAATTCCCCACAGTGTAACAGCTCTCTTCCCACTTCCTCCTCATAGTTACCTCTTCCCTGTGTCCTTGCCTCCCATGCACTTCCCCCCAGCTGTCTCCCTGTATATACATTTCCCTTCTGTCCTCCCATGATCAATCACTCCAAGCAGTGTATCTACCTGATGGGAGTGAACATCCCATATGCCTGTCTATTATTTGGCTGGAAGCCAAAGGAGTGAGTTCAATTTCAGACCTGATGGGTAGCTAGAGACCATAGTCTCAGGGGTCTAACCAGACTCTATCAGACCAG
>NW_006921747.1:2912386-2915806 GCF_000298275.1 Orycteropus afer afer | reverse complement strand
GCAGGGCACCCAGGCTCCATCTGAGCACACAGACTGTGATGGAATTCCTGTGGGCCCAGAAGGTAGGTGGGAGTGGGGGATGGCTGTACTTCCATTCATCAAGCAGGTGAGGATTAGAAGAGTAACAAGAGGAATGTCATACCTTTTTAGTCTTGTGGGTCCGGATTGTCCTTGGGGTTGCTGGAAAACAGAACATGTTCTCAGTCCCCCAAAATCTGCCAGACCGCTGTCTCTTTAAATATCCAAAATAGTCAAGCTGCTTTTAATCCTTCAAACTGGCAGTGTCCTCCAGACTGGGAAAAGTTCACAGCTCAGCCCACCTTTCTCTTCACCTTCTCTGTTTATTTCCCAGCCACCGTGCACAGTCCTCCGTGCATTCCCTGCCTAGCAGGGCTGATTTTTTTGTTAATTCTTAGGTCCTACCACCACTCACAAATCTCCATGCTGTCTGTGCCGTCAAGATTGCTCAGGATCGCTGCCAGACCGCAGCTCCGTATGTCTCCTTTTTTTGTATTTTCGTGCAAATTCTTCCGCTAGTTGGTATTTAGTCCACTTTTATATCCTTCCCTTCAAGGCTCAGGGGTCCAGGATTATCTTCTGTATCTGTGTTAATTGGTTTCCCTTTCCTTTGTTGAAGAGGGTCTGTGCAGTCTTTCTGCCTAGTCCGCCATCTTGCCGGTGAATCTGAGCAGTCATTTTTTACGCACCATCATTTTCTTGGTACATTTTTTTTTTCATTTCTGTAATTTATCCTGATTTGTCATAAAATTTACATTCACTATGAACCATTCTCCCCAACCCGCATAAAAATGATGATGAAGCTGAAGCACTGAGGAATTTGGTGATTTAATCCACTATACCTGAAGTGGTGAGTGGCTGAGTTTAGAATTGAATGCATCTCTTCACACCCCAAGTGCATCACTCTGACTGCTACACTGAGCATGAGGAAGCCCCATGTAGTGAAATGCATAGGCTTCAGAGTTGTTTAAATGCTCATTTAAATTGCAGTGCTCTCAATAGGTCATGTATGACAAATTATTTGATTTCATTGAACTTTAATTTCCTTATCTTTAAAAATTAGAGAATAATACCTTAGACTTTGTGTGCATATTAAATAAAAACCATCAGAGGACATGTAGAAAAAGAACTAGCCAGCCTGCAGGTCTGTAGAAATTACTCAGTTAAAGTTTATTTATTCATTTTGTTGGCAATGATAATGTGCCAGACACAGGGTCAAACTGTACCAAACCTGTGTTTTCATTGGTGAAAGTCTGTGTCAGAGTTTGATTCAAGTTACACTGACACCTTCTGCTATCCATATGATTCCATTCTCAACCATTCATGATCTTTAAGCTGCTTGGGGGCAGAAGGTAATAAAAGAGAAGGAAAAGCCAACTGCCTCTAGACTAAGAGAACTTGTTGAATTCATTAGCAGCTAAACAGCAAAGAGAAAAGTCCTCTCTTTGCTCCTATGAACTAGGTTTTCTAGACATAAAAATAGAGATGAGGTGAGAACATGTGTTCAGTGTGTAATTGGCGCACTGTGTTATGCCATCCTGGTAATGTTTTCTAATTTATTCAAAATTAACATTTTGATTGTGAAGCAACTGCTTGGTCTAGGGGTTCTTTTCATTAGACTGTGCTCCAGGTACTTAATTTCCATAAAGTGCTAACTCTGTAAGGTAGAATGCTACAAAAAGCAGAATAATGGTAAGTTTCCAGAAACATGTGAGAGAGGTGGAAAAATTTGGCACCTGTGTGTAGAGGGGATTGTTTTTACATTGATATTTTTATGATTAATACAGGATCGAAGAATGTAGATAAGATATATCTCAGATATTTGACTTTTAAAATAATGTACTAAATGTCCAAGGAAATCTCACTGAAAAGGTGACTCTAATACCTGAGTAGTGCCAACAGTTAATATATTCAGTGATACTGCCTCAGAAACCCAAGGAGGGGTCGCTATGAGTTGGGGCCAACTCGTCGGCAAATAACAACAACAACAACTGAAAAGTTGGAGGTTCGAGTTCACTCTGAAGTGCCTAAGAAAATAGACCTAATGATCTAATTCCAAAACGATTGGCCATTGAAAACATAATTGTGCATGGTTCTACTATGACACACTGGGGTCATCATGAGTCAGGACAGCAACTGGTGAGAAACATTGCTGGTATAAACTGAAACCTATCAGCAGACCCAGCGAATTTAGCTCAAATATACATCCCAAGTCTGACCACTCCTCTCCAAATACACTGCTCCCACATTGTATCAGCTTCCTTTGTCTCTTACCTGTATGACAGCATTGGGCTCCCAACTGGTCTCCCTGTGGCCATTCTTCCAATTTCATAATCCATTTTCAACCCAGCAGTCAGAATGATCTTTTCAAAACATAAATCCTCTTACTTCCAAAGGCTTCCCATTGTATTCACTAGAATTATAATCACACTTAAATTTACTACCATGGTATATAAGTCCTGGCTGAATCACATGCATTCTATTCTCCCTGGCATTCTTTCCAACCATAGCTGAAGTTATTTTTCTCATTTATTTGCTTGCTTTTTTTTTTTTTTTTTAGTTGTAGAGCAGTCCACAAAAATAATTTATCACATGATATAGGTGAACTGCTTTTTTTTTTTTTTTTAGTTGTATTGCCTTCCTAAATTGTTCTGTGGTTTTCTCTGTGTTTTCCTTAATTTTGACAGTGTTTTCCTTTATCTGTCTCTCAAGACGTTGTTGTTGTTGTTGCTGGGGGCTGTCCAGTCGTTTCCGACTCATAGTGACCCTATGCACAGCAGAGTGCAACACTGCCTGATGCTGCAACAGCTCCATGGTCCCTGCTATACTTGAGCCCATTATCACAGCCACCATGTCAATCCATGTCATTGAAGGCCTTCCCCTCTTTCGTTGACCCTCCACCTTACTAAGCATGACATCCTTTTCCAGGGAATGGTCCCTTCTGACAACATGGCCAAAGTAGGTGAGATGAAGTCTGGCCATTCTCACTTCCAAAGAGCATTTTGGGTACACTTCCTCCAAGACAGATCTGTTAGTTCTTTTAGCAGTCCATGGTACCTTCAGAATTCTTCACCAGCACCACAACTCAAAAGCATCAACTCTTCTTCGGTCTTCCTTATTCATTGTCCAGCTCTTTCATGCATATGAGACAATTGGAAATATCATGGCCTCTGTCAGGCGCACCTTAGTCCTCAAGGAGACGTCCTTGCTCTTCAACACTTGAAACAGTTCCTTTGCGGTTGACCTTCCCAGTGCTACAAGTCATCTAATGTCCTGACTGCTGCTTCCATTGACATCGATCGTAGAACCAAGCAACGTGAATCTTTTGACAACCTCAGTCTTCTCTCTGTTTATTATGATGCTGCTCATTGGTCCAGTTGTGAGGGTTTTTGTTTTCTTTAT
>NW_006921747.1:2907882-2911005 GCF_000298275.1 Orycteropus afer afer | reverse complement strand
TCTATCCAGGATCTCCTATAAGATCCCCTGCCGAGTGGTTGACAATGGTAGCCGGACACCATCTGGCTCTGCTGGTCTCATGGTCATCATATAGGCTGAGGATCACATGGTGTACTAGTCCCTTCTACTAATTATTTCCATGAATTTTTGGTTTTCTTCATTCTTCTTTGCTTTGGACAAGGAAAGACCCATTGTTGTATCTGGAGGGCCACTTGCAAGCTTTTATGTACTCACCAAATAGTATGTGGAGCAATGTTTTTGTGTAATATGTTATGCCCATTGAGCTTGATTTTACTCACCAAAGTAGGACATGGAACAATGTTTTTGTGTACTATGTTATGCCAGTTGAGCTTGATGTCCCCTGCGACTATGGTCCTGAGCCCACTGTCTAACTACTCACTCCCTCTGGGTAGCTGGCTGTGGCCAAGAAGTCACCACAACCTTGTCCCTGTCAGGTCTACTATATACCTGGACATTCTTACAGCATGTACACGTACACTTGCAGAAACATCGTCCCCTGACCCTATACATGGTTATGGGTGCACTCCTCCCTGCCTAAATATACCTGATCATTCACCCTGTCTGCCCATGTATCCACCCATAGACCAATGTTTGCCATCACTGACAATGCACTACTGTATATGCAGAAAAGTTCTCTTTGTTGTCTGCACCTCTCATGTACCTTTCTCAGTCTCCCTCTTGCATAGTGCCACTGTGTTGATCATTCACATTTGGTACATTGCCCTTCCCTTCACCCAAATCAATACTTGTCTCTACCTATCTAGCATTGTTCCTCCCCCCTTCCGAACCATAGAAACCAAAAAAAAAAAAAAGAAACTTTTGTTCCATATATAAACCTTGCCTTGACTTTTTACAATAATGAACTAATACAATAGTTGTCCTTCTATGATTGACCTATTTCACTCAGCATAATGTCCTCCAAGTTCATCTACATTGTGTGGTATTTTATAGATTCTACATTATTATTTAGTGTTGCATAGTATTCCATTGTGTGATATGTACCATAGTTTGGTTATCCATTGTTGTCAGAAGGCACTGTTCCCTGGAGAAGGATATCATGTTTGGTAAACTGTTTGAGATCTTGGAATGTGAGACTTCCTACTTTGTTGTTCTTCTTCAATAGTGCTTTGCTTATCTGAAATCTCTTTCCTTTCCATGTAAAATTAGTGATGTGTTTTTCCATATTGTTAAAGAATATTGATGCCATCTGGATTGGGATTTCATTGAATGTGTAGATTACTTTGGGTAGTATTAACATTTTTCACAGTGTTCAATCTTCCTATTCATGATCATGGTATGTTCTTCCATTTATGTTTTGTTGTTGTTGTTATATGTCATCGAGTCAGATCGGACTCATAGCAACCCCTACTTGGGTTTCTGAGGCATATCACTATGGAAGTAGATTGCCCAACCTTTCTTCTGAGGAATGGCTGGTGGGTTTGAACCACCAACCTTCTGGTTAGCAGTCAAGTGCCTTAGGCACTATACTACCAGAGCTCCTTCCTTACAGTTTCTTGAATTAGTGTATTTTAGTTTTCTTTGAATAGGTCTTTTGTTTTTGTCCCTGGTAATATTTCTTCCCAATTTTTTTTTTTTTTTTTTTTTTTTGGTAGCTATTGTAAATGGTATTGATTTCTTTATTTCCTTTTCAGCAATCTTTTTCCTAGTGTAGAGGAATCCAACTGATTTTAGGATGTTGATCTTGTATTCCGCCACTATGCTAATATGCTAAATATCTCAATAAGTTCCAATAGTTTTCTTTCTGAATCTCCTAGTTTTTCTATGTTTACAATCATATCATCTGCAAATAGCGATAGTTTGACTTCTTCTTTTCCTTTGGGATGCCTTTGATTTCCCTTTCTTGCCTTATTTCCCTCGCTAGGACTTCCAATACAATGTTGAATAGAAATGGTGATAGAGGGCATCCTTGTCTGGTTCCTGTTCGCAAGGGGAATGATTTCAGTCTCTCTCCATTGAGAATAATGTTGGCTTTTGGTTTTGCATATATGCTCTTTATTATGTTGATGAATGTCTTTTCTATTCCTATTTTGCTGAGAGTTTTTTTTTATCAGGAATGGGTTTTGTTTTTTATTAAATGCCTTTTCTGCATCAATTGGTATTATTATGTTGTTCTTTTTCTTTATTTTACTAATGTGATGGATTACATTGATTGTTTTTCTAATGTTGAACCATCCTTGCATGTCTGGTATGAACTCCACTTGGTCATAATGTATTATTTTTTTGATATGTTGTTGGAGTCCATTGGCTAGGATTTTGTTGAAGATTTTTGTGTCTATCTTCATGAGGGACATTGGTCTGTAGTTTTCAGTTTTTGTGATGTCTTTGCCTGATTTTGGTATCAGGGTTATGCTTGCTTCATAAAATGAATTTGCTAGGAGTCTGTCCTTTTCTGTGTTGTGGATAGTCTGAGTAAGATTGGTGTCAGTTCTCTGAATGTTCAGTATAAGTTTCCAGTGAAACAATCTGGGCCAGTTCTTTTATTGTTGTTGGTAATTTTTTATGACTTGTTCTATTTCTACTTTTGTGCTTGTTCAAATTTTCCACCTCAGCCTGTGTTAGTACAGGTAAGTAGTGTGTTTCTAGACATCTGTCCATTTCTTCTAGATTTTCAAATTTGTTGGAGTACAGTTCTTCATAATATCCTTTAGTATCCTTTTTATTTCAGTTGGTTCTGTTGTGATATTGCCCTGTACATTTCTTATTCATGTTATTTGTATTCTCTCCCTCTTTTCCTTTGTTAAATTTGCCAGTGGTTTGTCAATTTTATTAATCTTTTAAAAAAACTAACTTCTAGTCTTATTGATTTTTTTCTATTGTCTTTCTGTTTTCTGTTTTGTTTATTTGTGCTCACATCTTTATTATCTCTTGTCTTCTGGTAACTGTAGACTTTTTTGCTACTCTTTTCCTAATTGTTGGAGATGTTGTGCTACTGCCCACTGCCATTGAATTGATTCTGACTCATAGTGACCCCCATTGGGTTTCTGAGGCAGTTACCCAGTCTTGCTTCTGCAGAGTGGCTGTTGGGTTTGAACCACTAACCTGTTTAGCAGTCAGATGCCATAGGCACTATGCTACCAGAGC
>NW_006921747.1:2894059-2907766 GCF_000298275.1 Orycteropus afer afer | reverse complement strand
TGTTTTCATTCTTGTTTGATTCAAGGATTTTTTAATTTCAATTTTTATTCTTCTATTAGCCAGTTGTTTTTAAGAAGGGTGTTACTCAGTTTCCACGTGTTTTCTCTTTTTCCGTTGATCTTCCTATTTTTGGTTTCTAATTTTATAGCACTGTGGTCTATGAAGATGCTTTACAGTATTTCAGTGTTTTTAAATTTATTAAGTCTTGCTTTGAGCTCTGGTTGTATGGTGCCTAAGGCATTTGACTGCTAACCGGAAGTCTGGCAGTTCAAACCCACCAGCCACTCCTCGGAAGGAAGGTTGGGCAATATACTTCTGTAGTGATACTGCCTTGAATACCCAAGGAGGGGTTGCTATGTGTTGGACCCAACTTGGCAGCAGTGAATGAATCATGCCCTCATGTATGGTCTATCCTGGAGAATATTCCATGTGCACTGGGAAAGAATGTAGATTGTGCTGTTTTGGGGTGAAGTGCTTTGTAGATGTCTATAAGGTTGTGTTGGTGAATTGTTATCTAGTTCTTCTGCATCTTTGTTGAGTTTCTTTCCAGTTGTATCTTTCATTGAAACTGGTACATTAAACTCTTCTACTGTTACTTTGGAGTCATCTATTTGTCTTTTCAGTTCTGTTACAGTTTGATTTATGTATGTGAGGGTCTTTCATTGGGTGTATAGATATTCATTATGTTATGTCCTCTTGTTTAATTGTTCCTTTAATTATTATATAATATCCTTCATTGTCTCTTATGGTGGTTTTTATCTTAAAGTCAGTTTTATCAGAAATTAATACTGACACTCCTGCTCATTTTTGGTTGCCATTTGTTTGATATGTCTTTTTCCAGCCTTTGATTTTTAGTCTTATCTTTTGTCTCTAGGGTGTGTCTCTTATAGACAGTGTATTGATGGACTATGTTTTCTTATGCAGGCTGCAACTGTCTGCCTCTTGAGTGATGCATATAATCCACTTACATTCTGTGTAATTATCGACAAGTAAGAATTTGTTGCTGTCATTTTGTTGTGTGTTTTTTATTTTTTTCTCAGTGTTGCTGATTTCTTTGTTCCCTATAATTTTCTGTGCTGAGCTCATCTTTATGATCATGTTAACATTTATGAAAGTTTATGAATCATATTAACATTTCCTTCATTGTTATTGTTTTAGTATCTGCTAAATATTTCTGCTTGTTCTCTTTCCTATTGTGATGTGAAGGTTTATCATTTTTCTTTGACGTTGCCCTATGATTTGTAATTTTCTTCCCAAGTTTAGAATAGTCCATTGTATCTTGGAATTGTCTTGACTTCCTCGTCATTTAGAAGTTATGTAACTATACTATTTTTTTCCCACTTTTTGGTTTGTAGTTGTACTCATTTGGCAATTGATGGCTCTGGTTCCCTGTTTAAAATTTTCTAAGCTTATTTTATTTTGGATACTTCTATTACTGGTCTGGTTTCTGGGTTATGTTATCATGTATGTTAATGGTTGGTTGTTGTTTGCTGTTTTTATAATTTCACCATCATATTTGAGGGACAGCTTTGTTGAGCATATGATTCTTGTTTGGAAATTTTTCTCTCTCAGGGTTTTTTTTATATATATACCATCCCATTGCCTTATCACCTGCCTGGTTTCTGTCAAGAAATCAGAGCTTAGTCTTATTGGTTGCCCTTTGTAGGTAACTTTTAGTTTTTCCCATGCTGCATTCAAGATTCTTTCTTTGTTTTTGTTTTTGGTGAGTTTGATGGTGATATATCTTGGTGGTTTTCTTTTGGGATCTGCCCTGTTTGAGGTTCGTTGGACTTCTTGGATGGATATAGTCTCATCTTTCATCATACCAGGGAAATTCTCTTCCAAAAAATCTTCAACTATTTTCTCTGTGCTTTATTTGTCTCTTCCTGTTCTGGAATTCTGATTATATGTAGAGTGTTCCTTTTTATAGTATCCCACATGAATCTTAGGCTTTCTTCATTTTGTTTTGATCTTTTTCTGGATGATTCCTTTCCAAAGAAACATTCTGGTAATTGTCTTCAGTCTCTCTAATTCTCACTTCCATTCATTCATTTCTACTCCTTTTCCTGTTCAATATATTATCTATTTCTGAAAATTTAGTTTTAATCTTCTGAATTTCTTTCTGTAGATTTTGTATAATTTTCAGATGTTTTAATTTATTTTGTCATTTTGTTCTTATATTGTCTTCTGAAATTTTTCTGAATTTTGTGTGTGTTGTCCTTAATTTTGTCAGTGTTTTCCGTGCTCTGTCTCTCAATCCATTGAAGGTACCTCAATATATTTCTTTTGAACTTCTTATTAGGGAGTTCCACTGCAGCTTCTTCCTCAGAGAGGTCTTCTGGGTCTGTGTCTGGGTCCCTTGTTTCTACCACTTTATCTTGCTTCTTTGTGTGGACTATGATGGCCTCTTGTCTCTGAGACATTGTGACATTGTTTTTATATTAATTGGTGATTGTATGTTGGAGTGATTTGCCCAAGATTTTCATTTTCTTTGTTTTTTTTTCGGTGTATCTGAGTAAGCAGGGTATGTTGTTTTTCTTGTTATTGTTTGGTGCTGTCAAGTTGTCTCTGACTCCAGTGACCCTATGTAGAACAGAATGAAACACTGCCTGGTCCTGTGCCAGCCTCGTGATCCCTGCTATACTTGAGCCTGTTATTGCAGCCACTGTCTCAGTCCATCTTATGAGGGCTTTCCCCTTTTTCATTGACCCTCTACTTTACAAAACACGATCTCCTTCTCTAGGAAATGGTTTCTTCTGACAACATGACCAAAGTAGGGGACACGAAGTTTGGCTATTCTCGCTTCCAAGGAGCATTCCAGCTGCACTTCTTCTAGGACAGATATGTTAGTCCTTTTAGCATTCCATGGTACTCAGAATTCTTCAGTAGCACCACAACCTAAAAGTATCAACTCTTCTTTGGTCTTCTTTATTTATTTGCCCAGCTCTCACGTGCATAAGAGGTGATTGAAAAATACCATGACTTGGGTCAGGAGCACTTTAGTCTTCAAGGAGACATCTTTGATCTTTAGCACTTGAAAGAAGTCTTTTGCAGCAGATTTGCCCAATATGATACATTTTCTGGTGTCTCAACTGCTCCTTCCATTGCTGTTGATTGTAGAACCAAGTAATATGATGTATTTTAAAACTTCAATGTTTTCTCCATTTATCATGATACTATTTATTGGTCCAGTTGTGAGGATTTTTGTTTTCTTTATGTTGTGTATAACCCATACTGCAGACTGTAGTCTTCAACTTCGTCAGTAAGTGCTTCAATTCATCCTCACTTTCAGCAAGCAAAGTTGTGTTGTCCACCTGTCACAGGTTGTTAATGAGCCTTCTTCCAATCCTGATGCTGTGTTCACTGTCCTCCTCTTTTAGCTAGTTGGCAGCACTTATACACTCATCATTTGTCTCCTGGTGGGTATGATAGAGAATGAGAATGGGTGTACTGATCTCTGTTAGCTGATTGTGAAGAGCAGTTAAAGGTGAGTCAGGCTCGTATTGGCTGTCATACATCATTGGCTAGCTGGTACCAAAGCAAATGGTGGCCCTCAGTAAATGGGGCTGCAGGGGGTATGGTTATGGTTGGGTTGTATGGGCATGGTTGCTATTGCCCTCACAGACAAAAACAATAAAACAACAACAACAACAACAAAAAACACCAAAAAGTAAAAGGAAGAGAACGAAAAGCACAAACAAAGTAACAATCACCAAAAGAGAAAGGGGGAAAAAAATAAATATAGAAAGACAATGAAACAAAATATTTTGAAAAACACAAAAGCAATATAAATGGAGGGGAAAAAAATCCACAATATCTGAGGTGGAGGGAATAAGAGAAAAGAGAGTAAGAAAATAATGAAGAAGTAAATGGGATAAATGCAAGAAGAAAAACAAGGATAGGAAGAATTACAAGAAAGAAAAAACAGAATTAGGAAAAGGGAAGAGAGAAAAAGCTAAAAACTATAAGTTTGGAAGGGAAAAAGAAAGAAAAAAAATTACAAAGGAAGGAAAAAAAGAATAATTTTAAGACAAACAAACAACAATAAAAAGCAAAAAAATAAATCTGAGGGGCATTGCTGGTGCAAGGCATTCAGGCTTCATCAGAGCATACAGACTAGGATGGAATTCCTACCAGCCCAAAAGGTGGGTGGGTATGATGGATGACCACACCTCCTTTCACCAAGGAGGGTATGGAGTATAGGAGTAAGAAGGGGAATATCACACCTTTCCAGTCCTCAGCCTCCAGTATGTCTATGCTGTCCTTGGCAAACCAAGCCTGTTCTTAGGTCCCCGGAATCTGAATGAGAATGCTGTTGCTTTAAATATCCAAAATGGGCATACCACTTGTAAACATTTAAAATGGCCATTTCCTCCATACAGCTGAAAGCCCACAGCTCAGTTTATCTCCTTCTTTGCTGTTTTCCTTTAATGTCATCAGCTGCCACTGCAGTCATCCATGCAGCCCGTGGTGAACAGGGCTGATTTTTAAGCTAATTCTCCATTCCTAATACCACTTGCAAGGAGCTCTAGTGATGTAGTGCCTAAGGCATTTGACTGCTAACCAGAAGGTTGGTGGTTCAAACCCACCAGCCATTCTGTGGAAGGAAGTCTGGGCAGTGTATTTCCATAAAGATTCACCACCTTGGAAAACCAAGGGGGGTCTCTATGAGTTGGAATTGACTCAATGGAAGTGAGCTTGTTTTTTTTGGTTTTAACACCACTTGGAAATATCCAGATTGTCTGTGCTGTCAGGATCACTGACAGTCCACAGCTCTGTTTGTCTCATTTATTGTTTTCATGCAGGTTCTTCTACTAGATGGAGTTTAATACACGTATGTATCCTTCCTTTCAAACCTCAGGGCTCCAGGATTATCTTTTGTATCTGTGTCAACTAGTTTCTCTTTTCTTTGTGGAAGAGGGTCTGTGTAGCTTGTCTGCCTATTCTGCTATCTTACCAAAAGTCCTTCAAGCATTACTACTTGAAGTAAGGATTCTACTCTGTCACTGAAGTTTGTCATTTTTGTTGTTTGCCACTGGCTCAATTCTGATTCATGGTTACCTCATATGTGCAGAGTGCTGCTTCCTCATAGAATTATCGAGGCTGTGATCTTTCAGAAGTACATCACCAGGCTTGTCTTCCCAGGCATGTCTGGGTTGAACTCCCAACTTTTCAGCTAGTAGTTCAGTGCTTAATTTAATTGTGCCAGTTACCTGACATATTCCATTTATTTTTCATAATTCTAAGTCTCTGTGTGGTGCATATAACTAACATGCTTGGCTGGTAATTGAAAAGTTGGAGTCCTCAGAAGAAAGGTCTGGCAGTCTCCTTCTAAAAATCAGCCATTGAAAACCCTGTGGACCCCCAATGTACTCTGACATTCATGGGATCATTATGAGTTGGAGTCAACTTGATGACTTTTTTTTTTAATGATTAAAGTAATTGTTGGCTGACTTGTTCTTATCATCTTATGTGAGACCAATGACAATGCCATATCGTTACTTTTATGTATAAAATTATAGATTTGAAATATGTATTATTTTGATTGGCACTTTAAATTTTAGTAAGGCTGTTTTTAAAGCTTTACGGTAGCTGATTTTTTCTTGTATCTCTGGCTATGATCTTCCTAGAAATTATGCAAATTTTTTATGCACTACTGTCAGTAAACACACATCAGTGTCTAAGATAGGCAGAAGCTATTGAACTAAAATCTACTATTTAATACAAACAAATAACTGTTATGTAATACTTTTGTAGATAGAACATGTGATATATTTATAATGGCATTACAGTGGGTAGGGGAATCTCTTTGTCATGTAGTGACTGACTTGATGAACCATATAGAGCAACTACTCTTTTCATTTGGAAATTGGCACATAATGGGCATCCCAGAGACCTCCTTTCCAATAGAGGAAAGGAGCTATTCCAAAAGCTGTGATGCACCCACCAGATGGAGAATATTTAGAACAAAAGAGTTGTTCTAAATACATCACAGGTGGGTCTTTGGAATTAGGGTTTATGTTCAGCTAGAGCTCAATTTGAAGAGTTTTAAACCAAGGGCTAAAGTCATCCTATTTGTCTTGCAAGCTCCAGTCTTGTTACATGCTATGCTTCAGAACTTCTCAGGTTAACCACTGACACCATAGTTCATCTCACAAAGCTTTGTTTTTAGAGAGTCTCCAAAGTTGGACCTGCATTATGTGTGAATACCTTTGCCTTTTAAGGAATTCACATTTGCTGACTGTGTTTCTATTTTACTTTCTAATAATTTTTGTCTAGATCTACCTTCTTGGCCTCTGGCTATATGAGAAAAGTGAGTGTGGAATGTAAGTTGATTAATAGTTTCACTGAATGATCTAGATAATAGGTTTTCTTAGAGATTTGATGCTGAGTTTTGGAAGGACCTCATTTTTCCTTTCAAGCCTCCTTGCTTTTGTTTATGGTGTCTCCTTAGCTTTGACTGCCATTATTGCTCCTCTGCCAATTAAATCCTCATCATTCTTTACAGGCCCAAACACTACGTAGAGTTAAATCCTCATTCCCATATTCTCCCCCAGCTCTTTCCTTGTAATTATTAACGTTGTTGTTGTTATGTGCCGTCGAGTTGGACCCGACTCATAGTGACCCCCCCTTGGGTTTCTGAGGCAGTATCACTATGGAAGTAGATTGCCCCATCTTCCTAGCACTCACTTTATTAGGCAATCCTACTTCCGTAGTGACACTGCCTTGGAAACCCAAGGAGGGGTCGCTACGAGTCGGGCCAACTCGACGGCACATAACAACAACAACAACAACAATATAATTATTAGTTGTTTATATATATGTCCCTTCTATAAAACTGTAAATGCCCAAGGAAGGAACTGTGTCTTATTCATTTCTTCACTCCTCTACTACCAGTAGGCTCTACAGAAAATGTTCCCAGTAAACATTGATTGATTTGAAATTAGTGTTTCTTAGAATTGTGCTGCACATAAGTATTGAACTTGTAGTTACTAAATAATCATGCTCCATGGCTTCTTTTAGAAATGCAGTTGTCTATATGTGTTGATGAAAATAAAAGAGAAAAAGTAGGTGATCTGTGAAATATGACTAATTTTGTGGTTGGAGTGGAGGTTGCCATATGATGGTACTCAAGGGTTTTAAAATTTTTCTGTCTTCATGAACAATTACTGTTTATGCTATTGCAAAAGAGATGGTGCTGTGACATGTTTTATACTCTGTGTAACTCATGTCAGGTAAGTTTGACAATTCTTTAATGTTCACAGTTACATTATTTTTCTCTGTGACAATATGGGATATATCCAGGCCTCCCCTCCACCTCCCAGCTTAATGCTTTGTGGCTTCATGTCTGTGATGAAGATGAAGTATCATATGATGAGTACATTATGTAAAAGAGTCCTGCCCCGCCAGTGATCTGGGGAATAGTCTAAGAAATTTTAGCTTTAATCATTGATTCCCAAACAACAAGAATCTTTATCACAAAAGTAATATATGCTCAATGTGGTGTAGAAAACAAAGATGGACCCTTTTTCACATACAATACTGCATTGTCAGTGAAGGCAAACATGGGTATATGGGTGGATAGATGGGTTGACAGGCTAAACTATTAGATATGTCTATGCAGCAGGGAGTGTATCCAAGACCATATATAGGGTTGGCAGACAATGGTTCTACAAGTGTATTTGTATTGTCTGTAAGAATTCCCAGGGGTATAGTAAAGCTGATAAAGGACAAGGTTGTAGTCACTTCTTGGTCACAGCCAGCTACCCAGAGGGACTGAGTAGTTGAACCTGTGGGCTCAGGATCATAGTTGCAGGGGACATCAAGCTCAATTGGCATAATATACTACACAAAACATTGTTCCACCTCCTACTTTGGAGAGTAGTGACTGGGATCTTAAAAGCCTGCAAGCAGCCATCTAGATGCAATGAGGGGTCTCTCCTTGACCAGAGCAAAGAAGAATGAAGAAAACCAAAGAGTCATGGAAACAATTAGTCCTTGCGACTGGTACACCATGTGATCCTCAGCCTATATGACTATGAGACCCAAAGAACTAGATGGTGCCCAGCTACCACTGTGAACCACTCAGAGGGGGATCTATGTAGGAGATCCTAGATAGAGAGGGAAAACAACGTGGAACAAAAGTAAAAAGTATTTGGAAAAAAAAGAAAAGGGGGGCCTAGTTTGTGGGTCTGATAGAGCCTGGTAGAACCACTAAGACTATGGTCCCTAGCTGCCCCTCAGGTCTGGAATTGAACCCACACCTGTGGCTTCCAGCCAAACAAAAGACAGGCATATGAGTTGAACATTTACCTGAGGTAGATACACTCCTTGGAGAGAACAATCATGGGAGAAAGAAGGGCTGTTTATGCACAGGAAGACAGCTCAGGGGGCAGGAGTGAATGGAGGGATGGACACAGGGAAGAGGTGACTATCGAGAGGAAGTAGGAGGGGAGCCGTTGCATTGGGGTAAATTGTAGTCATTGTCATGACATAATGTGTGTATGAACTGCTGTATGGAAAGTGAATTTGCTCTGTAAACTTTTATCCAAATTACAATTAGGGAAAAAAATATTATATGCTCAAAGTGAACTTTGGAAATAATTTGTGGAAATATAAATGGCATGAAAAGTGAGATCCTTCCTTCACCCTTTGGCCAATTCCTACTCTGTCCTCCAGAGAACTGCTGTTTCTATGCATTAAAAAATGTGTATAAGTGGTACACACACATGCCAGTATATATATATATATATATATATATATATATATATATATATATATATATATATTTTTTTTTTAACAACCATTGTTTTGGTTCTTAATTTCATCCAATGGCAGAAAACAGTGGTCAGTTTTAGCAAAAGTCTTCTTCCAAGTTTAAATCCTGAAAATTGAGTTTCCCCTAGTCTGTACTTTTTGTCTGAGGTATACCTTAATGCTGAGAATTTAAGGAGTATGTTGGCTTAGAGGGTGAGAAGAAGCTGGACCTCCATGGGGTCTGTTCGCTGTAGAATTTGCTGGGACATGTATCATCCCACCAGGTTTCAGGTATAATCTTCCTCTCCTGGCCATCCATTTAGATGTTGGCAGTGCTATTTGGTCCTTGGCCATACTCTTTATGCTACCATCTGCTGATTGATCCAAGAGCCCTTTAGGTATGCAGACTTCCTTTCTGTCCTCAGCTAAAGAGGAAATATGCTTTATGTGTGGGGAACTTGGGGTTACCTTAGAGCTGATGTACCTCTGACCCTCTTTCCCCAATCCATCCATCACTGTTCAGCTTCCCTCATGCCATGGTTGCATGAGATATTTCTCTGGAAGTGCTCAGAGGGAGAGCAAGCACAAAGGCATGTCTTCTCTGAAACCTCATACTTACCAGAACATTCTATTTCTTCTGTCCTCTTAAAGTTGACCTTGGAGAGAAATGGCCGGGTACAGGATCTCTTTTCAGAGATCATGACAAGCCTGTAATATTCTTGCTTCTCTTCTTTTTGTTCTTTTACCCAGGAGAGGGTTTGTTTATTTATTTATTTTCCTCTGAGGATGGAAAGCAAGCAAGGAAACAAAAAGTGGTGTAGCAAGCATTTTCCTTTACATGTGGATCTCAGCTTTTACAAATGGAAAAGCACAGAGTTGATGTCTTTTTCTTACCTTTAGTTTTGCTGTCATGTCTTTAGCTTAAGAGCAATGGAGTACTAGAGTTAGAGTTATAGGGTAAATGGCAGTTTAGGGGAAAACCTACTCATTTACTATTACAGAATAAACCACATTAATGTTCACAAATGCACACATGCCCACACATATGGTGTTTTAATTGTTCTGTTTTGTTGTTTGTATGTTCTTTGCATAAATGAGATTATGCTTAGCATATTGCTTGTGACATGCTGTTTTTCCCTTAGCCATATGCAGTGAACATATTTTCATTACTACATAGTGTTCAATAGTATGGAACATAATTAGATATTTTGTAATATTATTAACATCAACCTTTTACTATAGATGTTATAAATACTGTTTTCCCAATCTCTCATTTGATTAAAAAATTATTATGGTATTTTCCATCATGTAGTATGTACCCACACTCATAGTATGTGAAGGAAAATACCACAAGAAATTTTTAATCTGTATAATTTCAAATCCATCTATCTATCTGTCTATCTGTCATTCATCAAGCTATCTAGCTTCTGATCGACAGAGCAACATAAAAAGTTTCTCTAACCCAGTGCCTCCCAAAATTTATACAAAAAAAGGGAGAAAAGTCATGTCCTCCAATAGTCCTGCTTCTTTCCATGTGTCTAAGATACCCAAGGTTGGGCAATCTACTTCTGTAGTGATACTGCCTTGGAAACCCAAGGAGGGGTTACTATGATTAGGGTCCGACTTGAGGGCACGTAACAACAACAAAACAACAACATACCCAAAGCCCCTTCCAGGTCCCAACTCTTGTTTTCTGACACAGAGTAGAAATTCTTAGATGGCCTGTTGTCATAAAAAACAATCAGCTCACTTAACATGATTCAGTCTTCTTTCCTTATGCAGAAATCAGCAGAAGACTCTTTTATGTTTTCTTGAATAGTCATTTTTGAGTCGAAAAGCAATGGCTATTTTGTGGGGTGTTGAAACTGCCTTCTTCTCAGCTCTCACTTAAAATGCATTTATGGACTGGGGAATTACTTGGCCTGCTGAGCCCAGGTTCTAGTGGATATATTTGGAGCCTTCATCTTGTTTTTTATCTTTTTATTTTTTATGATTAAATTGGAATATACACGAAATTAGAGAAAATAGTGCAATGAACTCTGTCAACCTATCATTCAGGATCAATTCCTACCTATATTCCTCCTCACTGCAGTGGATTATTTTTAAGGAATTCTTGGATATCATCCTTTTGTCTGTTAACTACTTCAAATATCTCTGAAAGATAAGCAGTTTTTGTTAAGGTAACCAAAATGTCACTTAAATTTCACCCATTGTCTCATAAATCTTTATTTCGTAAAATTGGTTTGTTCAAATCAGTATTCAAGTAAGATCCTCACTTTGTATTTTATAGATTAAAATAAATAAACTCACTGCTGTTGAGCCTTTTCCAACTCATAGCGACCCCTCCTTGGGTTTCCAAGTCTCTTAAATTTCTTTCACTCTATAATTTCTTCCTTGTCTATTTCCTCATATTTTGTTGGTTGAAGAAACAAGATCATTGTCCTGTAGAGTTTGCACATTTTGGCTTTTGCTGATTGTCTCCCCGTGGTGCCCTTCACTGTACATCCTGTAATTGATAATTAGCTCTAGAGCAGAAGTTCTTGTTGTGTGGTCTGGGAACTCATGGGTATCCCTGTGACACTTTCAAGAACCCCAAGAGATCAAGGCTATTTTTATACTAATAATAAAAATGTAATTTGCATTTTTCATTCTTAGTCTCTCACACGTGTACAGCGGAGTTTTCCAGATGCTAGGTATTTGACATGTGATACCACAACAGAATGAATACAGAAGCAGATATGAGACTCCACCTGTCTTTTATTAAACCAGACATTAAAGAGATTTGCACACACACAAAAAAAAACTATCTTCTTATTACATGGGAAATAAGTTTATTTTCATAAAAATATGCTATTTATTGTTAATGTGTAATAGATTCAATATTGGTATTTTTAAGGAAACTAGTAGGTGAATATTTTAAACAATTCTCAATTTCTAATATGGTAAATGTCAATAGATATAACTACACAAACGCTCTTTGGGAACCTTTGTGAGAGTTTTAAGGAGCTCTTAGACCAAAAGTTTGAGGACCACTAACCTTAAGGCTTGATCAATTCAGGTTCAATTTCCAGTTATCTTCCCTCTCTCTCTTCATTTATCCCTCCCTCCCTTCCTTTATTCCTCCCCTACTCTTTCCCTTCCTTTCTTTTTAAATTAATTATTTATTTATTTATTTTCCCTTCTTTCCCCATCCATCCCTGGTAACCAACAAAGAAAGTTTCCTTCCATGTATAAACCTTTCCTTGACTATAATAGTGGACTAATACAATATTTGTCCTTCTTTGACTGACTTATTTCACTCAGCATAATGTCCTCCAAGTTCGTCCACGTCTTTTAAATTGAAAAAAAAAAAAAAACTTTTCATAAGTAATACTCCGTACTTTCTATTGCATAAAAGGAAACACATTAAATAATCGGTGGTTATTCCTCTTTATGTGATGCTAATGTTGATTAATTCGTTCATCTGCCTAATCTATCCTGTATAATGTTTACTGCTAAATTTTCATTCAAGATACAATGTCTCCATTATTTTATTAGATATTAAAAAATGATGAGATTCTAAGTCTATCGCACCTTCTGTGTTTATTAGTTGGAATTATAAAAACAAGAATTCCTTTATTGATCATTTGGTTTCCCTGAAATATAGTTTGCAGGGCAAAGACAGGATAAATCCTTGCTTATTTTTCTTCTTCATTAGTTTTTAGAATAATAATTAACTAATAATCTGGCATTTAAAAAATATGACCAATAGGATGTTTTTTTGGTTTAATTTTTTGTTTTGATTATTGGTATGTACACATAGATTTAAAAATATTTTCTGTGTTTCAGTCCATTGCAGATATTTTTATTTTTTGATGTTCATTTTGACCCACCTTTAACCAATAAAATCTCCTTGAAGTTGGCTCTGTGTCCTTTGATACAACTACAGCCATCTTTAATAGTTTCCTTGTTCTCTAGTTTGACAGGATAATTCAAGCTGATCTACATTTCCCAACCCAGGCATGGAACCAGCCATTTCTCCCGAGACACTTGGTTATTTTTAGTGAGAATGGGCAGTTAGATACCTTAGTCTCAGTATTAGGAATGCTCATTTCTACTGGATTGATTTTTCGCTTTTATGTAATGTATTCTCTTTGAACTGAAAAAAGAAAGTAATTTTCAAAGAGAAAATACATCAAGAGTGTGCACTGATACCAACTCAACTTTAAATTCACGAAGATTTTATGAAATTTCTCTGATTCCTCGAGTCTTTCTTTTCCATGTCAAAATTGCAGCCCTCATAGATCCTAACAAATTTCCTGATTTCTTTCACCCTAAAGCATACACAAAGCAGTTTCAAATAAGTAACATAAATTTTACCAGTAAGAATGTTATTACTATGTGAAATTCTCTTCTGCATTTTACCAGATTTGATTATTATTCTTCTATAGAATCTTTGATCAAAATGTTCATTATCAATAGTTGAGCACCACCTAGTTCTTCTAGTCCTGTGGTAAAGCAGAAGGTTGTTCATGGACGCAACCAGGTAAACATTCTGTACCTTCCTCCTATTCCTGACCCTCCTGCTTCCTCTGTTGTTCCAGGAGAATAGAGACCAATTCCTTTGATTTGGATGGCTGCTTACAATCTCTTAAGATCTCAGGTAATGTGCTTTGAACGAGGAGGTAATACAGAAACACTAAACATGTTATTGGGAGCTCTGGTGGCATAGTGCCTAAGGCATTTGACTGCTAACCAGAAGGCTGGTGGTTCAAATCCACCAGACACTCCTCGGAAGGAAGGCTGGGCAATCTATTTCATAGTGATACTGCCTCGGAAACCCAAGGAGGGGTCGCTATGAGTTGAGTCTGACTCAATGGCACACAACAACAACAAACATGTTACTAGGCCAGTTGACTGGGATGGCCCCATGAAAACATGACCCTAAACTTCCAAACCAACAAACCAAAT
>NW_006921747.1:2868438-2893159 GCF_000298275.1 Orycteropus afer afer | reverse complement strand
CATATTAAGATGAATTTACACACAATGGCTCTAACAGTGGGTTCAAGCATAGCAACAATTGTGAGGATGGGCAGTGTGTCATTTTATTGTACAAGGAGTCACTGAGTCAGAACTGACTCACAGGCACCTAATAAAAATAACAGTGACACATCCCACTACTACTGAGTTATTGTGGTCCAGAATCTGTATGGTTATGCCATGATATTGCTACACAGGTGTATTTGTTTATTTTTTCTGTGTATATTTTGAGATAATCTTATTTATTTTTAAAATATGGTCAAATATTTACTTCAAATTACAACCCACATCTCAAGATATGTTCTTTATATTCTAGTGTACATTTTTAATTAGTATATTTAATCAGTTCAGGATTACTTTGAGCCTTTTTTTAAAGTGGAGTTTATTTTTTAGAATAGTTTTAGATTAGAAAAAATACTTAAGAAGATAGTAGTGTTCCCATATACCTTGTTTCTCTTTTCTTTTCCTAGCTTCTATTAGTATGATAACATTTACTGTATTTACTAAACCAATATTGACATATTATTATTAACTAAAATCTGTTTTATTCAGATTTTAATTTTTACCTAATATCCTTTCTCTGTTTTGTGATCCTATTAAGACACCACTCATTACCTTTAGTCATCATATCTCTTTAGGCGTTTCTTAGCTGTAACAGTTGCTCTGACTTTTCTATATTTTAATTACCTTGAGAATTTTGAGGAATACTGGTCAGATATTTTAAACAGTTACCCTCAATTGGGATTTGTTTGATATTTTTCTCATAATTGCACTGGAGTTATAAGTTTCTGGAAGAAGACTGTAGAGAAAAAATGCCTTTTTCATCATATTGTGCCTAGGATACACACTTTTAATATGACTTATCACTGTTGATGTTGACCTTGATCCCTGGCTGAGATAGTGTTTGTCAGTTTTCTCTCCACTGGAAAATTACTTTGCATTTTCTCCTTTACATATGGATTCTTCAAAGAAAGTCAATATGTGCATCCCATATTCAAGGAGTGGGAAATTATGCTGTACCTCCTTGTGCATGAACTATTTACATAAATAATGAGCAATTTGTCTGCATGAGAGATTTCTTTATTTTTAATTTTATTAAATCATTTGTTTATATTAGTATGGACTCATGGATTACAATTCAATATACTATTGTATATATTTTACTGCTTGAACTTTTTCAATTTTGGCTATTGGCTGCTCTGTGCCCCTTTGATATAAATGATTAATGATGGATTTTTAAATTGTTTTCTGAGCACTTCCTTGCTTTCTGCACTGTAAGATTCTATAGGTTTTATATTCTCTGCTCTGACTCTGCAATCAAGATGACCTGAGTCTTTTTATTGGAGAATGGCATTAGAAATCAAGATCTGGATGCTAGGCATGTTCATTGCTATTTGGGTGTTGTTGCTTCCAGGCTATTTTAGCTGACAGAGCAAAGAAATATATGTGTATATGCACATATCTATAAATATTTCTACATGTAACTATCTGTATTTACATTAAGCTAAACATAAATTCATATCGATGCTTCTGACTCTGATATATTACCACATGGATCATTCTAGTCTCTTCTACTGCTTGTCTAAAAAATTCCACTCCAATGGTAAGGAATCTGGCTCCCATCTCAAATGATCCATTTATTTAATGTTCGGTTCTAGTATGCATGGCTAACACTATCTGAATAGTTAACCTATACCCTTGCCCAGAAACAACTTTATCAACTAGAATACAATGTTTATATATAGTTTTTTTCCCCTTAGTCTTAAAAACTCCATTCATTTCCAAAATTACTTAAGGTAGCACCACTTCCACCCTTAATCCCTTCAGTGAGGTTGTTTTGTACATTTGTAATACAGTTAGATACTCTTGTCATAGTTTGCATTACTTCCCAGGAGACTGCCCTCCCAAAGGGTATGTTTTCTTTTTTTGTAAATTTGCATATATTACGGCTCACTTTCTGCACTGTTAAGTTCAATAGATTATGACAAATACAAAATGTCATATATCCACCGTTACAACATCATAAAGAATATAGCTTTATCACCTTAAAACCTATACAGTGCTTCACCACCTATGCAGTCCTCCCCACCTCACCCTGAACTCCTGGCAAACACGAATATTTTTTATTGTTTCTATAGTTTTGCCTTTTCCAGAATGTTACTTATTAAAATAATATATAGCCTTTTCAGACTGGCTTCTTTTCACTTTGGAGTACACTTTGGTTCCTTAAGGTCTTTTTGGGGCATGATAGCTCATTTCCTTTTATTACTACTAATATTCCATTGAATTACTGTATCACAGATTGTTTATTCATTTACCTGTTTACGACTATCTTAGTTGCTTCTAGTTTTTCACAATTATGAATAAAATGGTTATAACAATTATGAATAAAATGGTTATAATCATTTAAAGAGCTCTGTGCCTAAGGCACTTGACTGCTAACCAGAAGGCTGGTGGTTCAAACACACCAGCCACTCCTTGAAAGGAGGGTTGGGTAATCTACTTCCGTAGTGATACCACCTTGGAAACCCAAGGAGGGGTTGCTATGAGTCAGGGCTGACTTGACAGTACATAACAAGAACAACATAATCATTTATGGGCAGGTGTTTTTGGACATAAGTTTTAAATCAATTGGGTAATTAACTAGGAGTGTGATTGCTAGATTATATGGCAAGATTGCATTTATCTTTGTAAGAAGCTGCCAAACTGTCTTCCAAAGGTTTTTCCCATTTTGCATTCCCATCAACATGAATGAGAGTTTCTGTTATTCCATGTTTTCACCAGCATTTGGTATTTTGAGTTTCTCGGAGTTTAGCCATTCTAGTAGGTTTGTAGTGGGATATCATTGTTGATTTAATGTGTAATTTAATGATAAATTATGTTGAGTATATTTTACTATATTTAGTAGCCATATGTGTATTTGTTTGGGTGAGGTGCTCATCCTCATGTAGAACCTGTACATAGACAAAAGGCAGTCATTGAAATAGCACAGGGGGAGGCTGTGTGGTTTAAAATCAGAAAAGTTGCATCAGGGTTGAATACTTTCACCACACTTACTCAGTCTGTATGCTGAGAAAATAGTCTGGGATATCATTGCTGAGGTCAGATGGATTTTGCCTGAAAGCAAAGAATACCAAAAAAATGTTTACTTGTGTTTTATTGACTGTGCAAAAGCATTACACTATGTGGTTCATAACAAATTATGACTAACATCGAAAAGAATGAGAATTCCAGAACAGTTAATTGTGCTCATGAGGAACCTTTTTATAGACTGAGATGCAGTTGTTCAAAAAGAACATCAGGATACTACATGGTTTAAAATCAGAAAAGATGTTTGTCATTGCTGTATCCTCTTAAACTTGTTCGGTCTCTCTGCTGAGCAAATAATCTGAGAAGCTGGACTATATGAAGAATAACAACATCAGGATTGTGGGAAGACTCATTGATCCAGGTGTCTGTTTTTCTACCAGTATTGTGCTGTCATGATGACTGTGGGAGCTCTGGTGGTGTAGTGCCTAAGGCATCTGATGGCTAACCAGAAGGCTGGAGGTTCTAACCCACCAACCACTCCTGGGAAGAAAAATTTGGGCAATCTACTACCGCCACGGAAACCCGAAGAGGGGTTGTTATGAGTTGTAATTATTGTAGCTCTTAGTCTTGAAGTTGAGTAATGTCATTCCTCCAACTTTATTGTACTTCAGCATTCTTTTGGCTATTCTGGGTCTTTTGCTTTTCCATATCAAGTTTAGAATCCTGTTACAGTGTTGCAAAAGGAGTTTTCTGGCTTGTATGATAAAGTGGTCCAGAAGGGAGGCATAACCTATATCTACAAAATAGTTTACTCTTTCGAGATTACTATTTATTAAAAAAAATTGTAAAGCATTTACATGGTTCAAGAATCAGATCCATAAAATGCAGTAACTTCAGTGAAGTCTATCTACCATCCCTGTACCCTTCATTCTTCTTCACTCCCCTGAATAGATACACTCTGTGTGTGTGTGTGTGTGTGTGTGCATGTGTATTTATACACACATACACAGTAGTGACTGTTTTCTCACTGCTTTGCCAGTAACCTTTTCAGACTTTTGGATTTTTTCCTAATTTGATGAGGAAGAACCAGTATCTCAGTGCAGCTATAATTTCCATTTCTGTTATTATTAAGGTTGAGCATCTTTCTAGTGTTTGAAGTCCATTTGTATTTTGCTATCTGAAAGTTCTCTTTTCACATTTCTGCCCATTTTTCTTCATTGATGGTTTTTATTCTTCTCTTTTTATAAGCACTTTATAATATCAACAATTTATCTGTCTGGTACGTTGGAAACATTTTGTTGCAGTTTGTCATTTCTGAAACTTTACCCTGAAGCTTGTAGCAAATAGTTTTGTCCCATCTTATAAGTCCTCAGGAGGAACTCTCCTTTTATTATCTTATATTTTGCTCACTTCATGTGGTTTGGGAGGATGACACTATCCTTTCCTCCCTAAAAAGGCAAAAGAAAGAAAAGGCAGAAATGGGTTCATGATTTCTGTGCCCCTCAATTTCCTTCTGGCCAATTAGTTAAAACTTCCTTCTAGATACAGTGATTGTTCTCATTGGTGAAGAGGGGATGACCAACTGATATCATTAGGAGAATCTTTTTGGGGAAGTAAAATGAGTACTAATGGAGAGGTCTCCTTGATTTTATTACAGTGATCTAGTGCTGCTAGGAGAAAGCTTTGCTGCCTCTTTGAAAGGGTTCTTAAGAATGAAGCCAACAAACAAGAAAGAAGATAAGAGAAGGGAAGAAAAAGAGGTGCCAGAAGACAACTTTAAGCCTCTGAATCTAGCTGTGCCTGTTGTGGATTACTTTAGCATTCCTTCTTTGCCCATAGCCCTTAAATTTAATTGGCTGTTGCAGCTTTCTGACTTTCCCTGTTTCCAGTGTGTTGTGTTTTTACAAGACTTGTATTGTACTATAGTTTATCTCTGCCTGTAATGCCCTCATTTTCATTAATTAAGTTCTTCTTACTGTTAGTGAGTAAAAATGAATCCTGAGTGAGTTTGTTAATTGCCAGAGGTGTGTTGCTTAGTCTCAGTGTGTGATTTTACTTTTATAAACAAGGCTTTTTATAGCATTTTGGAAGAAAGTTGTGACTCAGGCATACTGGAAAGAGGTGTAGTTCATTAATAAAAGCCTTCTTACAGTGATGAAAGGAAAGGAGAGATTAGATAGCAAATGGAAGAGAGAGATGGAAATGACCTTTACTGAAAGTATTATACTAAGTTAAAAAGTGCATATTGGTTAATTAATGCCACTCTTGGTTGGATAACATTAGTTATTTTACCTCTCTGTGCTTTGGTCATTTAATCTTTAAAATAAGGCTGATAAGTGTATCTGCCTTGGCTTCAGAGATAATGTATACAGACAGTCTCTGTTTTACTAACATCTGACTTATGTTGAGCCTTTAGGTATGGACCAACCCCATAAAGCCTATTACATTAAAAATTTGAGGTGCATACAGTGGTTCATAATAACTAACTGGTGCTACTTTGTGAAATGCACCAAAACATTATTACTCTATTATTATGTTAAACTTGTTTTAGTGTGTCATGAAGTGTTTCTTTAATATTTTTTATGCTTAGGGTTTCCAAGGTAATATCTCTACGGAAGTAGATTGCCCAGTCTTCCTTCTGAGGAGTGGTTAGTGGGATTGAACTGCCAGTCTTCGAGTTAGCAATCAAATACCTTAGGCACTATGCCGACAGAGCTCCTTAGAAAGATATGCTATATACTGTATACTAAGATAAACATTTGACTGATGTTAGATACAAACCATATCTATCTATTCCAACTTAAACACACATTTGACTTAATGGCAGATTTAGAAACAGAACTTGTTCGTAATCTAGCGGACTGCCTGCATTCAGTTTTCAATATATGGTCATTTACCAATTTTTAATCTATAAATTACAGATACCAGCTGCCTTCTACATTATCATTACAGATTAATTATTTGGTTATTATAGATAGTGCAGGATATATGCCACCTTCTCAATGGATTTTGCAATTAAGGACAATTAAGGACTCAAATTATAAGATGGCACATGACTAGTTTTACAAATTCCTGTCACTTTCATTTTTGTTGTCCCCAAATGAAGTTACAACAATGAGAAATTTTAATACAGCAACCTTTCTTCAGAAATGTGTAACCTTTCAACCTATACTTAACCCTCAGCCCAGAGTTAGCACTAGGAAAATGTTTCATGGCTGTAACCTTAGTAGTGATAACATGGCAAGCATTCAGGAAAGACCTCAAATAGTTTTTGTTTGTATTTCATACAACCTCTTCTAGAGGTGGAGGCTAGGGGTCCCAGCAAAGCTAATTCATTATCTGAAAAACCATTATTCATTCCAAGCCAGAGTTCACAGGGGATCAGGACAGACTCCTAGCTAAATTATGCTGTCTCTCCAGGGAATTGCTTTCTTTCTTTTTTCTTTGAGGTTCTTATCTTTGGAGTGCTTGCATTTCTTGGCTACTGGACCATGTACTTTGGCCTGGAAATATTTGCATTAAAAAAATATATGTATTTCACATATAAATGCAAGAAGAACAGAATATGTTTTTTTTTCTTGGTTGGTAAAACAGTTAACTCTGTGGCCGTCTATGAAAGAAAATGCCTATAAATGAATCAGCATATCAGGGATCATCTTTAGCATCAAGTCATAACTAGAACTTCTTAACCTCTCTTAAAAGTTTTATTGATGATTACTTCTAGTAACTTTAGGAAAACAGAGGATATTCAAATGCACTGTGACATTTTTCCTGAACACACCAATTTGATGATATTAATTTTAATGTAATTCTAACTCAGTTAGAGTACATATTAGCAAAAAGAAAAACAGTTGCTGTTGAGTTGATTCTGAGTCATAGTGACCCTGTGCATGTCAGAGTAGAACTGTGCTTCTTAAGAGTTTTCAGTGGCTGAAAATGGCCTTTCTTCTGAGACTCCTGGGGGTGGAATTGAACCTCCAACCTTTCTGGTAGCAGGTTAGCACTTTTCTGTTTTGTGTACCCAAGTGGTGCTCACCTGCATACTAGATAATCTGTAATAAAATATAACCTGAGTTTGTCTAAAATCACACGTCATCCACTTTGCAGTGGTTTCCTTTAGATTTTCATTAATATAAATTTTTCAAATTAATAAAATTCTAAAGTGAAGGTGTGGTGGGTAAGTTTGTATGTCAACTTGGCTAGGCCTGGTTGAGTGGCTGGGCAGCTGGATGTAATTATTCCCCATGGTAAGAATGGTAATTAACTCCATAGTGGAATCTGTTGGACCAGCTGAGTAGCTGCTTTAGGGATATGGTCTGCTTCCCATATATAAGAAGCACCTTCAGGAATGGTCTCTAGCTTATGGCACGCTTGAACCCTGCATGTAGCTGTGTCGTCATTTAGCAGCCTGCCATGCTCTGGCAACCTTGGGACTTTCAATGGACTTGAATTAATGGCCTAATGTGTGGTTTGGTAACATCGGGACTGTACCTTTTTACTTGTCAACCTTGGGCTTGTCAGTCTCAACTGCTGTCTGAGTGAAGAAAAGCCTCTAGCTTCAGTGGGTCAAGAGCAGGAGGCAGAGCTGAAGCCCAAGGTTGAGGGACTTTCACCCAGTCCCTAGAGCCTGGCACTTTAAACTGGGACTTAAAGCCTCCAAACTGTAAGAGAATGAAACTCCTGTTTGTTCAAGCCATCGCATTTGTGGTATATAGTCTTTTCAGAGCGGCACTAGGGAACCAGAACAGAAGGATATATTCCTTTCTCACTTTTTGAGTCTTATATTTGCTCATTGTGCTAAAAGATACCCTTAGTGGATTGAGTCCGATCTGGAGCCTTTTCTGACTATACTGCTTCAGTGTTTCACCCAGTGCCTGTCATTAGGAAGAACTTCTATTCATGTCCTGTTACATTCTATTTCCTATTAAGCTTGAAAATGATTTTTTAAAGTCATGAGTATTTTAAAGAAATCAGCAGATTTCTTCTTTGTTTCCAAGAGTTTGCTCTAGCTTCACCCACAAAACCATCAATGCTGTTTCTTTATCTCAAAAGAATCATTCAGAATTCTCTCTATAACACATAGTAGAGAGATATGGAAAATAATATTCCACTTCTAATGCTGTGCCTGGCTGGATCTAGTTTATTTTTTGTAGCTCTCTGTCATGTAGGCTAGTAATTATTTTCTTGCCTCCTGTTCTCTCTCTCTCTCTCTCTTTATTAAATCTCTCAACCTTTCCTTCTTGAGCTGTTGGTTACTGAGTTTGATTTTTTTTTTTCCTGAACAAGAATTGCCATTGTTTCCACTCATCTTTGTAAATGTAATTATTTCACGGGCACTTATTTGAAAATATAAAGTATAAAATTATTGAGACATGCAAAAAGTCATTTGTACCCTTCCTAATGAGAATAGCTGCTGATATTCATTGAATATTTACCACGTGTTAGTGTGCTTCTTCTGGACCAGGTATGTACTATGTGTGTGTGTGTGTGTGTGTACATGCACGTGTGTGTGTGTGTACATGCATGAGTGTGTGTGTGTGTGAATCTCATTTAATTCTTAAAACAGCTCTGTGAGATGGAATGCAATTATTATTCCCCTTTTCCAGATGAGGAAACAAAAATTAAGAGAGTGTAAGTCATTTACCCAATGTCACATAACTGATAAGTACCAGAATCTGGACGTATGACAACAACACTGCTGCCTGCAGGTGTTTTTCATTTTGCCCCATGGCACAGTTATTTGGAAACTTGTTTAGCTGACTGTAGTGGATTAAAGATGTGGCAAATTTCTTGGTGCTTCCGCCATTGAGAGATGGGTTCTATTTCCCCTTTCCTTCCATTGGACTTGCCTGTGACTACTTAGATAAATGGAATTTGGTAGAAGGGATGCTAGGTTGATTCCTTTGTTAGCCCTTAAAAAGACTAGCAGCTTCCATTTTGGTCTCTTGGAGCACTGAACCGGACAATAAGAAGTACAAAACCTTAACACTGCCTTTCTGTGAGGAAGGCCAATCTAGATACTTGGAAAGGTCATATTACCAAACAAACAAAAGGCCAACCTGTTGCCATTGAGCCCATTCCAACTCATAGTGACCCTAAGGACAGAGTAGAGCTTCCTCAAAGGGGTTCCAAGGCTATTAGTCTTTACAGAATCAGTCTGCCACATCTTTCTCCCATGGAGCAGCTAGTGGATTTGAACCACCGACCTTTTCGTTTGCAGCAGAATGCTTTAAACATTGCTGTAACAGGGCTCCTAGAAAGGCCATATGGAGAGAGAGAAAGCTGCTTAGCCAGCCCCCAGCTGTTCTAGACCCCAGCTGTTCCAGATCCCAGCTGTTCAAACCATTTTAGCTCAGGATCCAGACATCATGGAACAGAAAATGAACTGTCCCCACTGTGCTGTGTCCTAATTCTTGACCAGTAAAACCATGAAATATAGTGATAATAATAAGTTGTTAGTTTATGTCACTAAATAGTAGAACAGTTTGTTACAGAGCAATAGATAACCAAAACACCCTTCTTTGTGAGTGATACTGATAAGGTCTTTGAAAACCAGAACGCTGTCCTCATCTTTTTCTTTCTAGATCCTAGCATGGTATGTTTCATGTAGTAGGAGGTCAACTAATTTTAGTTGATAGAATGAGTAAACAAATGAGTGATTGGAATGATGCTATTAGGAAGACAGGTGCACTAGTCTCATTGAGCTTCTATTCTAGTTGTAATACAGAGAGACAGACAATAAGCAAAGAAATACTGTCTGGTAGGGGTGAGTGTTTGAAAGAATATAGGGCAAGATAAGAAGACATTTGTGCAGAGACTGAATGAAGTGACTCTGAGAGCCATGCCATACCTGTCATCCACTTGGATTTGGCTTTTGTGCCTACAAACAAAGACTCTGGCATCTTTGTTCTGTTTCCATACACCCCATGGGATAAACAACATTATCACATCTCTGAGCCTGAAAAGCAGATGCTGACAGGGCAAAAAAAGAAGTCTGGGTGGAAAAGCCATTGGTTAGGATATCACTCAACAAAAACTGCCTCTGAACATGTACACTCTGTCAAACTTCTATGCCTTTGCAAGTGTAGTACCCTCTGCGTGGAATGTTCTTTGCTACTGAAAGACCTCTCATCTTTTCCTTGTCAAGTTAAATGTTCCATATTCAGACAGAGTAATCTCTTCCTCTACTGCTCTATAGATCTTTGCTGTACCAGCACCTTTCTGTAATGCTTGCTCTTCCCCTCTAATATAAACGCTGTTTGTATAGCTTTCCTCCAGCTATTTGTGAAATCACTGAGGGTAAGGGGTGTATGTCTTCCCATCATATCTACTTAGTGTAATATTTTGCAGGTGAAGAGGCTTGATATATATATATATACATCTCAAAGCAGAAAGAGAGGAGACAAAGAGGAAGGAAAGGACAATGCTTCCTTAGTTTCACTTATGTAAGCCCTGGCACAGAGAACATAATAAATAATTGAATAGGTGAATGCATGTGTGAATGGATTAATTAATTAATGACTAGAAAAGTACTGTTTTCTGTCATGAATAAGTTCATTTTTGTCACTAAATTTCCCTTTTTAAATTCGTAAAGGCAAATATACTTCTGCAAGTCATGAGTAGTCATCATTAAAAAATACTAGGCATCACATTTTTCATAATGTACAAAAATACCGAATACCAAGCATTGTAAAAATGATCACCAGGGTATGTTCTAAAGTTCTGTATATATAATTGCATTAATGTTAGAACAGAAACCAGTTTCTGCCAGTCTCAAAGCTTCTCCTGAAAAGTAGTAATTTAGGGATTTTAGCAGCTAGCATTCTCTCAAGGAACTCTAGTGGCACGTTGGTTAAGTACTTGGTTGGTAACCTAATGGCTGGTGATTTGAACCCACCATCCATTCCCTGGGAGAAAGATGTGGCAATCTTCTTGGAAACCCTATGGAGCAGTTCTCCTGTCCCATATAGGTTCTCTATGAGAGTCAGAATGAACTCCAGGGCAGTGAGTTTGGGTTTTTGGTTTACTGTTCTCTGAATCACTCTCACTGTTTTTTTGTCTTACCTGCCTCCTTCTTTCTTTCTCAACATCAGAACATGACTTAAAGCTATTTAAGTCCACTGTGTTAGCCTGGGTTCTCTAGGGAAACAAAATCCAGCAAAGCTTCTATATAGATAAAGAGAGAGAAATTTATCTTAGGAAAATGGCTCACAAACATATAGAAGCCAGCAAGTCCAAATCCCTGGAGCAAACGTCAGGCTGGAGGCTTTTCCTAGCCTCTGCAGCCACAGGGGCCAAGAAACTCAAGGCTGACAGGCAGAACACCTGCTGTTGACTCCAACGAATCACGAATCCAAGATCTCCAGGCTGAACGGTAGACTGCTCACTCACGGACAGTTGTAGGCAGCACAACAGAATCCTGATCCATAGAAGAATGTCTCTTTTCCTAGGATGTCCCTGGATATCCTGGAAGCAGGCCACATCCCTAGGGAAGCTCCCCTTGAGCAGATTGGCCACTCAGAACACAGTCATCCGATCCCATTATGGGAACAACCACACAGAACTGGGGTCCAGCCAAGTTGACACACAGCTCCAACTATTACATCTACAAAATGAAATATTGCTGAGATTTCAGTGATATGTTGTAATACTGAAAATACCTAATTTAAATTTAGGAAACGGCATATGCAGTGAGATGCCTTAATGTTTGCATGTGTACCTGTGTGTGCGTGCGCGCGCGCGCGCGTGTGTGTGTGTGTGTGTGTTAGCAGCCATCAAGTCAACCCTGAACTGCTGGTGACCTCCTGCAGAACAGAAGAAAACACTGACCAGTACTGTGTCAGTTTCTATGATAGGTTGCTTATTGGACTGTTTGATCATAGGATTTTCATTGACAGATTTCTGTAAGTACATTGCCAGACCATTCTGCTTAGTCCGTCTTAGTCTGGAAGTTCTGGGGACTGTTAATGGACTTGAATTAGTGGCCTGCCATGTAGTTTGATAATTTTCAGACTGTGCCATTTTACTTGTTGACCTTGGGTTTGTCAGCCTCAACAGTCATCAGCTGCCTGAGTGAGGAGACATCTCCAGCTCCAGTGAGCTGGGAGCAAGAGGCAAAGATGAAGCCCCAGATCAAGGGACTTTCACCCAGCCCTTAGAGTTGGCCCTTTGAACTTGGACTTCTAGCCTCCTAAACAATAAGAGAATAAATCCGTTTGTTAAATCCATCTCATTTGTGGTGTTTTTCTGTTAGAGCAACACCCATGGAAGCAGCAGTCAAGAAATCATATGTTGTATTATGCTGGAAAATCTGCAAAAGACCTCTTTTAAGTGTTGAAAAGCAAAGATGTTACTTTGAAGACTAAGTTGCTCCTAACCCAAGCTTTCACATGTGAAAGCTGAACAATTAATAAGGAAGACCTGTTGGGCAATCTACTTCTGTAGTGACACTGCTTTGGAAACCCAAGGAGCGGTTGCTATGAGTCATGTCTGACTTGACAGCACATAACAACAACAACAACAACAAGGGTTGACACTTATGATTTGTGGTGTTGGCAAAGAATACTGAAAGTACCATGGATTGCCAGAAGAAACAAATCTATCTTGGGAGAAGTGCAGCTGGAATGCTTCTTGTAAGTGAGAATGGCCAGAGTTTGTCTCACCTTCTTTGGTCATGTTGTCAGAAGGCACCATTCCCTGGAGAAGGATATCATGCTTGGTAAAGTGGAGGGTCAGCGAAAAATGGAAAGACCTTCAACAAGATGGGTTGACACATTGGTTACAATGATGGGCTTAAGCATAGCAAGGATTATGAGGATGGTGTACAACTGGTCAGTGTTTCATTTTGTTTTTCATAGGGTTGTTATAAGTAGAAGCTGACTTGATGGCACCTAACAACAACAAATAGAGAACAATAGAAGAGTCATAAAACTGAACTCTGTTCAAGGTGGAAAACTTGCAAGGCCTGGAAAAATAAGCCAGTCCAATTGAGTTTTGGCCTTCACAAAAACACATACACATACACATATTTATATAAATACACACACATACATATATTTTCCATAGTTATTGTGTGTGTATATATATATTTACACACACATATAATTATATTTAAATATGTAAGAGCATTAATTCTTTTAAACCAATTAAATATATCCAAATAAAGAAGTTATAAAAATGCATTTTTATCACACAAGTCTGTAAATTTTATTTGTTGTTGTTTTAATTTCCATAGAGTTAGTCTTGCCTCATTTTGGCCTTACATATTATAGAACCAATGTTGTTCTGTACTATTCTCACAATAATGTTGTTGTTGTTATGTGCCGTCAAGTCGGACCTGACTCATAGCGACCCCTCCTTGGGTTTCCAAGGCAGTATCACTACGGA
This sequence comes from Orycteropus afer afer, assembly GCF_000298275.1. NCBI lineage: Eukaryota > Metazoa > Chordata > Mammalia > Tubulidentata > Orycteropodidae > Orycteropus > Orycteropus afer. The sequence goes on along the minus strand of NW_006921747.1, from coordinate 2,879,725 downwards.
ACTAGATTGCCCCTTCTTCCTTCTGAGGAATGGCTGGTGGGTTTGAACCGCCAGCCTACTGGTTAGCAGTCAAGTGCCTTTGGGCACTACGCTACCAGAGCTCCTATTCTCACAATAATAGATATGTTTAAATGCTTTTTTGCAGTCATTGTTTCAATCTAACCCGTTGAGAGTTCTCTTTTTGTGCTGACCCTCTACTTTATCATGTCCTTACCAAGTGATTGGTTCCTTCTGATGATGTATGCAAAATAAACAAGTGAATCTCGCCATCTTTGATTCTAAGGAGCATTCTGGCCGTCCTTACCTGGGATAAATTAGCCAATAAGCAAGGTAAACATGTGCTTAGGGCATCAACAAAACTGGGTCATTAGTTGTCCAAAATAAAGAATGATAGATGCAAAGTGGATAAGACACAAAGGAAAGTGAGCACCATAGTAGAAAGGAACTGGTAGGGCACTATATGAAATTCATACCAGCTCCTGTGTATGATAATGTGCAGGCTGGAAATAAAGCTCATGCATGGTCACGGGTGCCCGCTTGCAAGATTGTATAATTTATGGGACCCTTACTACTTCAACACATTCATTGACATCTGTTTCCTACAGTCTGTTCCCACGTAATTAAAGCTCTTTGTCTCAGCAGATCTCTTGAGAAGATATTGTTTCCTTCCAATAAACAAGACTAGGGAATGGTCTGTCAAGTCTAACCCTTGCTGCATTCACCTAATATGCAACTGGAGCAAATATGAGTAGTTACTGGGAAAAGATGAATTATATTATTGGATAATGAATCTCAGGTACATTTTGATAGAATTTTCTTGTACATCCACATCTACTGATCCAGCTACTCCAGCTAGGTGGGCCAGCATGCTCTTGGGTTTGATACAAGCAGGTGTGCTCTTGCACATGTCCTGATAAACAGGCAGTGGGAACTCCAGTCTTAGGTGACATGCAAAAGTGAAGAAACTCATGTATGTCAAACATTGCAATGAATTCAGTCAAGTTATTTTATTTTTATAACTTTTTACTGTGATTTGGGTGAAAATTTACAGAGAAAATTGGTTTTCCATTCCACAATTCATACACATTTTGTTTCATGACATTGATTGCAATCCCCTCAACAAAATAGCTCTCTTCCTACTTCCTCGCTATGGTTACCATTTCCCTTTGTCTTTCTTTCCTGTACTAGTACCACTGGTGCTGAAATTAAACATAGCAATATGAATAGAACAGAATTTGTTCCAAATTCTGCATCCATTCCTTGCTATAGTAAATAATAATAATAATAATAATAATAATGGTGTAGAAAGGGAAATTATTTTAGAATCTGAAAATTTTGCATATGCAGATACCATAATTAACAGAAATACAGATTCTGTTTTGTAAAATATTTTTTTCTTATAATGATATAAATTACTGCATTGAAAGAAAGCCACATGATTGCCCCCATTGCAGACCATTTGAAAGTTCAGGTCAAAAGTTTCTGTATGGTAAACAAAGTTCTGTAGCCATAATCTATTTCTAGTATGTAAAGCTAATGGTAAACATTATAAGGGGGAGTGCTCACTGTATTCTCCAAGTGGTCACTGCATTCTCCATAAGTTGGCTTTGCGTATTGTTTTGCTTGTAAACTATTCAGTCCTAAATCATTTAATGCATGATTTGATATAAATGGATTTAACGATTGGCACAACTTTAATATGGTTGATAAACAAGAAAAAAGCTTAATACACAGAGATTGTAGGTTGCTATATTTAAACCAAAGACATGGTTTAGGCTTAACTCATGAAATGCAAACACAAATTAATGAAAAACATAAGTATTGGAAAGTTATTTTGCAACATATTGTTACTGTCATTATAACAATTGCTGAACATGGACTATCTTTTTGAGGAAGAAATGAAGTAATTGGGTCCTTAAGAAATGGGAATTTTTTGAGTGTTCTTGAGCTTGTTCCCCAGTTTGGTGCATTTTTAGCAAGTCACATCTCAAAATATGGTATCATAGGAAAGGACAACCATCATATATGTCTAAATCAGCATGTGAAGAATTAAATTTAATATGTGATAAAGTTCAGTAACTGTTATCAGTGAAATCAGTATAGCTTGATCTTTCAGTTTGTCTATAGATTCCACTCCTGAGGTTTCTCATACTGATCAGCTAAGTATCGTCTTAAGATACATATCTCCAGCAGATGAAAAATATGTCAAATGCTTTATCATATTTATTAGCTTTAAACATCATACCAGTGAAGAAATTGCAAATCAAGTACTTCACTATTTATGTGAAGTTTATAAAATTGATTTTTCTAAGTGCAGAGGCCAGTCCTATGACAATGCTGCCAATATGTCAGGGTATTATAAATGCATGCCACAGACAATTTTAGGATGTAATGAATATGCCATTTTCATACCACGTGCTGTGTATTCACTTATTCTTGTAGGATGTAGCACAGTAGATTGTTGTATGGAAGTAGGTGATATTTTTACTACTCTTCTTATTCTCCACCTTTTTTTGCTTCCTCATCAATAGGCTGTTCTTAAAACATACTTAAAAAAAAAAAAAAAAAACTCACTGCCGTTGAGTTGGATCTGACTCATAGTGACCCCTCCTTGGATTTCTGAGATGGTATCACTACGGAAGTAGATTGCCCAACCTTCCTTCCAAGGAGTGGCTGGTGGATTTGAACCACTAGTCTTCTGGTTAGCACTCGAATGCCTTAGGCACTACACCACCATAGCTCCTTAGTCAATGATTATTAAAATGTAATTGAGTAATTAAATATATTTCTAATACACATTGGTAAGCACATGCTCTGTTAATGAGTTTCAATCCTGGAATCACACACTCAGATTCTAGATGCCTAGAAAATATTGCTGAAGACTAGACAATAAAAGGGATACCAAAAAAGAAGCTGAATATATCAAATGCAAACACTAGAATATGTGTTTATGTTGGTTATGTGGAAAAATATATTGCAGCATTTTTATCAGATGAGTCAGCCTTTCCACTCTTCAGATGTATAAAGACATACACAGACATGTATAAAAATATACACAGATAGAATGAGTCATTAACAAGGTATTTATTTATTTGCATGATTTAAGAGATTATTTTTACAATTTTGAAAGCATGATAAATACTGTTAAATATTGATTATCAAGCAGTTCACCAATGCAGAAGCATTTCAGAAGAAAGAAGTAAGTGATCAAAGTGGTCCAGGAATATTGAATACCAGAGATCAGTTTCAGAGAAACATCGTTGAGACACTTGAATCTTGCTTGAAAAGAAGGACAAAAGTGTATGAAGGTCTTTCAAACAGATTTTCCTTCTGAAAAAATGTGGATATACCTGATGAAGAATGCAAGAAGGCATAAAAGAAATTATTTTTAGGTGCCGTCGAGTTGGCTTATACACATAGTGAACCTGTGTACAACTGATTGAAACACTGCCTGGTCCTGCAACATCCTAGCAATCCTTGCTATGCTTGAGCTCATTGTTGCAGCCACTTTGTAAATCCATCTCATTGAGGCTCTTCCCCTTCTTTGCTGACCCTCTACTTTACCAAGCATGAAATTCTTCTCCAGGAATGATCCCTTCTAATAACATGACCAAAATAGGTGAGATGGAGTCTATCCATTCTCACTTTGAGGGAGCAATCTGGCTGCATTTCTTCCAGGCCAGAATTGTTCATTCTTCTGGCTGTCCATGGTATTTTCAGTATTTTTTGCTAATCCCATAATTCAAAGGTATCAACTCTTTTTCAGTCTTCTTACTCATTGCCCAGATTTCACATGCATATTAGGTGATTGAAAATGCTATGGCCTGAGTGAATTGCACCTTAGTCTTCAAAGAGACAGCTTTCCTTGTTAACACTATAAAAAGGTATTTTGTAGCACATTTGCCAGGTGCTGTATGATGTCTGATCTTCTAATAGCTGCTTCCATGGATGTTGACTGTGGATCCAAGTAAAATGAAATAGTTGACAACATTGAACTTTCCTCCATGTATCGTAATGTTGCTTATTGGTCCAGTTGTAAGGATTTTAATTTTCTCTATGTTGAGGTATAATCCATACTGAAGACTATAGTCTTTGATCCTCATCAGTAAGTGTTTCACATCATTTTCACTTTCAGTAAGCAAGGTTGTGTCATCTGCATAGTGAGGTTAATGATTATTCCTCCAGTCCTGATGCCACTTTCTTCTTCATATAGTCTAGCTTCTTGGATTATTTGTCCAGCATACAGATTGAATAAGTATAGTGAAAGTATACAACTCTGACATACACTCACTGACTTTGAACCATGCAGTATCCCCCTGTTCCACTATGTAGTGGTTTCTCATGAGAACAGTGAAGTGTTCCAGAGTTTCCATTCTTCACAATGTTATCCATAATTTGTTATGCTCCATGCAGCCAAATAGTGAAAAAAGCACAGGTAGACATCTTTCTGGTATTTTTTGTTTTCAGCCAAGATCCATCTTACATCAGCAATGATAGCCCTCATTCCACATCCTCGTTTGAATCCAGCTCGACTATCTGGAAGTTCCCTGTCAATATACTGCAGTAACCATTTTTAAATTATCTTCAGCAAAATTTTGCTTGCATGTGATATTAATGATATTTGATAATTCCCATGTTCTGTTGGGTCACTTTCTTTGGAACAGGCACAAATATGGATCTTTTCCAATCACTTGGCCAGGTAGCTGTCTTCCAGATTTCTTGGCATACATGAGGAGTGCCTCCAGTGCTGCATCATTTGTTAAAATATCTCAATGGGTATTCCATCAATTCCTTGAGCTTTGTATTTTACTGATTCCTTCAGTACAGTGGGAATTTCTTCCTTCAGTACCATAGGTTGTTGATCATGAGCTACCTCCTGAAATAGTTGAATGTCAACCAATCCTTCTTTGTAGAGTGACTTTGTGTATTCCTTCCATCTTCTTTTGATGCTTCCTGCGTCATCCACTGTTTTGCACATAGAATCTTTCAGTATTACACTTTGAGGCTTGAATTTTTTCTTCACTCCCTTCAGCTTAAGAAATGCCAAACCTGTTCTTCCCTTTTTGGTTTTCTAATTCCGGGTCTTTGTATATTTCATTATAATACTTCACTTTGTCTTCACAATCTATGCATTGAAATTTTTTGTTCAACTCTTTTAATTAATCATTTCTTCCATTTGCTTTAACTACTGTCAATTCAAGAGCAGGTTTCAGAGTCCTTTCTGACATCCATTTTGGTCTTTTCTTCCTTCCTTATATTTTTACTGACCTTTTGCTTTCTTCCTGTATGATGTTCTTGATGTCCTCACACAGCTCATCTAGTCTTTGGTCATTAGTGTTCAGTGCATCAAGTCTGTTTTTCAGATGGTCTCTAAATAGAGGGGGGGGGCATAATTAAGGTTATATTTTGGCCCTTATGGACTTGCTTTAATTTTCTTCAGCTTCAACTTGAACTTGCATTGAACAATCAATGGCGTTTTCTATGTTCAGCTCCTGCACTTGTTTTGACTGATAATAGTGATCTTCTCTATCTCCCATATCCACTGATGTAGTTAATTCGATTCCTGTGTATTCTGTCTAGCAGGATATATGTGTACAGTCACTGTTTATACTGTTAAAAAAAAAAGTATTCAAAATGAGTCAGTCATTGGTCTTGCAAAATTCTGTCATGCAATATCCAGCATCATGTGCCCAATGCAAAAAAGGAGCTCTAGTGGTACAGTGATTAAAGCATTTGGCTGCTAATCAAAAGTTGGTGGTTCAAATCTGTTAGGTGTTCTGCAGGAAAAGGTGAGGCGGTCAGCATCTGTAAAGATTTACAGCTTTACAAACAGTGTGAGGGCAGTTCTCCTTTGTCCAATAGGGTGGCTATGATTTGGAATCAATAGGGTGGCAGTGTAGCATAGTGCCTAAGGCACTTGACTGCTAATCAGAAGCCTGGTGGTTCAAACCCACCAGCCACTCCTCAGAAGGAAGGTTGGGCAATCTTCTTCCATAGTGATACTGCCTTGGAAACCCAAAGAGAGGTTGCTATGAGTCAGGGCCAACACGTTGGCATATAACAACATTTATATATATATCACATACCTCATTTGAATATGTGAGTAAGCACAGGAGGGGGCACCACAAGTTATCAGTGTTTAGGGTCCTCACATACCTTCATCCAACTTTCGTCCTTACAAATTTGTATTTAAAACTTTACATTCTCTTACAAATTTTTAGACAGTTGATTAAATAGAGGAATATAATGTCTTTACTGTGTAATTCTTGTTTGAGAAGCAATTTAAATTACATAGTATGAGATGTAGAATGTGCAAAAAGCATTAGGTATGTTGTCTTTGCATTAAACTGGAATTGGAGTTCCTTTATATCATCCCATTATGTCAGATAGCACTGACTAGTTTAAATTTATTAAGAGATATGAAAAAGCCACCTTTTCCTTTTTAATATCATAACTGGCCAAAGTACAAATGTTTGTGAAGTTACAAAACTTATTTTGAATTAAATGGAAGAAAAGTACCTTGGATAAATTGACACTGTTAAAAAAAAACAATGATTATAATTTAATACATTTGAAGAATTAAGTCAGAGTGTTGTAACTAGATCATTAGAATGAATGACCATATCATCTACTACATAAAATCAGGAATTGAATGGTTGATTGTTTTTTGCTGTTTGTTTAATTGGTTGGTTTCTGGCTATAAAGAAAATAGTGGGCTCATCCTAATTGATTGAGTACTTTGTTTCCCTGTATTCTTTAATTTTGGATTCAAAGCTTGTATGTAATCCATTTGATGGTTTTATTTGCTTTTCTTTCTGTAATGCAACTCTGCTGACAAGGAATCGGTTTACTCTTTCATGTTTGAAGGCTCTGATAAATTGAAGAGCTTAAGCAGACAGCTCTTTTATCTAAGGGCCCTTACTGGGCTGATGATATTGCTGAAACCTGCCTAGACTTTGGAAAAAAAGGCTCAGAGAAGGGTAAGAATCCTGCAGGAGGAAGAAACAAGGAAAATTTTTGCAATAACTTAAAAAAAAAAAAAAAAGAATTCACTCACGTAGAAGTTTGTGCCTAAATAAGAGAAGGGAAGTAGACTAGTTCTGCTTTGGCTGATGAAAGAATGGTGAATTAAAAAAATGATCAAAAGTGACATTGTGAGCCAACCAAGAAATATCAAAGGAGACTGTACTGCTGATCAGTCACAGCATGCAAGTGTCTATGGGGGAGCAGCTCCAGAAATGTTTGGTGAGTGATTATGTAGAAAGTGTCTTAGATGGTGTGGTAGACACATTCATAACACCTGCTGCCTCTTACTTTGCGTTTGCCCTTGCCTTTCTCCTGCCTTTCTTTCACATGAGTGTAACTATGTCAAACCACATTCTGGAGGATACAACGATATATAAGATACAAGTCACAAGTCTTGTCTTTTCTTTCTTTTTTTCAGTTGTGATTTGGGTGAAAGTTTATAGAGCAAATTCATTTTTCATATAGCAGTTCATACACATTTTGGTTCATGACATTGATTTCAGTTCCCCTAATAGCTCTGGTTGCATAGTGCCTAAAGCACTTGAGTGCTAGCCAGAACGTTGGGAGTTCAAACCCACCAGCCACTCCTTGGAAGGAAGGTTGGGCAATTTACTTCCGTAGTGATACCGCCTCACCAAGGGGAGGGGTCGCTATGAGTTGTGTCTGACTCGATGGCACATAACAACAACAGCAATGTAACAGCTCCCTTCCCACTTCCTCCTTGTGATTACCATTCCCCTGTGTCCTTCTTTCCTATTCACTTCTGCCCTCTGAGTTATCTCCTTGTGCAAATACTACTCCTTCTGCTCTCCCATGATTGATAGTTCTAAGGAGTGTACCTACTGGGTGTAAGTGTTCACCTTATATGCCTGCCTATTGTTTGGCTGGAAGCCACAGGAGTGAGTTCAATTTCAGTCCTGAAGAGTGAATAGGGACCAGAGTCTCAGAGGTTTTACTGCTAACCAGATGGCTAGAGGTTCTAACCCACCAGCCGCTTATGGAAGAAAGACTGGGCAATATACTTTGGTAAAGATTTATCACCTTGGAAACTCAATGGGGCTTGCTATGAGTTGGAATCGACTCAGTGATAGTGAGTTTGATTTTTGGCTTTGGTATCAGATGAGTAAGCCTGGTTTTATTTATGATTTTGAGTTTTGTTCCACATTGTTCTCCCACTCTGTCCAGGATTTTCTATACTGATACCTTTCTGAGTGGTTGACAGTGATAGCCAGGCATCATCTAGTTCTTCTGGCCTCAGGGTCATATAGGGTGACTATCGCATGGTCCACTAGTCCCTTGGAATAATTGATTCCATGTATCTTTGGTTTTCTCCATTCTTCTTTGCTCTGGACAAAGAGAGACCAGTTATTACATCTAGATGGCCACTTGCAAGTTTTTAAGACTCCTGTTGCTACTCACCAAAGTAGAAGGTAGAACATTGTTCTTGTGTATTATGTTATGCCATTTGAGCTTGATGTCTCCCATGACCATGGTCCTGAGTCCATGGGCCCAACAATTCACTCCCTCAGGGTGGTTGGCCATGGCTAAAAAGTAATAACTTCACCCCCTATTAGTTCTTTTTATATGGACATTTTTAAAGTGCATGTAAATATGTATGTAGAAATATCGTTTGCCAGACTTATATATGGTCATGGGCATGTTCCTTTTTGCCTAAACATATCTCATTATTCAGCCTGTCTACCCATAGATTAATGTTTGTTATTACTGGTAATGCAGTGTTATGTTTGTAAAAGTGTTTATCTTTGTTGAGAAGACACAATTCTTGCCCTCAAGGAAGTCTCAATCTGATTAAAAAAAAAAAAAAAAAAAGAAGTAGAAGATCTGGAAATGCTTAGCTGTGTTGTTTTTGTTTTGCTTGAAAAGAGATTCTAATGAAATTACAGGAAATCAATGGGGTGAGGGAGGTTTTGTTATATTAGTAAATGAGCTGTGGTTTTTATTATTGTCAAAGAATATCTATTCTATCTGATCTCCATTTTTAGTTTCCCAGTTAACTAGAAACTTTACTAATTACTGGTCCAAGTGGCTGGTATCTTTCTGTTTCTGAGAAATTCTTTCTGCAGATTGTCTCTTGCCTTTCTTAGTCACACATACCAATTTAAAGCTTTGGATTACCTCTGACCAAACATGGCAGAACACAGTATGTTCTTTGGGATTAATCTGTAGATTTTTCAGGGTCACCATCAGTTGAATGATGTGCTTATAAAAAGAATACATCTTCTTAGCTTTCTGGAGGAACACAGGGGTACTTGGGGAGTTCATTGTGCTGTTGGATGAAAGAGAAAGGGATTTGTTGTGGGATGAAGAAAAGGCAGTTTTAATTGTGAATGAATACCTTATGTTTGTTGTTGTTGTTAGTGTTGGTTGGTTGTTTTTCTGACTGCTGGGAGCAATTCATTATTATCAATGTCTTTGATTTTTCACATGCTATGATATATCAACCAGTGGAGGAATAGTATACTAGTGATAATGCTTGTATTCAGCAGTCATTTTGAGATGGTGGTGTAGCATCCTACCTGTGTGTCAGCGAAAAGTGTTCCCAGTGCTATGGTTACACAGGTGCACTTCCTTATAAAAATGCTGTCCCTTTGTCTGAAGGCTCTCCCCCATGCTTTCCACATGAATAAAACATTCTTATCTCAGGGGTATCTGTTGATATTGCCTGCCTAGAATCCTTCTCTCCTTTTCCTCATAACTATGCTTTCTTTTGTTTGGAAAAACCACTTATTCCTCAATTTGAATCTGTGAGAAGGAGTATAGTGTAGTGTTGAAATGGAACTAAATGCTGCAGGGTCCTGTGCCATCAGCATAATTGGTTGCGAATCAGACCTTTGTGATCCATAGGGTTTTTCTTGACTTATTTTCAGAAGCAGACCACTGGGCCTGTCTTCCCAGTCTGAAAATTCTGTTGAAAGTTATTCAGCATTATAGCAATACACAGAGCTCAACTGAAATGCAGGTGGTGGCTGTGCATAAGGTACATTTGCTGGAGTTAAAACCCAGGTCTCCCATCCTGGGTCTCCCATACAGAAGATGAGAACTCTGCCAGTGAACTACCAATGTCTGGCTGCCAAAAGTAGGTGTGCACTTTTCATATGCCATCCACATGCAATAAATTTGATGGAAAAAATATTTTCATAATTTAGAGTGTAAAGAAAATCCTATCATTTCCCAAGCTGCCTTTTCTCTGTTTCTTTTTTTTTTCTTTACCCTCTCCAAATGTTCTGTAACATGGTGTCCAGATCATGGAAAGAATGGAGAATGTTGACGTTAGTCCAATACTTTGGAAATTGTTAGTCGACATAAGACTGTGGTGATACTGCCTATTACTAATTTAATTTGTTTATTTAGTGTAGATAAGGAAGCTGAAGACTTGTGAACTCCTCCTGTCTTTTGGAATATGTGGTTGTGAGTTGTGATGAAGACTTCTTCAAAGTGATAGCTTCACTTTTATCATTAATTTTCTGTTGTGAATAAGGTTATTATAAAACAAATAATTTTTTCTTTCTTTCCTCAAATTAAGTACCACATGTTAAAGGGGCTGGAGAATGCAATAAATTGGTATCTAAATTTCCCCTGCAGCAGAAAAGTTAAAATGCAGTTTATTGAAAGCTTCTTTGGTCAAATTAATGGATATTGACTTTGGAGAAGAGGAAAAATGAAGGAGAAAGGAATGTATGAAGATTATAATTCATCCCTTAAATGTGATAGGTTAATAAGATTTCAACATGCTTGTTGTTATTGTTTATAGGCCTTGATGTACAGATGTCTTACATCACAGACACTAAATCACATCTCAGGGCATTTTTAAGCACTCAAGGCTGAATTGTCCAGGTAATAGAGGCAGTAACATGCCAGCTCTTAGCATTTGAGTTTTGAATTCTGAGTGAAAATTTTCTTCTCATTTCTCTTATTTTTGCTTTGCATGAATTGAGGGATGTTCCTGATAATTCCTTTTCTACGACTTGAGTCAGTTGATTTCATCCTGGATATTGATATGTTAAGTGTCCAAGTCTTAAAACAGAAAGGATTCCAGTTATAGTATAATGGATAGAAACATCAGGGAAATCAAAACAATATTAGTAGTGTTATTTGAGAGTTGATTATTAGTATTGCATTAACAGGAAAGGACTAGTAAAACCCAGTCACTAGTGCTCAGACGGCTCCCTTGCTACCATCCCGAGAGGGAGTGGGTCTCCGGGAGCAAGGTAAGCACGGGCATAGCACAGAGTAGCAGGCC
>NW_006921747.1:2860747-2865173 GCF_000298275.1 Orycteropus afer afer | reverse complement strand
GTGAAAATGATCCCTGAGAGAGAAAAAAATGGAGTAAGACCTAAACTTACCTGATTGCAGTACCTGAAGAGAGTTTCCAGGCTATAAATCAGGGAGGAAAAAAAAAACAGAACCAACAGTCTCCCAGAGTTGAAGAGATGAAGGCAGGAGTCCAATGAGGTTGTAGTGACTAGAATTTCCATGGTTGAATCCTAGACAAGAGATAGATCTGAAAGGGATCACAATAGGAGGTCCTGAGTAGAATGGGGAAAAAATGTGGAACAAAGCTTAAAATGATTGAAAAAGAAAAAGACTAGACTTACTGCTCTAATGAAGACTGATGGAACTCCTGAGATCATGGCCCTCAGATAACTTTCAAGCCAGGAACTGTAAGCCTTCATAGGGTTCCCCTTGAGTCTTTAGCTAATTCTGCTTAGCATATGCATATTAGGTAACCATGAGGCTGGAGAAAGAATAACTAAAATAATTAAAGTTCTTTGGAGTTCACACAAGGCCAAGAATACTTTCTATTCCCATCAGACAGAGTGGAAAATCTCACAATTCTTGAAGCACCACGTAGAGCACTCAGAAAGGCTTTGCTTTAATAAGGGGGCAAAATTAATCCTAGGTTAAACATTGCCCTGGTTGTACCTAAAAAACCCTAAAAATAAGAGCAAAAGGATCAAACTACATTTAAGTATCCTAATATAAATTTTTAAAAAAATTACCTGGCTTTGTTGATGGCTTGTTGAAATTGTTTTCATCTGGCAGGTTGAAACAGCAAATTTATAGTAGGGATAGCTACTCAGCTTCAAAGTATTCTTGGTGTGCTCTTCCTTTCACAGGAAGAATATTTATTATTATTATTATTATTATTATTGCATTAAAATATGCTATATTTTAGCTAATTAAAAAAAAAAAAACATAACTGAAAGTAGTTTTTATTGTTTACCTACCTCAGTGGTTTAGGACATTATAACATCTATTCTAAATCAAGGCTCCTCATCCGTAGTCCTATTGACATTTGGGGCTGCATAGCTCTTTACTGTGGGGATCTGTCCTGTGCATTGCAGGATATTTAGCAGCATCTTTGGTTTTTAACCATTAGATGCCAGTAGCACCTGCCACCCCAAGTGTGACAATAAAAAATGTCTCCAAGCATTGCACAATGTCCTTTGCCAGGCAAAATCACCCTGGGTTGAGGACCACAGCTCTAAATTATAATTTTATATGTATGTTGTTGTTATTGTTGTTACATATATGTTATTTTCTCCCAATTATGCCACCTTTTTGTGTGTTTCTGTGACATCAGTGGTCAAGATTCATACAGTTTTCCCCTAAGAAGTTACTCTTTCTCTTAGCTAAACAATAAGTTTTCATCTGTACTGATAGTTTGCCTTGAATAACAATTTCCCATATCTTTTTTAAGCTGGTTTGATTATAAGTAGATTATTCTAATTCATATATTTGGACAGAATAGAATATATCAACAATTAATAATGAAACAATAAATTCTTAATGTAAGATGCTTTTTTTTTTTTTTTTTTTCAGCTTATTCAGTAGTGTTTGAATTGGGACCCAGAATAATACAGTTCCCTGATGAGGAGCTTCCCATGGTGATGGATGCTGATCGCCTAATATTAATTATCACACAATTTTCATAATTTTAAATATAGTTATTATATATATTATTGTAATAATAGCTAATACTCACTAAACAAATTGTTCCAGGTAGTATACTAAGGCTTTATTTACACTGAATACTTAATGCTTGTAAGGGCCGTCAAGCAGGAACTATGGTTGTCATTTTATCTATAGAATAGAGGAGCTTTAGAAAAGTTGTCACTTTTCCACAGTCAACAACAGTTCAAGTTTCCTGCTAGAACTTGAACCAAGGTTGTCTGACTCTTAAAGATTCTGCTCTCAAGTTTAGTACTTTTCTGCCCACCAACCTGTTATCTATTATAACAAGTGTATCTATATCCTCTCAAACTTACCATTGTAGTGTACTTTGGACCCATTTTAGCTACCAACATCTAAACCTCTTCCTGAATGTTCTCTTTGGCTGCAGGGAGTACTCTATCCACACTTATGGCAGGGTAGATATTACAGAGAATTAATACCCACTTTTTCTTCAGAAGCTCTAAACTGAAAACCAGTGGGAGTTGTGTAAATATCCTAGCTCCCATAACCCCAAAGTGAGATGGCTCTGAGGCCCTTCTACATGGAATCCAAAATTCACCAATGACATTTAATTCTCTTGGTGCATGATGATAATGTGTTTGCTTGCCAGTTATCCTTTGTTAGCTGCCTTCTTTGTCTTGTCTTACTTCTTTCCTTCTATAGCAGCGTTTCTTCAGTTATTTCCCGAATAAACTGCTTCCTCTGAATTCATTTCCACAGAGTCATCTTCTGGAGGAATCCAATTTTTCTAGAAATTTGCTGTGATAGTTATTGCTATTGTGTGCCATAGAGTTGTCTCCCGACTTGTGGTGACCTTATGTACAACAGAATGAAACACTGCCTGGTCCTGTGCCAGCCTCACGATCCCTAATATAACAGTGTCCATCATTGTAGCCACTGTGTCAGTCCATCTTGTTGAGGGCTTTCCTCTCTCTCGTTGACCTTCCACTTTACCAAGCATGATATCCTTCTCCAGGGAATGGTCCCGTCTTACAACATGACCAAAGTAGGTGAGATGAAGTCTGGCCATTCTCTCTTCTAAGGAGCATTCTGGCTGCATTTCTTACAGAAAAGATTTGTTAGTTCGTTTAGCAGTCCATGGTACTTTCGGTATTCTTCTCTAACACCACAACTCAAAACCATCGACTATTCTTTGGTCTTCCTTATTCATTGTCCAGCTCTCACATGCATATGAGGTGATTGAAAATACCATAGCTTGGGTTAGGCACATCTTAGTCTTCAAGGAGATATCTTTGCTCTTCAGCACTTGAAAGAGATCTTTAGCAGCATATTCTCCCAATGTTGTGATGGAGAGGTTGATTTATGGTTGGTTTTTGAATCTACACTTGGGTTCTATATTAATAAATAAAAACTTAAAATTTTATATTTTATAATTAGAAAGCTAGGGCTTAGTTCAAACTTTGCAGCTAATGTCTTATAATGTATTTCTTATGTTTTAATATATTTATTTGAAATTGAATGTACTAAAGTGTATAAACATATGTTTAATATAAATGCAATGCCATATGTAGACTCAGCCTCATGAACAATCAGTTTTTTAAGTTTCCAGAAATGTTTAGGTGATTGTGATATTTTTATGAGCTTTATTTGTAAATGTTCAATCAACTTAAAAATCTGAATTGGTTTTGTATTTTCCACTGATTCATTCATTGTGCTGCTGGGTGCTGCAAGGTTGTTACTTTTCATAAGTTTACAACCAATTATGAATATAAAATGGTATTCTTGAAATAGTAGAACAGTGTAAATAATAATAACTTATACTTGTTCAGAGTTTTACAATTTATAAATCACTTTCACATATACTTTTATGGAAGTGGACTGTACAATGGACAGAGAGGCAGGAAACCTGAATTGTGGTTCTATTCTTGTTATTAACTGACCCTAAATGCTTTGGATCAATCCCTTAGCCTCTTTGGGCCTCAGTTTCCTCTATAAAAGTAAGAGATAGGATTAGAAGTGCCCAGGTCTGAGATTCTCTTAACTACCTTGAACTATGAGTTTATTATTATTGTCTTAGACATTCAGACCACAAAAGTCAAATGACTTGGTTAAGTCACCTTACTTGTTTCTGACAGATAGTGGATTAAAACCCAGGTTTTCCTACACCTAGACTAGCACTTTTTCCCTGTAACAAAAACCTTCTCTATGTGACAATGTACTTTTATGGGCTACTGATTGAAATGTTGATTTTAATTTAATTAGAATCTGATAAGATCTTAGCCTGTGGATTACAACTCTCAAGGTGCATGTGAATCACTTGGGGTGTTTTAAAAAGTTCCAATATCAGTCCCAACCATCACACATTATGACTCAAGTGATTTGAGATAGGGCCTAATCATTAAAAAGCTTTTTAAAAGTTTACCAGGTGATGGTCATGTCAAAACATGGTTGAAAATCTCTGATATAATCACTAAGCTAGATATTTTTACTTGAATTTGCAACAGTATTCACAAAAAACCCCTGAAATATAAGTTTAGTTGAAAATGTCTGATACAATCAAGAATAGTTGATTAATTAAATCAAACATTCTATATTGATACAGTAAATGTACTGTATGATATGCTGATAACACAAATGTGCTTGTTGAAAGTGAGGAAGCACTTACTGAGGAAGACTGAAGAATACAGTGTGCAGTATGGATCACCCCTCAATATAAAGAAAACAAAAATCCTCACAACTGGACCTATAAGCAGCATCACGATAAATGGAGAAAAGATTGAAGTTGTCAAAGACTTCATATTAC
>NW_006921747.1:2841863-2859338 GCF_000298275.1 Orycteropus afer afer | reverse complement strand
CAACAGATAAAATTCACAGTATCTAGCATCCAATAAAAATTTAACAGGCACACAAAGAAATAAGAAAGTATAACTCATAATGAAAAGAAAAGTCAATCAATTGAAATTGACTTATAAATTACATAGATTTTAGAATCAGTGGAAAAATACATTAAAAGAGTTATAACTGTATTCCTTATATTCAAGAAGCCAGAGGAAAGATTGATCATGTTAAGTAGAGATGGAAAAAAATACATATATATTCCAAATTAAACTTGTAGTGACCACTAATAAATGTTGGGGATGAAATTACAGAATAACAATCTTTAATTTACAACTGAACACTGAAGAAAAAGGGTAATGAACTTGAAAAATAACAATAAAAACTATCAAAAATGAAATACAGGGAATGCAGACTAAAAACAAAATCATACACATACATCAGAACATCAGTGAGCTGTGAGACAACTTCAAGTAGCCTAATATATGTGTTGATAAAATTCTTTAAGTGGGAAGGGAATAGAAGAACAATTTAAAGAATAATGGGCAGAAGATATCCGAATTTGATTTTGCTAAGGACAATAAACCCACATATACAATAATCTACAAAAACATTAAGACCAAGAAAGGTGAAAAAGACACACCAATGTATACCATAATCAAATTGCTTAAAACTAGTGATAAAAAGAAATCTTAAAATAAACCTGAGGAAAACAGACATGTTATCCACAGAAGAACAAAGATAAAGTTGACAGCAGATTTCCTTTTGAAAAACAATGCAAACAAGAATTCAGTGGATCTGAAAAGGATCACAATAGGAGGTCCTGAGTAGAGTGGGAGAAAAATGTGGAAAGAAAGCTTAAAATGATTGAAAAAGAAAAACTACTAGACTTACTGCTCTATTGAAGACTGATGAAACCCCTGAGATCATGGTCCTCAGATAACTCTTCAAGCCAGGAACTGAACTCAACTCCTGTGGCTCAACTTTCAGCCAATCAGTAAATGGGTTTATAAAGTGAAAAATAATACTAGGCAGGTATGCACTTGTTAGAACAATCCACTATGCGAGATCAAGGGGGCAACATTTGCCCAGGGATAGAGCAAAGAAGGCTGGGCAGGAAGGATAAAGGGAATGAGTGGATGTGGGGAGGAGGTGAAAAGAATGCTGTTGTATTGTGGGGATTGCAGTGAATGTCACAAAACAGAATATGTATGGATTATTGAGTGGAAAATTAATTTGCTCTATAAATCACAAATTTATAAATTATTAAAAGGGAGCTCTGGTAGCATAGTGCCTAAAGCACTTGACTGCTAACCAGATGGCTGGCAGTTCAAACCCACTCCTCGAAAGGAAGGTTGGGCAGTCTACTTCCATAGTGATACTGCCTCAGAAACCCAAGGAGAAGTCTCTATGAGTCGGGTTTGACTCCACGGCATATAACAACAACAACAACAAGAACAAATCACAAGTCACAGTTTAAAAAAAGTTGGTGGAGTAGTGTCTTTAAATTAATAAAAGAGAAAGAAAAGCCAACTTAGAATTCTATTCTATACCCAGCAAAAATATCTTTAAACAATGAGAGCAAAAATGAAGATTTTTTTCAGACATACATAATCTGAAAAATTCATCACCAGCAGTGTGGTAGATAAGGTTGTGTGTCAGACTTGGCTGGGCTGTGATTTAGTGTGGATCGTCAGCTGGATATAGTTATTCCCCATGATGAGACTGGACTTTGTGTAATTACCTCCTTGGTGGAATATGCTTTAAGCATTTTACCACTTGAAAGGAATTGCCTTCCAAGTGTGCTTTGCTTCCTATATTTATATGGAAAGGATCCTGCATTTGGCTCATCATCAACTCCAGTTCCTGGACTTGAATCAGTGGCCTCCCATGTTTCCTGCCAATCTTGGGATTGTTGCCTTCACAGCCCATGAGCTAATAAATGCTAACTTACCATCTAAGATTTGTCAGCCTCAGCAGCTAGCAGCCTGCTATACTGCCTACCAGTCTTGATTTTTTCAGCTCCTGCAGCTATGTGAGTCAGCAGAGGCCTCCAGCTTGCTCTAGTGGGCCTGGAAGACAGAGCTGAAGTCCACCCAGGATCCAGAGAGAGACAGACTTCCTCTGGAGCTGGCACTCTGAACTGAGACTTCTAGCCCAGTCTTTCCCTAGAGCTGGCACTCTGAATTCAGACTTCTGGTCTTCTAAACTATAAGAGAATAAATTTCTCTTTGTTGAAGCCATCCACTTGTATTTCTGTTATTGCAGCACTAAAAAACTAAAATAAGCAGCATCACATGCACTACAAGAAATGTTAGAGGCAGTCCTTTAGGCAGTAGGGAAATTATACCAGATTTAAATCTAGATTCACATAAAGGAATGAAGAGGAATTATAACTATGTGGGTAAACATGTATTTTCCTACTATTTAAATTTCTACCTCTTGTCTGCCAGTTTGTTGCAGTATTGTGACTTGGTGTTGCTGTGATATCAGAAGCTGTGCCACCTGTATTTCAAATACCAGCAGGGTCATCTATGGTGGACAGTTTTCAGCAGAGCTTCCAGACTAAGACAGAGTAGGAAGAAGGAAGAGGAGGTCCATTTCTGAAAAAAAAAAAAAAAAAAAAAGGCCACTGGAAAACTGTGAATAGCAGGAGAATAGCAGGAAAGCAGTGTCTGATATGGTACTGGAAGATGAGCCCCTCAGGTTGGAAGCCACTAAAAATATGACTGGGGAAGAGCTGCCTCCTCAAAATAGATTCGACCTTAATGACATGGATAGAGTAAAGCTTTCAGGATCTTCATTTGCTGAGGTGGTACAACTCAAAATGAGAAGAAATCACTGCAAACATCTATTAATAGTCATAACATTTTATGTACGATGTATGAATCTAGGAAAATTGAAAGTTGTCAGAAATGAAACAGAACACATGAAGATTGATATTCTGAGCATTAAGGAGGTGAAATGGATTGCTACTTGAATTGGACAATCATATGGGCTACTATGCTGTGAATAACAAATTGAAGATGAATGGCATCACAATCATTATCAAAAAGAACATTTTAATATCTGTCCTGAAGTATAATGTTGTCATTGTTAGGATTATCCATATGCCTAGAAGGAAGAAAGGAAGACCAGTAAGTACTACTATTACTCAGATTTATACACCAGCCACTAAAGTCATAGATGAAGAACCTAAAGATTTTTACTAAATTCTGCAGTCTGAAATTGACCAAATATGTAATCAAGATGTATTTATAATTACTGATGACTTGAATGAGGAAGTTGGAAACAAAGAAGAATCATTGGTAGCTGGAAAATATGGCCTTAGTGATAGAAATGATGCTAGAGATTGTATGCTATAATTTTGCAAGACCAATGCCTTATTCATTGCAAATACCTTTTTTCAACAACAAAGAGCAACTATACACGTGGACCTCACCAAATGGAATAACCGGGAATCGAATCGAATGCATCTGTGGAAAGACACTGAAGAAGCTCAATATCATCAGTCAGAATAGAGCCAGAACAAACCATCAATTGTTCATATGCAAGTGTAAGATGAAGCTGAAGAAAATTAAAACAAGTTTATGAGAGCCAAAGTCTGACTTTGAGTATATCCCACCTGAATATAGGAACCATCTGAAGAATAGATTTAAGACATTGAACACCAATCAGTGAAGACCAGATAACTTGTGGGATGACACCAGGGGCATCATACATGAAGAAAGCAAAAGGTCATTAAAAAGACAGGAAAGGGAGAGAAGAGAAAAATGGAGGTCAGTATAGACTCTGGAACTAGCTCTTGAGCATGGAGTAGCTAAAGAAAATCAGAAAAATGATAAAGTAAAAGAGTCAAACAGATTTCAAAGGGCAGTTCATGAAGACAAAGTATAATGAAATGTGCAAAGAACTATAGTTAGAAAATCAAAGGGAAGAACATGCTGGGCATTACTCAAGCAGAAAGAAATGAAGAAAAAAAAAAAAATCATGCCTCAAGTTGTAATATTGGAGGATCCTATGGGCAAAATCCTGAACAATACAGGAAGCATTGAAAGAAGAAAGAAGAAATATAATCACTGTAGCAAAAAGATCTGGTCGATGTCCAACCATTTCAAGAACCAATGGTATTGAAGGAAGAATTCTAACCTGCACTGAAGGAATTGGTGAAAAACAAGGCTCCAGGAATTGACCAAATACCCACTGCGATGTTTTTACAAAGAAATGCACTGCTGGACGCACTCACTTGTTTATGCCAGTATATTTGGAAGACAACTACCTGACTGAGTGACTAAAGGGGACCTGTATTTTTGCCCATTTCAAAGAAAGGTGAACCAACAGAATGTGGAAATTACTGAACAATACCATTAATATCACATGAATATAAAATTTTGCTGAAGGTCAAAGTGTTGCAGCAGTATTTTGACAGGGAACTGCCAGAAATTCAAGCTGGATTCACAAGAGAATATGAATGAGGGATATCATTGCTGATGTCCGATGGATCTTAGCTGAAAGCAAAGAATACCAGATAGATGTTTACCTATATTTTATTGACTATATAAAGGTTTTACACTATGTGAATCACAACAAATTATGGATAACATTGCTAAGAATGGGAATTCCAGAACACTTAATTGTGCTCATGAGGAACCTGTACATAGATCAGTAGAGGGTAGTTCAAACAGAACAAGAGGTACTTTGTGGTTTAAAATCAAGATTGTATGTTTCCACCATACTTACTCAGTCTGCATGCTGAGTGAATCTGAGAAACTAGACTGTATAAAGAAGAACATGACATTAAGATTGGAGGAAGAGTCACTAAAAACTTGTGATATGCAGATAACCCAATCTTGTTTGCTGAAAGTGAAGAAGACTTGAAGCATTTACTGATAGAGATGAAAGACTACAGCCTTCAGTATGGATTGCACCTCGACATAAAGAAAACTAAAGTCCTCACAAGTGGTCCAATAAACAGCTTCACAGTGGATGGAGAAAAGGTTGAATTGCCAATGACTTCATTTTACTTGGGTCCACAGTCAATCCCCATGGAAGTGGAACAGTCAAGAAATCAGGACGGATCACGTTGGGCTTATTAGCTGCAAAACACCTCTTTAAAGGGTTTTAGAACAAAGATGCTACTTTGAAGATAAAGGGGGGTGCATGACCCAAACCATGGTATTTTCAGTAGCCTCATGTGCATATAAGAGCTGGACAATGACTAAAGAAGACCACAGAAGAATTGATGCATTCGAATTGTAGTGTTGGCGAAGAATAACGTACCTGAACTGCTAGGATGAACAAATCTGTATTGGAGGAAGTACAGCTGGAGTGCTTCTGAGAAGCAAGAATGGCCAGATTTCACGTATCATAGTTTGGTCAAGTAGTCAGGAAGGACCAGTTCTTGGAGAAGGATATTGTGCTTGGTAAAATTGAGGGCGAGTGCAAAAAGGGAAGATCTTCGATGAGATGGATTGTCACAGTGGCTATAAAAATGGGCTCAAGCATGGGAATGATTTTGAGGATGGTACAGAACAGGGCATTGTTTCATTATGTTATAATTAGGGTGGTTATGAGTTGGAATGGACTCAAAAGCACCTAAGAACAAGAAAAACAACAATTTCAGTCTTTTAAAAATAATATATATTTTTTTAATTTAATTGTATATATGTAAAATGTGTGATAACAATAGCAAAAGGCTTGGAGAGGAGAAATGGACATATGCTGTGGTAAAGTTTTAATAATAAAATTGAAGTAGTATATCACTTGAAGGTGACCTGTAAGTTAAAAAAAAAACCTGTAAGCTCTAACATAAACACTGAAACACTGCAAGTTATGGCTGATACAACAAGGACAGAAAATGGAATAATATAAGCACTCAATAATAATTAAAAAAAGAATAACAAACATGACACAGTTATAAACAAATAGTAAAAAGGTGGATCTAAATTCAACTTTATGAGTAATTAACATGGATGGTAAATAAACGCATGAGAAAACCATCAACTTGGCCATTAGATACAGAAATAGTTGTAAAATTAAGAAGTCCTGGTAGTGCAGTGGTTAAAGCACTTGGCTGCTAACTGAAAGATGGTGGTTTGAACCTAGTAACCCCTCCACAGGAGAAAGATGTGGCAATCTGCTTCTTAAAAATTCTCAGCCTTGGAAACCCTGAGAGGCAGTATTACTCTGTCCTATAGGGCTTCTAGGGAGCTCTGGTAGCATAGTGCCTAAGCCACTTGACTGCTAACCAGAAGGCTGGTGGTTCAAACCCACCAGCCCCTCCTCAGAAGGAAGGTTGGGCAATCTACTTCCGTAGTGATACTGCCTTGGAAACCCAAGGAGGGGTTGCTATGAGTCGGGGCCGAGTCGACGGCACATAACAACAACAACATAGGGCTTCTAAGAAGCAGAATCAACTTGAGGGGAATTTTTTTTTTTTTGGGGGGGGGAGGGTGGCTGTTGTTGAGTTGACTCTGACTCATAACAAATTTACATACAAAAGAACACAACATTGGCTGGTCTTGCATCATCCCCATGATTGACAGCTTATAAAAGTCTAGTCAGACACACATCCTGTTCTGATCAATAAGACTTTCATTGGCTAATTTTCAGAATTGATTTGAGCAGTGGGTTTGTTACTTGGATTTGGAATTTTTGGAAGTAGATCCCTAGTCCTTCCTTCCTAGTCTGTCTTAATCTGGAAGCTCCTCTGAATCTTGTCCCCCAAGAGTGACTCTGCTGCTGGTGTTTGAAATACTGGTGGCATAGCTTCCAGCATCATAGCAATATACAAGACAACCCAGTGGTACAAACTGACAGGCAGGATATTAGTTATTAGAGAAATGCAAAATAAAGCCACAATGAGATGCAGGCAGTCCCTAGGTTACAAACAACCTGTAGTTTACAAGACAACCCCTATAGAACCTATTATATTAATAATTTCAAGTACATAACAATAATTTGTAATAAGAAACAGGCACTACTTTGCCACACACATCAAAACATTATTATTACTGTATTATTATGTTAAGGAGCTCTGATGGTATAGTGATTAAGGCATTTGGCTTCAAATCTACCAGCTGCTGTGTGGAAGAAAAATAAGGCAGTTTGCTTCCATAAAGATTAACAGTCTAGGAAACCCAATGGGTATTGCTATGAGTCAGTATTGACCCAATGGCAGTGAGTTTATTATTACATTAAAGATATTTTAGTGTATCTGAAATTGCTTAATTTTTTTATTTCATAGAAAGGCATACTGTATAGTGAGACAACATTTGATTCACATTAGGTACATACCTAACTGTTCTAATTTACATACATATTTGACTTAAAGACAGATTTAGGAATGGAATTTGTTTGTAATCCAGGGACTGTCTGTATTACTACACTAGTAGAATAGCAAAAAGTAGAAAAAAATTACTATGCCAGGTACTGGTAACCACTTTGGAAAACAGTTTTGCATCTCTAAAATACATGTATCTACTATATGACTCAATCATTCAACTTCTAATAGTACTGAGAGGAAATTAAAATACATGTCAACAGAAAGATTTGTACATGATGTTTGTAGCAGCTTTGTTATAGACAAAATTTAGAAATAATTGAAATGTCCATTAGCAGGTGCATGTATGAACAAACTGTAGTAAATTCATGCAGTAGAACAGTAATCATCAATAAAAAATGAATAAGCTATTGATACACAGAGAAAACATTAATACATTTCAAAATAATTTGCTAAATGGAAGACAGACATTTTATATGTGTACATGTTTTATAATTCCATTAATATAAAATTCTAGAAAATGCAAACTAATCTATAGTTTGTGAAAGTAGGTCACTGGTTGCCTGGGATAGAGGAGACTGGGAGGGGGATGAGGAGATGAAGGAATGAGAGATTACAATGGGACATAAAGAAACGTTCAGGTGTGATGATTGTGGTGATTATCTCCTAAATGTCAAAACTTGCATGATAAGCAATTAATGCTTCTGGTAGAAAGAGAAGATGCAGTCTATTTGAGTCTTGTTGCTCAATATGTGTTCTGGTGATAAGTAGCATCAACATCACTTGAGAGCTGTTTTGAAATACAGAATCTTCAGTCCTATTGCAGTTCTCCAATGCTGCTATAGCAGAAATACCACAAGTAGATGGCTTTAACAAACAAAAATTAATTCTTTTACAGTTTGGGAGGTATTTTGGTTACCTAAAGCTGCTCTAACAAAATATATACAAGTGCTTTAACAAACAGAGATTCATTCTCTTACAGTTTAGGGGCCTAGAAGTCTGAGTTCAAAGTGCCAACTCTAAGGGCTGGGTGAAAGCCCCTCAACCTTGGGCTTCAGCTCTGCCTCTTATTCCCAGCCCATTGGAGATGGAGGCATCTGTTCATTCATGCAGCTGCTGAGGCTAACAAGCCAAGGTCAACAAGTAAAATGGCACAGTCTCAAGATTATCACACAACATGGCAGTCTACTGTTCAAGTCAAGGGACAATCCTAGATTGACAGATAACATGGAAGGCTGCTGAATGAAGACTTAGCTATATGAAGGGTCCAGGCATGCCAAAAAGTTGGATACCATTCTTCAAAGCTGCTTCGTATGTACTGAAGCAGACCACATCCCTAAGGCAGTGTATCAGCTGTTTCAGTAGATTCCACCATGGAGCTGATTACCAGTCTTATCATGATGGGGAATAACTGCATCCAGCTGCCTAGCTACTCAAAATCAGGCCCAGCCAAGGTGACACACAACTTAACTACCATAGGAGTCCAAATTCAGAGTGCCACTTCTAGGCCCTGGGTAGAAGCCCCTCAACCTTGGGCTCCAGCTCTCCCTTCCAGGCCCACTGGAGCAAGCTGGAGGCTTCTCTTGACTCACGCAGTTGCAGAGGCTTATGAACTCAAGATTGGCAGGCAATATAGCAAGCTTTTGGCTGTTGAGGCTGATGAATCTAAGATCAGCAGGTAAAATGGCAGATTGTTGGCTCATGGACTGTGAAGGCAACAATCCCAAGATCAGCAGAAAACATGACAGACCACTGGTACAAGTCCAAGAACTGGAGTTGATGACTGGGCCTAATGTAAGATCCATTCTACGTATACTGGAAGCAAGCCACACTTCAAAGGCAACTCCCCTTCAACTGATTATCAGCTCACAGAAGATTCCACCATGGAGGTGATTACAGTCTCATCATGGGGAATAACTATATATAGCTGCCATCCATTAAAAATCATGGCCTAGCCAAGTTGATGTACAACCTTAACTACCATACCTACTAAATCAGATTTGGTATGTTATGTGCATCAGGCACGTTCATTTATTTATTTATTTTTTCTCATTAAATGGCCTTAATTCCAAGCAGGAGTTAAGTAGAGAGTCTTTTACTACTCTACTTTTTAGCATTATAATGCTCATGTTTTCAGATCAGGCTTTATTGAGGTGTAATTTTACATACATTAAAATTCACCAACTTTATCTACACAAGTCAGTGAGTTTTGACAAATACATACAGTTATCCAATTATGCTTTCCAGAATCAGGATACAGAACATTTTCATCTCCCTAAAATGTTTGCTTCTGCCCTTTTGTAGTCAATTTCTTCCTTTTAATCCTTGGTTCTTGCAATCATTGATCTTTCTACCACTATAGTTTTGCCTTTTACTAGAATTTCACATTGATGAAATTAGCTAGTATATAATCTTTTGTGTTTCTTTCATTTACCATGTGCTTCTCAGATTCATCCATGCTGTTATATCAGTAGTTACTCTTTTTTATTTCAAGGCCTATTTTATAGCAAGGATATACACTGGAGTTGATGTTGGGAGGTAGGGCTGAGTATAGTGCTCACAGAACCCAGAAATTCCCATGAGACACATGTGCCTGCTGAGGCTGCCATGGCTGTGACTTTAAAAGTAGGGCAAAGTTGGAATTGCAGATTCCAATGGTATATGCAAACATTTGCCTCTCTTCCCAAATCCAGATAATAGTGAATAGCTGTCAGAACTGAGAACTGACCAGACTCCACCAGAAGGCCTTGAGGATCCAGAAGAGTCCCTAAAAATTTGAAAATTCTCTGTCACTTGCCATCATCAGGACACTAGAGGCACGGCATTTCCCCACCTTACATACAATTGCCATTTGGACAGGAACAAGAGGAAGGAGAGACGGAAAAATTTATCTGAAATGCTGAGTGTTTACCAAAAGGTCTTTTAACGTTGCATGGCGCAAAATCAATTGTCTTCCTTTTCCTACTACCTAGTGTGTAGAGGTACTGAGGGAGATCAGGTCAATCAATAGGAAAGCAAAGATGTGGCATTGTCTTAGGAATCTTGTCACACAAGGTAAATTTTACACTGATTTTCTTCTAATAGAATTTATTACAGAAGGTTACTTGAAAACTCCAAATGATTATTTTCTGTTTTTAACTGACAACCCTGACATTTAAACTTTTTCAGTCTATTGGTACATTTCATCAGTTCAGAAAGGTTGCATCTTGGTTTCATCATTATTTTGAGTTGAGAAATCTGAGTTTAGTTCAGAAACTAAACCCAGAGGTTCTAAACTCATGTTTGTCTAAAGCCTGATTTACAGTTATGTTTCCTAAATACTCTCTTACTATGATAATAATTAGCTGTTGGACAACCATATCAGAACTGAGTTTGGTCCTGCAACAACAAAGATTATTTTCATCAAAGAGGATTTGCAAACAATTCAGATACTGAATTTCAGCTCTATTTTTGATTCATTCCCTTTTTGCAAGCTGTTGAAATCTCATTTCACTAGACACATTGCAAGGTGTTCTTGATGAAATATTTGCTTCAAGGGAATCATCTTTCTCCTGTATTTGGACATACCTACTTGGAGGCTCTCGAGAGTAGTCACTTAAGATTTTCAAGACGTCTGCATTAGATATTTTTAAAGAGTAAAATAAAATTCAGGAAATATAGCTTTTGAAGTGGATAGTCTAAAACAAAAACAATTTGATGATTGCCACAGACAAAGCAGCTAGAGCCCTATAGTATAATTCAAGGTTTTTATTTTTTTTTCCCCATAAACTCCAAGTGTAAGTTATTCTTTGGCAAATAAAAAATAAGTTGTGAGTCTAGAAAACTTGAGTTGAAGACAAGAGCAGACGATCTAAAGGTGCAGAATATATAGCTTAGCACTTTCGGTGTATGTATATACACACACAAACACACAAACACATATATATGAGTCCCTGGGTAGTGCAAATGATTAAGCACTCAACTGGAAACTAAAAGATTTTCTGTTTGTACCCACCCAGAGGTGACTCAAAAGAAAGTCCTGGTGATCTGTTTCTAAAAGGTCACAGCCTTGCAAACATATGGGGCACAATTCTGCCCTGCAGCATATGGGATTGCTATGAGTTGGAATCAATTTGATGGCAAACAGTTAAGTGCTCCACTGCCAGCTGAAATGTTGGTGGTTTGAACCCACCCAGAAACACGTAGGAAGACAGGTTTGGTTATCTGCTTCTTAAACTTCATCGCCTTGAAAACTGTGTAACATTTTACTCTGCACATAGGGGGTTGCCATGAGTCAGAATCAACATGATGGCAACTGACAATGATATACACAAACTCATATATTTGGATAAAGATTGCTAACACTCATTTATTTGAAACAATATTATCAAGTACCTATAATGAGCCAAATATCATAGTCCTTGCCCTTATGGAACTCACAATATAGCAGGGAAGATTTAAAGTACATGTTGTTGTTGTTATGTGCCATTGACTCAGACCCAACTCATAGCAACCCCTCCTTGGGTTTCCAAGGCGGTATCACTAAGGAAGTAGATTGCCCAACCTTCCTTCCGAGGAGTTGCTGGTGGGTTTAAACCGCCAGCCTTCTGGTTAGCGGTCAAGTGCCTCAGACACTACACTATTAAAATAAGTAGAAGTATTATCATCAAGGTACCAAACCAAACTCATTACCATCAAGGCAGTTCTGACTCACAGTGACCCCTCCTTGGGTTTCTGAGGCAGTATCTCTATGGAAGTAGATTGCCCAATCTTCTTTCTGAGGAGTGGCTGGTGGGTTTGAAGGACCAGCCTTCTGGTTAGCAGTCAAATGATCAAGGTGGTGCCTGGTAATGTTTCAAGAGGAAAGAGTTTAGAGGTTAAAGAAGATCTCCCTGAAGAAATGATGTTTAAGATCATTAAATATATCGTTCCTGCATACTGTCTTCATTTTACTTAAAGTTCAGTCCTGTGGATGAGGGTACAGAGGGTAGTGGTGTTAGGTGCCATCAAGTTGGCTCTGACTCATAGAGACTGTATGTACAACAAAAAGAAACATTGCATGGTCTTGTACCATCCTCACAGTCCTTGCTATACTTGAGCCCATTGTTTCAGCCACTGTATTAATCTGCCTTTTTGAGGGTCTTCCCCTTTTTCACTCACATTTCATTTTACCAAGCATGATATCCTTCTCCAGGAAATGGTCCCTTATGACAACATGAGCAAAGCAGTGTAACAAAGTCTGGCCATTCTTGCTTCCAAGGAGCATTCTGGCTTCACTTCTTCTGGCAGTCCATGGTATTTTCAGTGTTCTTTGCCAACACCATAATTCAAAGACATCATTTCTTTTTCGGGCTTCTTTATCCATTATCCAGCTTTCACATGAATATGTAGTGATTGAAAATACCATAGCTTGAGTTAGGCTCACCTTAGCCTTCAAAGTGACATTTTTGATCTTCAGCACTTTAAAGAGTTCTTTTGCAGCAGGTTTTACCAGTGCAATACAATGTCTGATTTCTTGATTGCTGCTTCTATGGGTGTTGATTGTGGATCCAAGTAAAATGAAATCTTTGACAACTTCATTGTTTTCTCCATTTATCATGATGTTCCTTACTGGTTCATTTGTGAGGATTTTTGGTTTCTTTATGTTGGGGTGTAATCCATATTGAAGGCTGTAGGCTTTAATCTTCAGTAATAAGTGCCTCATGTCATCACTTTCAGTAAGCAGAGTTGTGCTGTGTATCGCAGGTTGTTCATGAGTCTTCCTCCAATCCTAATGCCACAGTCTTCTTCATATAGTCTAGCTTCTCGAATTATTTGCTCAGCTTTAATAAGTATGGTGGAAGGATACAATCCTGATGCACACCCTTTCTAATTTTATACCATGCACTATCGCCTTGTTCTGTTCAAATGACAGCCTCCTGGTTTATATTCCTCATGAGCACAATTAAGTGTTCTGGAACTCCCATTTTTCTCAATGTTATCCATAAGTTGTTATGATCCACACAATCGGATGCTTTTGTATAGTCAGTAAAACACAAGTAAACATCTTTCTGGTATTCTTTAGTTTCAACTAAGATCCATCTGACATCAGCAGTGCTGTCCTCATACCATGTCCTTTCCTCAATTCATCTTGCATTTCTGAAGTTCCCTATCAATATAATGCTGCAACCATTTTTGAATTATCTTCAGCAGTATTTAACTTGCCTGTGATATTATTGATCTTATTTGATAATATCTTCATTCTGTTGGATCACTTTTCTTTGGAATGGGTACAAATATGGATCTCTTCAAGCCAGTTGGGCAGGTAGCTGTCTTCTAAATTTCTTGGTATGGACAAGTAAGTGCCTTCAACACTGCATCCATTTGTTGAAACATCTCAGTGAGTATTCAATCAATTCCTGTAGACTTGTTTTCATCAATTCCTTCAGTACAGCTTTAACTTCTTCCTTGAATACCATTGGTTCTTGATCATATGCCATCTCCTGAAATAGATGAAGTAGATGGAAAATAGATTTTTTCCCCCAGTGTCTCTTGTGTATTCCTTCCATCTTCTTTTGGTGCTTCCTGTATCATTCAGTATTTTGCCCATAGCAAAAATGAGGGTAGAGGAGCTCTATTTCTTATCCTTGTGAGCTCTGTTGGCCATGTAGAAGTCAGCAGCCCTCCCCAACAGTGTCCAGGCCCTGCTGACATACTTTAAATTATGTAGGAAAAAAGATTGGAACACCAGCCAGATGATTTAACTGGGGGAGGCAGGATTTTAAGTTCCCTGGTTGAAGACATGTTTTTTCCCTCTTCCTAGGAAGTCTTTTGTTCATCATTATCTATTAGCAAGAGAATCACTTCCAGCCTCCCACTGATTCCCTTAATCCTCCTGTGGCAGACCCCCACTCCAGCCTTATTAAAAAACAACAACAACAACAACAACACTGCTTTTGAGTCAATTCTGACTCATAGTGACTCCCTTTGGTTTTCCAAGGCAGTGAATCTTCATGAAAGTAGATTGCCCCATCTTCTTTCCATGGAGCAGCTAATGTGTTTGGACCACCAATCTTCTGGTTAGCAGTCAAATAATAGACTTGTATTAGGTAGGTCAATAACCAGAAACAGTAATTAAGAGCAATGACTAACATGTATCATTTGCTTTAAACCCACTGTATTTTATGCTTTATAGAAGTCCCATCGTATTTGCATTCAATTACATGTACTTGCCACTCTTCCCTCCTCGATCCGCCCCACCAAAAAAAAAAAAAAAAAAGTTAGCTTGTGTGATGCTGCTTGCTATTTCTTAGTGTTGGCTGCAGAATGATGTGTCTTCAGAGACTTGACACAATTCCCATGACACTTCCATCGTTTAAGTATCTTGCTGTGTGTGATTCTAGGGTACAAATGATATTTTCACTCTAGGCAAGTTTTCACTTTGTTAACTAACTTTAGAATGTAGCCCTGTGTGTACACATCCCACATGCTTGCCTTATCTCAGCTAATTCTTCCAACAGTTCTATAATTTAGAGACACAAATGATCTCTGTTGTGAGGGCTACTAGAAATGAAGCACATATTAAATTATCTGGTATGTGACAGATTAAAAATTAAATACCAGCTGGCTTATCAGTCTCTGCTTTGTCTGATGCTACCTATTTGGTATTTCAATTTATTAAGGAGCCCCGAGATTTTGGGTGGAACCTTGACTAAAACTGCTTTTAATACTGTGGGAGAGACAAAATCCAGAGGGAAAGTGATCTTTGGCACCATTTTAGGAAATATTATCAGGAAATTAAGTAGCTCCATCTTTGTTGAGAGAAACTTCAAAAGAACCTTGAAGAGATCTGCATGTCTTTGAGTGTACAATTGGACAGAATGGGTTGACTGCCAGCTAAAGCCAGAGGACAGATCTATTTTAAATCTACAGGGCCTGAGGAGTTCCCCAAGGGCATGGAGGCTCTATCCAGATGCAAAGCCCTTGAGTATAACCATCCTCCTGAGCCTGGCTTTCCACCTGGTCACAGTTTGAGACAGCAGGTTCTCATTATGCTTTACTCTTATTTTTGAAAATGTGTTCTTGAAAGTGTATTAAATTGGCTTCCTTCATGGTGTGTGTTGATTTTCAAATGACTTCCTGGTGGGTTTTCTTCAAGATTCTCTCCATTCTTTTAGCCATAATACAAAGGTTCTCAGGTAAAAGTGAGAGATCCAAGCTGTTGAGATAACAGTGTATGATTTTCTTTCCTACAAGTTTAACTGGAAGATGCCATGTTTTGCCCAATCATAGTCTTTATTGTCCCAAGTGATTTTGCTTTCCCTGCTGGGATTGCCAATTCAATTACCTGCCTCTCCTGAGGTGTTATTAGTCTTCATTCACAGAATGAAAAAGGCATACTTTCCTCCAGGAAAATTGGCAATCTCTTAAAATGATCATGTTTTCCATGAATGCTGAAATGCACTCTCCATAGACATTTTGGAGAAGAGAATCCATAGCCTCTGTAAACTTTTCCCGAGGATCGTGCTCAGAAAAATATCTTACGTTTTTCAAATGACATCTGGGTTGGTAATATCTTAATGGTTGTTTGTTCATTTGTTTATTCACTTACTCATCCATTTGACAATTATATATTGAGCATCTACTAAGTGCCAGGTACATAATATAATGATTGGACACAAATACTGCCCACATGGAAATTACATCTTAATGGGGGAGACGGAGAACAAACCAATAATAAAATTAGAAGTATGTTGGGAACATTGTGCTCTTTTAAAGAATTATCTATATGAGATGAAATTGAAAATAACACTTTGGAGGATGAGAAGGAAAAAGATATTGAGAAGGTGGCACAAATTGAAGAATATAACCAATGTCACTGAATTGCACATGGAGAAATTGTTGAATTGATATATTTCTGCTGTATGTATCTTCACTTACACACACACACACACACACACACAAATATGTTAGATAGTGGTAACTGCTAATGAGAACATAAATTCCAGAAATGGATGGGGAGTGTAGGGCAGATGGTTTGTTTGGGGAGGGAGGAAATGTAGGTTGTCAAAGGGATAATGGAAATTTAGATATGTCTCCAGAGAAAGTCTCTCTAATATATCTTGAAGAAGTGAGGGTTGTTTTTTGGGGAAATTTTTCTAGAGATGAGAAGAGTAAATGCAAAAGGTCTAGTGTGTTTGGAAAGTAGCATAGAGATCAGGGTGGTCAGAGCAGAGTGACCTGAAAAGGTCAGAGAAGTGATAGGAACCAGATCATGAGGGCTGTGGTGGTCCTGGTGAGGATATGGGCTCTGCTGTGAGCTAGAAGTAAAACCCTAGACATATTTCGAGCAAGGAAGAGACATAACTCAGTTATAATAGGGTGGCTCTGGCTGCTGGGTTGAGGATAGGCTGTGAAGGGAGAAGGGAAGAAGCAGGGAAGATGTTTAGCAGATGACTGAAATAATCCAAGAAATGGTGTTTACTTGGATCAATTAAATGAAAAAATGGTTTCTGGGTCTGGGTTATTGGTACGAATTAAAATACTATCATTCATGTTAAATGAAAATATCTTTGTATTTTAAATTTACATGCAATCTTGATAACCAAAGTTTTATTTTTTGTCTATTCAAAAATTCTTTAATTTACAGTCACTTATTCAACAAATACTGAACAACTATTTTGTATCAGATGATATGCCAAGCAAAAAGAATAAAATGATGAACAAAAAAGACATTTATGCCTTGCATTATGAAACTTACGACATTTATGCCTTGCATTATGAAACTTACAGTCTATTGGAGGAGGCAATCATTAAGCAAATGATTATATTAATAACTAAATATAGAAACATTTAGTAAATACCTACTATGTATGAAGCATCTTATATGGACTTTTTTCTTCTGTTAAAATTTTGTTTATTTTTTTATTTTTATATATTTTCCCTCCCTCCCCTCCCCTTCCACTCCTGGTAACCAGCAAAGAATGTTTCCTTCCATATGTAAACCTTTCTTTGACTTTTTAAAATAATGAATTAATACTATATCTGTCCTGTGATTAACTTATTTCACTCAGCATAATATCCTCCAAATTCATCCATGTTATGCGGTGTTTTGCAGATTCTACATTACTCTTTACTGTTGCATAGTACTCCATTGTGTTGATATGCCATAGTTTCTTTTCTTTTCTTTTTTTTTTTTTTAATTGTGATTTGGGTGAAGATTTACAGAGCAAATTCACTTTCCATACAGCAGTTC
>NW_006921747.1:2840715-2841213 GCF_000298275.1 Orycteropus afer afer | reverse complement strand
ACCAAGCAGTGACCACAACCTTGCCCCTTGTCAGCTCTACTATATACCTGGGAATTCTGATCATTCACATAAACTTATAGGACCATTGTCTGCCAGTCCTATACATGTTCTTGGTTACACTCCCCATTTCATAGACATACCTAATAGTTCAGTGTTTCTACCCATCTGTCCACTCAAATACCCGTGTTTGCTTTCACTGACAATGCAATACTATATGTGCAAAAGAGTTCATCTTTGTTGTCTGTACCTCCCATGTACCACACTATGTCTTTTCTCATCCTCAAAGCTGCCATATTGGTCACTTACATTTGGTACATTGCCCTTCTCCTCACCCAAATCAATACTTATCTCTATCTATCTAACAGCGTTCCCTCCCCTCCCCTCCCACCCCTTGAAACTAACAAAGAAAATTTCCTTCCATAGATAAACCTTTCCTTAACTTTTACAATAATGGACTAATACAATATTTGTCCTTTTTTGATTGTCTTATTTCACTCA
>NW_006921747.1:2838120-2839265 GCF_000298275.1 Orycteropus afer afer | reverse complement strand
GTGCTTTGCTTATCTGAGGTCTCTTTCCTTTCCATATAAAGTTAATGATTGGTTTTTCCATATCCGTAAAGAATGTTGATGAGATCTGGATTGGGATTGCATTGAATGTATAGATTGCTTTGAGTAGAACTGACAGTTTCACAATGTTCAATCATCCTATCCACGAGCATGGGATGTTCTTCCGTTTATGTAGATCCCTTATGGTTTCTTGAAGTAATTTCTTATAGTTTTCTTTGTAGAGGTCTTTTGTGTCCCTCGTAAGATTTATTCCCAAGTATTTTATTTTTTTTGTTAGCTATTGTAAATGGTACTGATTTCCTTATTTCTTTTTCACAATCTCTTTGCTGGTGTAGAGGAATCCAACTGATTTTTGGATGTTGATCTTATATCCTGCCATGATGCTAAATCTCTAAATTATTTCCAGGAGATTTTTGACTAAGTTTCTTGGGTTTTCTAGGTGTAAGATCATATCACCAGCAAATAGGGATAGTTTGACTTCTTCCTTCACAATTTGGATGCCTTTGATTTCCCTTTTTGTCCTTTTGGCCCTGGCTAGCACTCCAATAAAGTGTTGAATAGAAGTGGTGATGGAGGTCATCCTTGTCTGGTTCCTGTTCGCAAAGGGAATGGTTTCAGTCTCTCTCCACTGAGAATAATGTTGGCTGTTGGTTTTGCATAAATTCCCTTTATTATGTTGAGGAATGTCCTTTCTATTCCTATTTTGCTGAGAGTTTTGATCAGGAATGGGTGTTGGATTTTATCAAATGCCTTTTCGGCATCAATTGATATTATCACATGGTTCTTCTCCTTTGTTTTATTTACGTGGTGGATGACGTTGATTGTTTCTGTAATGTTGAACCATCCCTGCATACCTGACATGAACCCCACTTGGTCATGATGAATGATTTTCTTGCTATGTTGTTGCAGTCTATTGGCTGGAATTTTGTTGAGGATTTTTGCATCTATATTTGTGAGGGATATTGTTCTGTAGTTTCTCTTTTAGTGATGTCTTTGCCTGGATTTGATATCAAGGTTATGCTTGCTTCATAAAATGAGTTAGGTAGGATGCCATCCTTTTCTATGTTTTGGAATAGTTTGAGTAGGATTGGTATCAGTTCTTCTCTGAATGTTTTGTAGAATTCTCC
>NW_006921747.1:2826301-2835260 GCF_000298275.1 Orycteropus afer afer | reverse complement strand
TCTGTCTCTCAATCCTTTGAAGATACCTAAAGATAATTCTTTTGAATTCCTTATCAGAGAGTTCCAGTGCTGCTTCTTCCTCAGGTATGTGTTCTGGGTCTGTATCCTGCCCCCTTGTTTCTACCACTTTATCCTGCTTCTTTGTGTGGACTGTGATGTTCTCTTGTCTCCGAGCCATCATGGCGTTGTTGTATTTAGTTGTCTGTTAACTGTTTGTGAAGAGTAGCCAAGGGTGATTCAGGCTCTTCTTGGTAGTTTTTTATCATTGGCCCATTGGTGGAGAAGGAGGTAGTGGCTCTCGCTTAGTAAGTAAAGTTGCAGGAGGTGTAGATGTAGTTGTGTCTTATGGGGACTGTTCCTGTCTTCCACTCAGTTAGACAAAAATTAAAATTGGAATAACCATCAAAAAACTAAAAGCCCATGGACAAAAACACACCATGTAATCACACAGGAACAGTAACCAAAAAAAATGGAAAAAGGAAAGAAGAAGAAGTAGAAAAAAACAAGAAAACCTGCAATATCTGGGAATAGGGCACTAAGAGAAAAAAGGTAGAGAAGGAGAATAATGAAGAGAAAAAAATCAGGGAAATGTGCAAATAGGAAAACCAAGAATGAGGTTTACCATGATAAAAAAGGTGAAAAAAAAATTAATTAAAATAATTTTTTTTTCAACGAGGAACAGAGAAAAGAAAAAAATGCTGAAAACTTGTATCTAGGAGGGGAAGAATAAGAATAATAGTAAAAAGGACAAAAGTATTAATAATAATAGTTTTAAATCAGACAAATACAAGCAAACTAATCACCAGAAAAAGAAAGCAAAAAAGAGAAAAAATATCGCTGGTGGACAGGGCATGTCACCCAGGCTCCGTCTGAGAAAAATGACTGTGATGGAGTTCCTGTGGGCACCAAAGTTAGGTGGGAGTGAGGGATGGCTGCACTGCCATTCATCAAGCGGGTGTAGGGTATAAGAGTAACAAGAGGAATGTTGCACCTTTTCAGTCTTGCGGGTCTGGAGTGTCCTTCAGGTTGCTGGCAAGCAGAACATGTTCTTAAGACCCAGGAATCTGCTAGAGTGCTGTATCTTTAAATATCCAAAGTAGTCATGCCCCTTTTAAACATTCAAAATGGCAGCATGCTCCGGACTGGCGAAAGTTCACGGCTTAGCCTGCCTTTGTCTTCATCTTCTCCATTTATTCCCCAGCCACCAGAGCAATCCTCCGTGCAGTCCCTGGCTAGCAGAGCTGATTTTTAGGTTAATTCTTAGGTCCTACCACCACTCGGGAATCTCTAAGCTCTCTGTGCCATGCCGTCAGGATCACTGCCAGACCACAGCTCCGTTTGTCTCCTTTTTTGGTATTTTCATGCAAATTCTTCTGTGGAGTTCAGTCCACTTCTATATCCTTCCCTTCAAGACTCAGGGGTCCAGGATTATCTTCTATGTCTGTGTTAATTGTTTCCCTTTTTTTTTTTGTTGAAGAGGGTCTGTGCAGTATTCCTGCCTAGTCCTCCATCTTACTGGAACCCTCCGCCATAGTTTCTTCATCCATTCTTCTGTTGATGATGGACACCTAGGTTGTTTCCATCTTTTGGTTATTGTAAATAGGGATGCAATGAACATGGGTGTGCATATATCTGATCTTGTCCTGGCTTTCACTTCTTAAGGATATATACCTAGTAATGGGATTGCTGGATCAAATGGCATTTCTAATTACAACTTTTTAAAGAATCACCATACTGCTTTCCATGGTAGTTGTATCATTTTATAGTCCCACCAACTATGTATGAGAGTCCCAATCTCCCCACATCCTTGCCAGCATTTGTTATTTTCTATCTTGTTGAACTTTACCATTATTGCTGGGGCAAGATGGTATCTCGTTGTTTCGATTTGCGTCTCTCTGATGGCTAATGATTGGGAACATTTCTTCATGTGTATGTTGGCTACCTGAATATCCTCTTTGGTGAAGTGTTTATTCATGTCTTCTGCCCATTTTTTAATTGGATTATTTGTCTTTTTGTTGTTAAGGTATTGGGGTTTTCTATAAATTTTAGAGATAAGTCCCTTTTCAGATATGTCATTGCCAAATATTTTTTCCCAATCTGTAGGTTCTCTTTTGACTCTTTTGGAGAAGTCCTTTGAAGCACATAAAATTTTATTTTTTAGAAATTTCATTAATCTGGTTTATCTTCTGCTATTTGTGCATTTGGGAGCTCTGGTAGCATAGTGCCTAAGGCACTTGGTTGCTAACCAGAAGACTGGAGGATCAAATCCGCCAGCCACTCTTTGGAAGGAAGGTTGAGCAAACTACTTCCATAGTGGTACTGCCTCAGAAATGCAAGGAGGGGTCGCTACGAGTTGAGTCTGACTCGATGGTATGTAACAACAACAACAACAACAGTGCATTTTGGGTTATGTTTAACAGTCTATTTATGCCATAAATCATTGCTGCTGTTGTTAGGTGTCATTGAGCTATCTCTGACTCATAAAGACTCTATGCAAAGCAGAATGATACACTACCAGGTCCCACGCCAGCCTCACAATCATTGAGCCTATCATTGCAGCCACTGTATCAGTCCATCTCATTGAGGGCCTTCCCCTTCTTCATTGATGTTTCACTTTACCAAGCATGATATCCTTCTTCAGGGAATGATTCCTTCTGACAACATGACAAAAGTAGATGAGGCGAAGTGTGGCCTTTCTCACTTCTAAGGTGCATTCTGGCTGCACTTCTTCCAGGACAGATTTGTTAGTCCTTTTAGCAGACTTTGGTACTCCTAGCATTCTTCTCCAACACCACAACTCAAAAGCATAAACTCTTCTTAGGTCTTCTTTATTTACTGTCCAGCTCTCACATGTATAAGAAGTGATTGAAAATATTGTGGCTTCGTTTAGGCGCACCTTAGTCTTCAAGGAGACATGTTTGGTGTTAATCACGTAGAAGAGGTCTTTTGCAGCAGATTTGCCCAATGTGATACATCATCTGATGTCTTGACTACTGCTTCCATTGGTACTGATTGTAGAACCAAGTAATATGAAGTCTTTGATAACTTCAGTCTTTTCTCCATCCATCGTGAAACTGTTTATTGGAGCAGTTGTGAGGATGCCATAAATTAGGGCCCCTAAATTTGCCCCGAATTTTTCCTTAAAGAAATTTATAGTTTTAGGTTTCACATTTAAGTCTTTGATCCATCTGGAATTAGTTTCTGTGTGTGGTGTGAGGTACATATCTTGTTTCATAATTTCTGAAAATGGATATCCAGTTTTGCCAGCACCATTTGTTAAAGAAACCATCTCTTCCATATTTAATGGATTTCATCCCTTTGTCACAAATCAGCTGATCATAGGTTGATGATCTGTTTCTGGGTTCTCAATTCTGTTCCACTGGTCTATGTGTCTGCCAGTGGACCAATACCAGGCTCTTTTGACTACTATGGCTGTATAGTAGGTTTTGAGATGTGGGAGTGTGGGACCTCCTTCTTTGTTCTTCTTCAGTAGTGCTTTGCTTTTCTGAGGTCTTTTTCCTTTCTATATAACATTAGTGATTGGTTTTTCCATATCCTTAAAGAATGTTGATGGGATCTGAATCAGGATTGCATTGAAGATATAGATTACTTTGGGTAGTATTGACATTTTCACGACTTTCAATCTTCCTATCCATGATCATAGTATGTTTTTTCCATTTATGTAGATCTCTTATGGTTTCTTGAAGTAGTGTTTTACAGTTTTCTTTGTAGAGGTCTTTTGTTTCCCTAGTGAGATTTAGTCCCAAGTGTTTTACTTTTTTTTGTAGCTATTATAAATGATACTGATTTCTTTATTTTCTTTTCAGCAATCTCTTTGCTGGTGCAGAGGAATCCAACTGATTTTTGGATGTTGATCTTGTATCCTGCCACCATGCTAAATCTCTCATTTAGTTCCTGTAGTTTTTTTGCTGAGTATCTTGGATTTTCTATGTATAGGATCATATCATAAGCAAATAGGGATAGTTTGTGTTTTTACTTACCAATTTGGATGCTTTTGAGTTTCTTTTCTTGCATATTGCCCTGGCTAGGACTTCCAATACAATGTTGAATAGAAGTGGTGATAGAGGGCATCTTTGTCTGGTTCCTGTTCACAAGGGGAATGATTTTAGTCTTTCTTCATTGAGAATAATGTTGCACATGTGCCCTTTATTATGTTGAGCAATCTTCTTTCTATTTTTCTGACAGTTTTTATCAGGAATGTGTGTTGGATTTTATCAAATGCATTTTCTGCATTGATTGATACGTTCATGTGGTTCTTTTCCTTTGTTTTAATTACATGATCGATGATGTTGATTGTTTCAACGTCCTTGCATACCTGATATGAACCCCACTTAGTCATAATATATTAGTCTTTCGATATGTTGTTGGAGTCTGTTGGCTAGAATTTTGTTGAAGATTTTTGCATCTATATTCATGAGGGATATTTGTCTATAGTTTTCCTTTTTAGTGATGTCTTTGTCTGGTTTTGGTATCAAGATTATGCTTGCTTCATAAAATGAATTTTGGGGGATCCCATCCTTTTCTAGGAGCTCTGATACCATAGTGCCTAAGGCACTTGACTGCTAACCAGCAGGCTGGCAGTTCAAACCCACCAGCCCCTCCTCGGAAGAAAGGTTGGGCAATCTACTTCCATAGTGATATTGCCTCAGAAACCCAAGGAGGGGGTGCTATGGTTCAGGTCCAATTCGACGGCACATAACACGAACAACAACAACAACATCTTTTTCTGTGTTTTGGAATAGTTTGAGTAGGATTGGTGTCAGTTCTTCTCTGCATGTTCAGTAGAATTCTCCAGTGAAACCATCTGGGCCAGGTCTTTTTTATGTTGAATAACTCAAATTTTTAACAATGAAATTTGTATACAGGTTTAACTACCATTTATTAAGCATCTACTGCATAATCAGCTAAATGGAATTTACAGGTTTTTTCTTTAAGGAGCTCTGGTGGCACAGTGGTTAAAGCATTCAGTTACTAACCAAAAGATTGGTGGTTCAAACTCATCAGGCACTCCACAGGAAAAAGTTGAGACAATCTGCTTTCCATAATGATTATAGCCTTGATAACCCTATGGTGCATTTCCACTTTGTCCTATAGCATCTCGACTCAAGGGCAATTGATTTGGTTTGTTTTTTTGTTGTCCTAAACAGGTTATTGAAATTTCATTGATGGGGAAAAAACCCTACAAAAATACAACAACTGCATACACACAGTATTTTA
Source organism: Orycteropus afer afer (assembly GCF_000298275.1). Classification (NCBI taxonomy): domain Eukaryota; kingdom Metazoa; phylum Chordata; class Mammalia; order Tubulidentata; family Orycteropodidae; genus Orycteropus; species Orycteropus afer. Next base: position 2,830,022 of record NW_006921747.1, on the reverse strand, counting down.
GAAAATATATGAGCATATATTATGGCACAGGTTATAATTAAATGCTTGTAAGAAAAATAATCTTTACTGAGAACCAAATAGTTACCAGAGTCTGTGCAGGTCATTTTACCTAAGGAAAACATTTAACTTTCAAAACAACTCTGTGATAACTGTTCTCAAAATTTTTGATTTTATTACCCCTTTAAACTTTTCAAGATCATTGAGGACTCAGAACTTCTGTTTATGTGGATTATATCAATTGGTATTTATCATGTTAAGAATTAAAATGCAAACATTTAAAAATATCTTTATTTTATTTAAAAATAACAATGATAAACCCATTACCTTTCCACACAACTATATATATATATATATATATATATATATATAATTTTCAAAATTAAAAAAAAAATGTTATAAGACTGGCACTACTTTGCTGTTTTCCCAATCTCTTTACTGTCTGTCTTACTTGAAGTCAAATTCTCATGTCTTTTCTCATATCTCATTCTCATATCCACATTCTACTTGTTGTGATACATTGTTTTGGGTAAACGGTATGAAGAAAATCAGGCCTCATACAGTTATGTCCTGGAAAAGGGAAGAGTATTTTAATATACTTTTCAGATATTAGTGGCTGTTGTCCTTTGGTACTAAACTAAAACTCAACAAGTGGTAATTTATAGAAATTTAGTTGTAATGTGGAATCTGAAATATATTAATGGACTTTTGTTATTCTGTTTCCAACCTATTAATAAATAAACTCACAATGGAATTTGTATACAGGTTTAACTACATGAATCATTTATTAAGCATTTATTACATAATCAGCCAAATGGGATTTACAGGCTTTTTATGCTGAACAAAGGAGCTCTGGTGGCACAGTGGTTAAGGAATTCAGTTACTAACCAAAAGGTTGGTGGTTCACACCCATCAGGCACTCCACAGGAGTGTGTCAGCTTGCACTTTACCCGTGTTGTACTGTTGTAACATCATACTTTGATCATTTAGAAAATGTTGGCTCACAGGATTATGCCAAACTTCCGAATGTTGATTTTTATTATTATTTGTCAGAAAAGCTCTTAAGAAGCTCACAGTGGCAGATGCAAGTTCTCCAAAATTCTAGTTTTCTCTTGAAAGATCAAATTTTACTATTGAAAACAAATATTATCAATTGTTTTCCTTAAAGTGATGTGTGTGCTGCTTTTATTTTTCAAGAAAATATATACAAATATCCATGTCCCAGTAAACAAAGTTTATCCCAGTTATCTAGTCTTTTTTTTTTTTTAACTTTTTATTGTGACAGAACAAATTGGTTTTCCATTCAACAATTTATATATGTTTTGTTTTGTGACATTCATAGCAGTCCCCACAATGTAATAGCACTTCTCCCACTTCCACTCTGTGTCTACTGTTTCCATTCATCCTTCTTTCCTATCCATTCCAGCATTTTGAGCTTTATTCCTAGGCAAATGAGGCCCTTTTGATCTTATGTAGTTGTTTGTTCCAAGGAGTGCATACCTCCCTGGTGTTATGGTTCATTTCAATGCCTATTGTTTGGTTGAAAATTGAGCCATTGGAGCGAGTTCATTTCCAGGCTTGAAAGGGTATCTGAGGGCCACAATCTCAGGGATTCTACCAGTTCTTGTCAGACTGATAAGCCTAGACTTTATTATTGATAGTTTGGTTTCACACTTTTCTCCAACTCTATCTAGGACCTACTATTGTGATCCTTTTCAGAGTGGTCAGCAGTGGTAGCCAGGAACCATCTATAACTTCTTGTCTCAGTGTCATGGAGTCTGGGATTCACATGGTCCATTATTCCTTTGGACGAATTGTTTCCTTGCATCTTTGATTTTCTTTACTTGCCTTTGCTCCAGATAGGGAGAGACCAGTAATTAATTGCACCTTAGATGGCCGCTCATAAGCTCTTAAGTCCCCAGTTACTACTCATAAAAGTAGGAGGTGGAACATTGTCTTTTATACAAAGACAATGTTATACCATTTGACTTTGGTGTCCCCCTGAGGCTATGGTCCTGCACCCCTATGCCCTGTCCCAGTTATTCTTTTAAGTAAAAATGGTGTTCTGTTTAAAGCTGCTTAGTTCATCTCACAACTGAAGGTGTTGCACAAATGCTTTTCCTTGAGACAAGCATTATACTTTAGTGTGTAGTAGAAGTACTTTACGCAAATTTACCATTTTTCCATACAGGGTATTAAATAGATGAGCACTCGAGCAGGAGGATTTAATGTTATTAATCATTTTTTCCTGCTTCATCCAGTACATTCTTATGTGTAAGTAGCCATTTCTTCTAGCTCTCTTTTCCTCTCTTTCTCGCTCCCTCCCTCCCTTCTTCTGTTCTGTCTTAGTCTCTCTCTCTCTGCCTCTCACTATTTGTTTTTAAACATAGGTACTTTGCAGTGAAGAATACAGTAACTGCTAGTACAGTTTCATGCCACTGCCTTGGTTCATGATAATACTCCAGCAATTTTACTCACCCTTGTTTTGCACCATCAGTACACGTACCAACACAGTGGAAATGGTAAACAAAATCTGAGTGTTATAAAAATAATTTTGACCTAGCAGATCCCCTGATAGGATCTGAGGGCTATCCTTTACCCCTGGATCTGTAGACTATACCTTGAGACCTGCTGTTCTATGAAATATGATTTTACCAATGAAGAAATGGAGCCCTAGAGAGGCCAAACCATTTGTCTAATTTTCACATGGTTCATCAGAAGCCGACAGGGACTCTAAGCCAGGCTTGTTTGACCAGAGTTAGTCTGGAGTGTTGTCTTTGTTCTTTTCACCTACAGTGCTAGACTTTACCATAGAACCTTGAGGGGAATGCAATCTTGATTATTCGAGAGGACATAGGGATGTGAGTGAGAGGAATAAAATAAGACCAACTCTGAGGGATAAAATGGGCATGGTGTATGTGGAAGAATACAGAAAAGACTCTGATTGAAGCAGAGTAAACTTTTGGCTGTTTCTAGAGAAAATATTGAATGAGGAAGGTGAGAGGAATTGATTGAGGAACTTGAGTGTCAGAGTGAGGAGGAGTCTTGCTTGATTCACAAAGAAGCTATCTTAGATTTTTAAGCAAAACACAAGGTGATAAATGTGGCATTGAATTGACATTAGTGGTGGATGTGCCTCTGAATACAAGAAAACAGGGTCAGAGAAAGTCTTGGAATTTTGTGGTCATTAAGCATGCAGTAATGGCTTTAACCAGGTTGGGACAATGATAGTTTTGTGGAAGGTTTCTTACTTTTCATGAGATCCAGCAAAGACCCAGGTTAGATTTCTGGCTAGTGTACCTCATGCTCAGCCACCATCTGCTTGTCAGTACAGACTTGCATGATGCTGAGCAGGTTTCAGCAAAGTTTCTAGAATAAGACAGGCTAGGAAGAAAGGCCTGGCAATTTACTTCTGAAAATCAGCCAGTGAAGACCCTGTAAATCACAAAGGCCCAATCCTGTTGTGCATAGGGTTTCCGTGAGTGAGAGTCTGACTCAAGAGCAGCTAACAACAACATGGGCTTGAACCAGACCAAAATGTAGAAAAAAATCAGAAAAAAAAAGGCAAAAATAAAACAGATTGTGGTCAGTGGTGATGGGGAAATACAAAGGAAAATGATTCTATAGGTGTTCTGGTTACCTAGTGCCACTCTGACAAGAATATACCACAAATAGATGGCCTTAACAAACAAGAGTTTATTCTTACAATTTGGAGGCTTTAAGT
>NW_006921747.1:2817162-2826186 GCF_000298275.1 Orycteropus afer afer | reverse complement strand
TGGAGCTAGAGGCATTTCTTTACTCAGACAGCTGCTGGCTGCTGAGGCTGAGAAGCCCCAAGGTTGACAAATAAAAAGGCACAGTCCTGTTGTTACCAAACCACATGGCAGGCCATTAACTTAAGTCCATTTTAAGTCCCAAGGTCAGCAGAGCATAGCAGGCTGCTGAGCAATGACATGGCTACATACAGCATCCAAGCATGCCATAGGCTAGAGACCATTCTCAAGGTTTCTCCTTATATACAGGAAGCAGACCACATCCCAAAGGCAGCTACTCAGCTGCTTGTGGTAGATCCCACCATGGAGTTGATTGCCAGCCTCATCATGGGAGATAACTACCACCAGCTGCTCAGCCACTCAACCAGGCCCAGCCAAGATGACACACAAATATAACCACCACAATAGGACTCTGGTACCATAGTGCCTAAGGCATTTGACTACTAACCAGAAAGCTGATGGTTCAAACCCACCAGCCTTTCCCCAGAAGGAAGGTTGAGCAATCTACTTCTGTAGTGATATTGCTTCAGAAACGCAAAGAGGGGTCCCTGTGAGTTGGGTTTGACTCGACAGCAGTGAGTGTTTTTTTTTTTTTGTTTTTTTTTTAAGAGGACTTTCAGGTTTTGGTGTGGGGCTCCAAGGGGGAGATGGTACCTCTCAGATTGGTAGTAGCTGGGGGAAAATATGTTGATGGCCATGGTAAACTGGCGGTTCACATTAACTTAGCCAACTGAAGATGTTCTGAGAACAGTTTATGTGTGTTGTTGTATTGAGGTTATAGTAAATATAATAATAGAATTTCCATGAGAGTGGATGGGTGGTCATGGACTTGTTATAGAAGATACCAACAGTTAGGATGGAATGAAGATGTCAAACCATTTTAGGAGAAAGAGGTGCAATATAAGAGGTGGTAGAAGTAGTAGTAGTAGTATTAGTAGTAGTAGTAGTAGTAGTAGCTGTAGCTGTACTTAACCTCATAGCAGTAGTGATAGTAATAATTGTAATGGCTGACCTTTATCAACATCTTCTTATATGTCATGCTTGACATGTCATTGAATTCTCAGAACAATTTTATGAGTGAGAACAGATTTTAGTCCTGATTTTTTAGATGAAGAAAATGCAGCTTAGAAACATAAAATAACTGAATCAAGGTCATATAGCAAGAAAAAGACCAAGCCAATCCTGGACCCTGACTTCAGTACCATTTTTCTTTCTTAATGCAATTTTAGGGAAATCAAGAAGTAGAAAGGGTTTCAAAAAGGACAGTGTAAAATTCACAAGTGAAGTTGGTAATATGAGAACTGTGGAAGACTGTTTGAATAGGCCAGAACAAAACTGGCAGCCATATGTGAGATTTCAGTGGAGTGGTGAGATTGGAAGTGTGTAGCAAGAAATGATTACTGTAAGGAAGGGGTATAGCAAAAATGAACTTTTTTGGGGAGAGGTTTGTAAGTAAATGTTGTTTTTGTTATGTGCCATCGAGTCGGACCCGACTCATAGTGACCCCTCCTTGGGTTTCTGAGGCAGTATCACTATGGAAGTAGATGGCCTAACCTTCCTTCCGAGGAGTGGCTGGTGGGTTTGAATCGCCAGCCTTCTGTTTAGAATGGGCAGGTGTTAACTGAAGTGGTTTAAATTTTAGGTGAGAGTAGGCTTGAGTTAATTAAACATAAATAGGATAGATGTGTTAGGCGATAAAAAAGAAAAGACTTTACATGTCGGTGTAAGGGGGAAGAATGTGGAATAAGCAATTGGTGGAAATAGGATTTGGAGTGTAGGCAGAGGAGGCAGCTTCAGCACAAAGGTGTAATAGCTCTTCCCCTGAAATAGTAATTAAAGTGATTAATTAACACAGAGATTATTGTTAGGTGCCATCAGGTTGATTTTAGACCCACAGGGACCTCATGTGACAGAGTAGAACCACGCCATAGAATTTCCTAGGCTCTAATATTTACAGAAGGGAGCTCTGGTAGCATAGTGCCTAAGGCACTTGACTGCTCACCAGGAGGCTGGTGGTTCAAACCCACCAGCCACTCCTCGGAAGGAAGGTTGGGCAATCCTACTTCTGTAGTGTACTGCCTCGGAAACCCAAGGAGGGGTCGCTATGAGTGGGGCCGACTCGACGGCAAACAACAACAACAATCTTTACAGAAGCAAATTTCTAGACCTTTCTACAATGGAGCCACTGAGTGGGTTCAAACCTCTAAACCATTAGGTTAGCAGACAATTGCTTAACCATTGTGCCAACCAGATCTCCTTATATAGAGATTAGAATATGCTGAAATGGATAGAAAAGACCTAGTAATCCTAGACGGATTTCTCAGAATTAAAGAAAGGTAAGTTTATCTCTTCTCATGAATCTATAAAAACTAAGTTGTAGAATATGAGTATTAGAGGGGACTTCGGATGTCAGCACTTCAGATTATCCCACTATATTGTAATTAGTTGTCTGTATATTCCACTTGAGGAGCTCTGGTAGCATAGTGGCTAAAGCACTTGACTGCGAACCAGAAGTATGGCGGTTCAAACCCACCAGCCGCTCCTCGGAAGGAAGGTTGGGCAATCCTACTTCCGTAGTGATACTGCCTTGGAAACCCAAGGAGGGGTCGCTATGAGTCGGGGCCGACTCGACGGCACATAACAACAACAACAACAACAACATATTCCACTTGAGGGAAGGACCTTATTGGTAGTTTCTGGGTGATACTGCCTCAGAAACCCAAGGAGGGGTCGCCATGAGTCGGGTCTGACTCCACAACACATAACAACAACAACAACTGGATACTCAGTATCTAGGCTAGTGGCTCTTACACAGTAAGGGTTCAGAAACATTTCTTGAATGAATGGGTGGCTCTATCTAAGTTGGTCATCTGATGTTCACTTTCCTGCATTTCTCCACCAGCTCTTCTCATTTGTCTAACACTTTACAATTTGTAAAATAATTTTATTCAATTCAGTCCCTAAAGTGACACTGTGAGTTAAGAATATTGTCATTATACTATTTATAGATGTAAATACTGAATATTTATCACCAGAATATAACAGAATATAGTTATTTAGAGCCTGGGCTTTGTGGTCAGGCTCAGGTCTGAGTGCCAGCTCTGCCATTTTCAAGGTGTTCCTTTAGCAAGTTTCTTTTCCTCTCTAGCCTCAGTATTGTTGTCTGTAAAAAGGAGACATAATAACTATCTTGAACAATGATTAAAGGGATTAAATGACATATTTGCTCTAAACTACTCTACCAGAAAGCAAAGCAAACCAAACTTACTGCTGTCGAGACAGTCCCGATGCATACCGACCCCTCCTTGGGTTTCCAAGGTGGTATCACTACAGAAGTAGATTGCCCAACCTTCCTTCTGAGGAGTGGCTGGTGGGTTTGAACTGTGGCCTTCTGGTTAGTAGTCAAATGCCTTAGGCACTAGGCCAGTTGTGTATAATTGTTGGGGCACGGACTGTGGAGCAGGTAGCCTAGCTCTTCCACTGGCTGCACTATGACCTTAGGCAAGATATTTACCCCTTTTTTTTGTGCCTCAATTTCCTCATCTGTAATATATGGATAATAATAGCAGCTCATTCATAGGGTTGTTTTGAAGTTCAATGAGTTAATATTTGTAAAATCCTATACAAGTGTTGTGTGTATTTGTTAGTGAATGAGATCTGCTGTAATTATTAGGATTACAGAATGAGTAAATGGCCTGCCAATTTCTACTTGAACATCATTGATGAATCACCAGATATTTGCCTAAATCCTATTTGCACTATTTGGTTTTGCCTCATCCCTTACCACATGTTTTTAAGGGACCTGCGAGTTAATGAATATGATTTTCATATCCTTCTCTTTCTTGTCTTTTATTTGTCATGGAGCCCCAGAATAGGCAGAAAGAAAGAAAAAAAAAAAAAAGCAAGAGTTTTAATGTATTGCTGATTACATATCATCTTCCCTATCCCTGTAAAAAAATATCTTAAAATGGATATTTTTCCTAAATAGCACTTCTTTAGACATCTCTTCCATCTGTCTCCTACTTTTTCCTACTAAGAAACCCACCATTCAGATATCTTGCCTGCATTTCAAAAACAAATACAAAAGTGGTTTCAGAGTAGAAGTGTGAAAATGTCTTGTTGAAATGAACTCAAGATAATGTCTTTTTGCAGGCAACCCTTGTTCTAGCTTTGCTGGTTCAACTTTGAGGTCACTGCGCTTGATTATTATTTTAGCTTATCACTACCAACAGAATGAAGAGAGACCCTTTTCACAACTGTTGCTTTCAAAATGAATTACTCAGGATGAAAATCTTTGCAAGGTCAGAAAATAGATACATATTCCCAGCAGGGAAAAAAGGTAGGGGCATGAGTATATCAAGCTGTTGATTTACCTTTGTAACTTTTCTGGGGCAGGACCTGAAAGAAAAAGATCTGGTTTAGGGAAGACACCCATCAGAGGTATTTGTTGTAAACCTCACTATAGGATTTAAGAAGGAGCTTTGGTGGTACAATGGTTAAGCACTTTATTGCTAACCAAAAGGTCCACAGTTTGAACCTACTAGCGATTCCATGTTAGACAACACCTGGTGATCTGCTCCTGTAAAGATTGTTGTGGTGTTGTTGTTATGTGCCGTTGAGTCAGTTCTGAGTCATAGCGACCTCTCCTTGGGTTTCCGAGGCAGTATCACTACGGAAGTAGATTGCCCTGTCTTCCTTCTGAGGGTGGGTTTGAACAGCCAGCCTTCTGCTTGGCAGTCAAGTGCCTTAGGCACTATGCAACCAGAGCTCCTCCTGTAAAGATTACAGCCTAGGAAATCCTATGGGGCAGTTCTAGTCTGTCATATGGGATCACTTTGAGTCAGAATTGACTCAGCAACACACAACAACAATAGAATTTGAGGAGCTATTCAGGGTACACAGAAAAAGATCTGGTTTAGGAAAGACCCCAGCCCTCAGATCTGATATTTGGGACCCCAGTTAACTGCATTAAACATATTAAAGCAAAACATTTGTAACTTAATAATTTACTACTGTATTAATGATATGTACATTATTAAAGAACTTTGCTGAAACTGCAAGGTTATATAAGTACTTCCAGAATGGGTCTCAAGAAATTTGGGACCTGGTTCTGTGTCTTCAAAATTTCCAAAGTTTTTATTTATTCAGAAAACATTTATTAGGGACTTGGAATGTGCTAGACTTTTTGCTAGGTAACTGGATGAATGCAAAGATGTTAAGAAATGCACATATGAGCTCTCTGTCTCTGGAGCCAGGTAAATGAACAATTGTAATTAAAATGTATGTTAGTGGTATGCACAAAATGTTGTGAGACTGCAAGAAGGAAGTTAAAAAGAAACTTCTATTATTTGAGCATCTACTAGGTTCCAGACACTGTGCCATGGAGTGGGGGACAGGGAATCCACAGGAATGTGAGCAATTGAGCATATGATGGGAAGGTAGATCATGCTGGGAATTATCACACTTGGGAGTCAGCATGGATAAGGTATGTCTGGTCAGAGCATAGGTTATTGAGGGAGGGGTGGCAATGAAGGGCTGGGAGTAAGGCTGAAAAGATAGGTTGCAACTAAATTTGGAAGAACATTAATACTATGATAAAGAGTTTGGACATTATTCACATTATTCTGCCTTTGGTGGGAAACAGACATGAATTAAATGCATCATTCAACTTGTGATTAAAAAGAAAACTCTGATGTGACTTGGTGCATGAATTGGAGAGGGGAAACACAAGAGGCAGAGAGTCCAGTTAGGAGAAAATTACAGTTGCCAAGATAAGCAATAATGAGAGTTTTGTTCAAGTAGAGAAGGGGCAAATGGACAGTTGATTGAAGCAACAAGGCTTGAAAGCAGATTCATAGTAGTCACTGCAGGGGAGGGTATTTTGGTTACCTAGTGCTGCTCTAACAAAAAAAACCACAAATGGTAGCTTTAACAAATAGTGATTTATTCCATTATAGTTTAGGAGTCTAGAATTCTAAGTACAGAGTGCCCAGCTCTAGGGGTTGGATGAAAGTCCCTTGACCTGGGGCTTCAGCTCTGCCTCTTGATTCCAGCCTACTGAAGCTGGAAGCTTTTCTTAACTCAGGCAGCGGCTGGCTGCTGAGGCTGGCAAACCTGAGGTCAACAAGTAAGGAGGCACAGTTCCCAAATTATCAATCTACACAGCAGGCCACTAATTCTAGTTCATTAACAGTCCCAAAATCAGTGACAACATAGCAGGCTGCTGAACAATTACTCATCTACATGAAGGATTCAAGCATGCCAAAAGTTGGAGACCTTCTTCAAAGCTGCTGCTTATGTACTGGAAGCAGACCACATACCTAAGGCAGCTACTCAGCTGCTCCAATAGATTGTACCATGGAGTTGATTACCACTCTTGTTATGGGAAATAACTACGTTCAGCTGCCCAGCTACTCAAAACCAGGCCCTGCCAAGTTGACACACAACTTAACGACCACAGAGGGGTAGGACTATCATCCTTTCCTAGGCCTAAGAACTCAGTGGATCATGCAGTTACCTATAAGTGATGAGGCCTCAGAAGTAGGAGGAGATGTTAAGAAGCCATTGTTTCTTCAAGGGTGAGTGGGCTGGTGGTGGTAGGTGCCTGCAGCCTTAGTTTCCTTCAGTACAGTGAGAATGAAGCATTATTGTGAAGTGGTTGTGAAGTATTATTGTGAAGCATTGTATCATCATGACCTTGGTAATCTCCTGGAAATTTCACATATATTATCTCATTTAATTGTTGTGTTGTTGTTATTGTTATGTGCCGTTGAGTCAGACCCGACTCATAGCGACCCCTCCTTGGGTTTCCAAGGCAGTATCACTACAGAAGTAGATTACACCATCTTCCTTCCGAGGAGTGGCTGGTGGGTTTGAACTGCCAGTCTTCTTTTTAGCAGTCAGGTGCCTTAGGCATTGCACTACCAGAGCTCCCCTCATTTAATTAATTATTTGTAAATTGAGATGCACACACATACACATAAATATATAGGTTGTGTGTGTGTGCATATGCATGTGTATGTCAAATGATAGGCAGAAAGCGATAAAAAGCAAGGATTTTAATATTCTAGTGATTATATTATTTGCCCTACAGCCAAGAAAACGTTATGGCAGTGCTATGAGTCAGATTTTAAGGCACCCAATAAGAACATCCTTTAAAGGATATCTTAAGATGTCTGTTTCTCTTAAATATTATTTCTTTAGACTCATATTTCATGACTATTGGGGGAAAGATACCTCTTTTTTTTGCTCTTAGTGACCCTATAAGACAGAGTAGAATTGGCTCATAGCATTTCTGAGACTAAATCTGTACAGATGCAGAGCAGCTGGTGGGTTCAAACTACAGACATTTTGGTTAGTAGCCAGTGCTTTAATCACTGTGCCACCAGAGCTCATTCCATACTTATATCTTCTTCTAAATCTAGTGCTTGCTTTGGCAGCACATATAATAAATCTATATACAGTAAGCCCCCATATCCACACATTCTACATCTCAGGATTCAAGCAATCACAGAAGGAAAATATTCAAGGAAAACAAAACAAAGCAAAACAAGTAAGTAGTCAAAGCAACCCCTCAAAGCCTAAGAAGGAATGCAAAGTGCTATTTATATAGCATTTACATTGTATTAGGTATGATAAGTAAGCTAGAGATGATTTAAAGTATACAGGAGCATGTGTGTAGGTTACATGCAAATACTACTCCACTTTATATGGGTGACTTGAGCATCTGTGGATTTTGCCTGCGTGAGTGTGTGTGTGTGTGTGTGTGTGATGTCCTGGAACCAATTTCCCATAGATTTCCCATAGAAAGCTCTATAACTTACTTCTTAAAAATCCTGCCCCAACATTTAACCATATTTTTAATGGTAGGAGCATTCCTAAAACTAGGAACATTGCTGTTTAAATAGAGAGGCAGCCAACAGACAAGCGGCTTTGAATAGAATTCTGTCCCAGAATTGTGGATGAAAACTAAAGGCTACCATGCTCTCCTAAGGAAATGGCAATGTACATCATGTATGTTTCTTTCGCTGACTCTCAGGTAGCTTGGCTAAGTACTTCTCTAAGTCCTGTCTGATGCTAGATGTTTTACCAAGGAAATAACTGATGTAGCTTTGAAATGGTTTTCCTGGTCCATTAATGAACTGACATTAATTTGAAAACATGATTGGTCTGATGTGGACAAGAGTTAGATTTATAATCAAAGGCAAGGAAGTTGGGATCCAGAATTTGTTGTTATTTGAAATGTTCATACAATAGGGACAACAAATAATACAGGAAAACTTTATAGGTTGAAAAAAAAAAAGTCTGTTGTGAAATGGACTTAGGTATCTTTTTCAAACAAACTAGATATCCTCTTTGCAGAAGCCAGTGTCTGAGCAAATCTCCAAGAGTTTACTGTAGCTCCATCGGAGCCTGTCCTAAGCCTATACAAGAGCACAGTGTACTGAATACTCCTCGGTGCCTGAACTAAGGCTACTGTACCCCCAGGGCATCTTCTGTTGTTACCACTTTCCCAGGATGAGCCTGGTAGGATTCTGAGTCTCAGTTGGTAGTTATCCAAGCTAGTTACCACCATTCCAGCATGTCTCAGTTTGCCAAGATTTCCATTAGCGACCTCGTTTCCTTGCTCAGAAATGTTAATGCCAATCCTCCCTTCCCCTAAGACTTCTCTCGCAGGACTCTGTTCTTGCCTGGGTCTTTAGGGTTTCATGGAAATGAAAATTGGGGTGCTGCAATGGGAAGAAATTCTTTAGGTGTCAACACATCTGGATTCTGATACCACTCATTAACTATGTGACCTTGGGCAAGGCGTACTCCTGTGAGCTCAGTTTCATTAATGCTACAGTGTGTCTAATGGTCAAGATTGGTGTAAAATTCCATCCGATCTGCAACCTATACAACTATGAGACCAGAAGAACTAGATGGTGCCGGCTAGCACTGTCATCCACTTGGAAGGGATGTAGGAGATCCTGGATAGAGAGGGAGAACAATGTGGAACAAAACTCAAAATCATTTGGAGGAAAAAAA
>NW_006921747.1:2804614-2816402 GCF_000298275.1 Orycteropus afer afer | reverse complement strand
AAAAAAAAAAAAAAAACCTGACATTCAGAGTTTAGAGATCAACTGAGTTGGTGATTTCCTAATATTCATTCACAGTTTCCTTTGGGTCTCAAGAATTTTAGCTTTGCTAAATGCCATGATAGAGAGACAAAATGCCTTAATATGGCAATAAATTCAATGATAGAAATTAATTTTTTGATTTTTTTCAAGTTTATCCATCAATATATGTTCTTTAAAATAATTTACACAAGAATTGCAGCAACTGACAAGGGACAAGGTTGTAGCCGCTTCTTGGCCATAGCCAGGTACCCAGAGGGAGTGAGTATTGGACCTGTGGCCTCACGACCATGGTTGTAGGGGATATCAAGCTCAAATGGCATAACATACTACACAAAAACATTGCTCCACATCCTACTTTGGTGAGCAGCACTGGGATCTTAAAAGCTTTCAAGCAGCCATCTAGATGCAACAATGGACTTCTCCTCATCCAGAGCAAAAAGAATGAAGAAGACCAAAGATGCATGGAAAGAATTAGTCCAAGGGACTGGTACACCATGTGATCCTCAGCCTATGTAACTATGAGACCAGAAGAACTTGATGGTGCCTGGCAACCACTGTCAACCATTCAGAGGGAATCTATGTAGGAGATCCTAGATAGAGTGGGAGAACAATGTGGAACAAAATTCAAAATCAAAAACAAAAAGAAGGGGCCAGGTTTGTTGGTCTGATAGAGCCTGATGGAACCCCTGAGACTATGGCCCCTAGCTGCCCTTCAGGTCTGGAATTGAACTCACTCCTGTACCTTCCAGCCAAACAAAACACAGGCATATCAGCTGAACATTTATAATATGTAGATATACTCCTTGGAGAGATCACTCATGGGGGAATAGAAGGGCTCTGTATGCATGGGAGACAGGTTGGGGCAGAAGTGCATGGAAGGGAAGGACACAGGAAAGAGGTAACTATGGGGAGGAAGTGGGAAGCGAGCTGTTGCATTGTGGGAAATTGCAGTCAGTGTCAGGAGACAAAATATTTTGAGCTACTGTATGGAAAATGAATTTGCTCTGTAAACTTTCACTGAAATCACAGTAAAACTTTAAAGAACAGAACAAAACAAAAAAGAATTACAGTAACTGCCATCTTTGAGAGCTTGCTGTGCTCCTTGCATTGTTCTACACTCTGCATACAACTTCTTTCTTTTGTCCCAGCAACACTGTGAGATAGCTATTCTTCCAGTTTCGCATACTGATGCTCAGAAAGGTGACATAAATTATGTAATTCATGCAAATAGCAGATGTCGTCAGAACCAGGTTTTAAACACAGGGTGTTTGCCTACGTATTAAACTTTCACTTTGTACCTAGTTGTTGTTGTTGAATGCTGTGGAATTGATTTCAACTCTTAGTCACAGTAAGAGTAGAGCTTACCTATAGGGTATTCTTGACTGTAATCTTTACAGGAGCAGATCACCAGTTCTTTCTCTGCACCTGAATGCTTAACTATGTGCACCACCAGGGCTCCCTCTGGTATCTAGAGTGTGGCTGATTCAGCCTCAGTAAAGGAGAGCTGCTGTTGGCTTGTTGAAATAAACTAGAGGGCAAGCAAAGAGTGGTCCCCACAGGGGAGGAGATAATCAGGTGGAATTTCAGCTTGTGGTAGGTTCCAAATCATATCTGGGGTTGGGATTGGATGGCTGAATGAATCATCCTACTATAGGAGGTTTGCAAGGAACACATCTGGCTATGATCCTTCCCAAGGATTGTAGAGATTATGAAGGTGCTCTGCCCAGGAAAAGTGTGAGACGGTTGGAAGTGTTAAATCTCCTCTCCTTCTGGTGATAGGCTGTGCACCTGCAGGGCTACAGCTACCTTGGGGAAAGGCATATTTTCTACTTTGTACAAAGGACCTTATATTAGTATCCTCTAGTAGCCATAACAAGGTATCACAAACTGGATGGCTTTAAACAACAGAAATTTGCTTTCTTACAGTGGAAGCTAGAGTCTAAAATCAAGATATTGGGAGGACTGTATTCTCTCTGAAGTCTCCAGAGGAAAATGCTCCCTTTCCTCTTTCTAGCTTCTGGGAGTTCCTGGCAATCTTTGGCTTTCCTTGGGTTATAGATGGATCACTGCGGTCTCTGACTTCACCCTCACATGACATCCTTCCCTGTGTGTCTCCTCTTCTTTCACAAGGAAACCAGTCATATTGGGTTAGGACCCACTCTCTTCTAGTATGACCTCATGTTAACTCCTAGCATCTTCAAAGACTCTATATCTAAACAAGGTCACATTTAAAGGTTTCAGGAGATAGGACTTCACCATTTCTTTTTGGGACATAATTTAACACTTCACAATACTCTGTGGGCCAGCAGCAGCTCTGGATTAGCTCATTTCACATCTGTGTCAGCCAGTGCTCCTTCAGCTTCATGCAAAAAGCAGCACAAAGAACCCCCACTCACAAGGAAAGTAAAGTATGAGAGTGCAGGAGGAAACACAGACCCATTCCTTAGCAAGTAGAGTTCAAAGGAAGGGCACAATAAAACAAAATATTTAGGAAATAAGAATCAAAGGCAATTAGGTTTCTTCAAGGGCTAAAAACTTACCAAATGAATATTGATCTACTCTTTGAAAAGACCATGAAAAAACTGAAGGGAAAATGGCCCCTTACGGTGGAAACATGCTTAGATATCCACTGAGTAGCCATCAGCATAAGAGAAACTGTAAATATTAATGAAGTGACAAGGCAAGCATTTTAAAAGGAGCTTTTTTCTCTGAGTATCTTTTGTAGAGGGAGAAAAAAAAATCCCTTTAAACTTTAAAGGAATGTATTTTCTCTACTGTATATTGGAGTTTCATGAAACGCTGCCGCCTGCCAGATAGTCTACAATAGACTTTCTGTTCTTTTGGAGAAAGCATTTGTGAATCTGTAAAGGTGGGTCAGACCTCAGGGCTTATGAATTTATAATAGAGAAACAGGATACAGAAACAGGCAGACCAAGACAAGAAGAAGATGAGTTAGGATTACCTTATTTTGTGATTGATGGAATTATTGGGAAAAAATGGATAAGTAGTGAGGTGGTTGAGCTATGGTTTGGGGGAACCCCATTAAATATAAAGCATGGAGTTATGAGTGAAGAAATGATTGAAAGAAAAATGTGAATTCATGTTTTGGCTTTTAATGCTTGTTAAAAAATAATCTTCACACAAGTGATGTTTGGTCCTTTAAAATCATTTCTTAGATAATTAGCTAAGTAAGTCCTTATTTCAATGTGAAATATTTCTTATAGCCTTATTTAATAGTTCTTATTTCTGTGTGTCAAAGACTTCACATTGCTTTGTTCTACAATTGACGCCAATGGAAGCAGCACTCAGGACATCAGAGGACATATAGCACTGAACAATTCAGATGCAAAGGACCTCTTTCAAGTGCTGAGGAGCAAAGATGTCTCCTTGAGGACTAAGGTGTGCCTGGCATAAGCCGTGATATTTTCAATCGCTTCATGTGCGTGTGAGAGCTGGACAATAAATAAGGAAGATAGAAGAAGAATTGATGCTTTTGAATTGTGGTGCTGGCAAAGAATGCTGAAAGTACAGTGGACTGCTAAAAGAACCAACAAATCTGTCCTGCAGGAAGTGCAGCTGGAATGCTCCTTGGAAGAGAGAATGACCAGACTCCAACTCACCTACTTTGGTCATGTTATCAAAAGGGACCATTCCCTGGAGAAGGATGTCATGCTTGGTAAGCTGGAAGATTGATGAAGGAGGGGAAGGCCCTCAATGAGATGGATTGACACAGTGGCTGCAGCTATGGGATCAAGTATAACAATGATTGCGGAGCTGGCGCAGGACCGGGTGGTGTTTCGTTCTGCTGTGCATAGGGTCGCTATGAATCGGAGATGACTTGATGGCATCTAACATCAACAAGTCTTAATTTCTGTCCAGAGGGGGGAGATACATATTGTATCATTAGCATATTTACAATAGTGAAATGCATAGTAAAAATCTACTATCCAATTACTTTGTACTTTAACTGGACTTCTGGCAGTAATGAATGATGAGGTATGAGGTGACAGTAATACTGTTGTGATGGTTAAGGTTATGTGTCAACTGGGCCATGATTCTCATAGTTTGGCAGTTACATAGTTATGTAATTTGACAGTTATGTAGTGATGTAGTCATCTTCCATTTTGTGGTCTGGTATGGTCATCCTCCAATTTTATATAACACCAATTTTCACATAAATAGTTGGTCTTTGGAACCTAGCCATATTGATAAGTGAGGAGTGGAGATATCTACCTACCTACCTACCTATCTATCTATCTATATATATAGAGTGAGAGAGAGAGATAGAGCACGCGAGCGAGTGAGCAAGATATTTCTATTTATGTGTGTGTGTGTGTGTGTGTATGTATATATATATATATATATATATATATATATCTGTCTATGTGTATATATATAAACCAAACAGAACCAAGCTCACTGCCCTCAAGTTGATTCAACTCATAGCAACCCCTCCTTGGGGTTCCGAGGTGATACCTTTACGGAAGTAGATTGCCCACTCTTCATTCCAAGGAGTGACCGGTGGGTTTGAACCACCAGCCTTCTGGTTAGCAGTCATATGCCTTAGGCCCTACACCACCAGAGCTCTCATGTATATATATACATATATATAAAACCAAACTCATTATCATCAAGTCAGTTCCTACTAATAGCAATCATCATTGGGTTTCCAAGGCTGTAAATCTTTATGGGAGCAGACTGCATCTTTCTTCCATGGAACAAGCAGCTGGTGGGTTTGAAACACTGTCCTTTTGGTTGGCAGTCAAATGCCTTAACTACTACATAAACAGAGTGTATAAAATATATATATTTTGAAAAAAATATATATATCTTGGCTTCTTATGCTTGCTTTCACATTAAATGTGTTTAGCTATAAGATAGGCCACAAATCAGCTTGAGATAATGTGTAATTTCCTTATATTCATGGAGTGAATATAACTTCTAAGTTTGGAGCTTTAAGTTCTTCATCTGTTAAAATGACAATAATAATATAATAGTATATTTCTGCTTCCTTTTTGGGATTGTTGTGAGATCAGATAACATCATAAACTCATAAAATTTTAGAACTGAAAGACCTTTTTGATCTTTAGATCGAAGTTTTCTGTTGTAAAGTATTATGCACTTATATTTCTCTTCATCCCTATAACATGTCGATGCTTTTACATATCAGCAAGCCAAAATAATACATGATAAGTGATTTTATACTCTGAACTCACTAGGCCATCCAGAAATCTACCCCCTGTTCTGAATTCTGTACTTTGGGCCTTACCTGAAAGAGTGGTTCTCTTGCAAAACTTTTCTTTGTGAGATATTTGTATTTTATACCATAAGCCCTGAGGGGAGAATTAAATACTTCCTGCAAAGAATGTTGAATAAAGGTTTTAATATAAAAATATTTATTGTGAAAATTCACATACCACAAAATCCACTTGCATAAAAAGTGTACCATTCAGTAGTTTATGGTATATTTACGGAACTAAGAAACCATCACTACAACTAAAATCACTTTTAGAATGTTTTCATCATCCTCAAAAGAAATTTCATAACCTTTAGCAGCAATTTCCTCTCTTCCCCTGCCTCAGCCCTTGGCAATCACTAATCTATTTTATATGTAGATTTGCCTATATATTTCATATATGTAGAATAATACATTAAGTAGTCTGTTTTGACTATTTAACTCAGCATCATGTTTTCAGAATCCCTTCATGATTTAACATGTACCAGCACTTCTCCTTTTCCTGATCAAATAATACTCCATACTCCATTTGTATGGATATACTACATTGTATCCATCTATTTATCTGTGATGGACCTTTCAGATGTTTCCACTTTTTTTTCTTTTGACTATTATGTACAATACTGTTATAAACAAAATTTTTGTATAGAACATGTGTTTTCATTTCTCTTAGGTGTGTATCTAGGAGTGGCATTGCTAGGTCATATGGTAATTTTAGTAATCCTGGTGGGCCAATGGTTAAGTGCTTAACTGCTGACTAGGAGGTCAGTGCTTTGAACCCACTAGCCACTCTGTGGGACAAAGATGTGGGAGTCTGCTTCCATAATGATTTACAGCCTTGAAAACCTCATGAGGCAGTTTTATTCCTCCCTGTAGTGTTGCTGGGAGCTCTGGTGGTGTAGTACCTAAGGCATTTGACTGCTAAGCAAAGGCTGGCTGTTGAAACCCACCAGCCATTCCTTGGAAGAAAGATTGGGCAATCTACTTCCATAGAGATACCATCTCAGAAACCCAAGGAGGGATCACTATAATTCGGAACCGACTCGAGGGCAGTGATTTTTTTTTTTTTTTTCGGTTTATAGGGTTGCTGTGAGTCAGAATCAACACAATGACAAGTTTTTGGTTATGGTAATTTCCTATTTAACGTTTTGAGGAACTGCCATACTGTTTTCCAAAGTGCTTGTGCCATTTTACATTCCCTCTGTTGTTGTTGTTGTTATGTGCCGTCGAGTCGGACCCAACTCATAGCGACCTCTCCTTGGGTTTCTGAGGCAGTATCACTACAGAAGTAGATTGCCCCATCTTCCTTCCAAGGAGTAGCTGGTGGTTTTGAACCTCCAGCCTTCTGGTTAGCAGTCAAGTGGTCTTAGCTGATATTCAGAACTACCTTCTTCCACCACCCATTCTGTATTTCCCTTGCCCTCAGCAAGCACCTCAGCTGGACATGGTTCTTCGCCTGGTAGGGTGACCCAAACCTTCATTCCTGAAGGGTCTGGGCCATTAGCAGTCATATCAGAATTGGGTTGCTGTAATTTTCCATTGACAGTAATTACAGGGCATGTTAGTACTAAGAGACGTCCTAAAGAATCTCCTGTATTCCAGACACATTCTTCTTTACCTCCATTATGTAATATCAATCCAATTTCCCCTTGGTAATCAGGATCTTATCACACCAGGTAGTATAATAATACCTTTCTTTGTCTGTTGATCCAGAAGCATGAGGAAACCAGAATGGCCAGGTGGCATTCTTAATTTCCAGTTTAATGCAATCAGTATTGTGTCTTCAGGTGGGAGTGTTCCTCCATTTGGGACTAAGATCTCCAGACCTGCAGAGCGTAGGATGGCAGGGACAGGAAGCAAAAATTTTTTGAGTGGATATTATTACTAGAGGTAATAGTGAGTGGTACCACTCCTGTTTCCACACCTTGTTTCCTGAACCCATGAATCCTAGCTATTGGACAAACAGAACCATAAACTGGATGCTGGTTTAGAGCATATACAGCCTCCTGAAGAACATCGCCACAACCCTTCAAGGTATTGCCACCTAGCTGGCCCCATAATTATGTTTTCAGTAGGCCATTCCTTGTTCTGTCAAGCCAACTGCTTCAGGATAATGGGGAACATGGTAAGACCAGGGAATTCCATGAGCATAGGCCCATTGCCACACTTCATTTGCTGTGAAGTGAGTCCCTTGATCTGAAGCCATGCTGTGTAGGATACCATGACGGTGGATAAGGCATTCTGTAAGTCCATGGATGATAGTTTTGGCAGAAACATTGCGTGCAGGGAAGGCAAATCCATATCCAGAATAAGTATCTATTCCAGTAAGAACAAAACGGTGTCCTTTCCATGATGGAAGTGGTCCTGTATAGTCAACCTGCCACCACGTTGCTGGCTGATCACCCCAAGGAGTGGTTCCATATCACAGACTCAGTGTTGGCCTCTGCTGCTGGAAAAATGGGCACTCAGCAGTGGCAGTAGCCACATCAGCCTTGGTAAGTGGGAGTCCATGTTGCTGAGCCCATGCATAACCTCTATCCCTGGCCACTTTGTTCATGAGCCCAATGAGCAATGACAGGAGTAGCTGGGGAAAAAGGATGTCTGGTTTCCACTGAACGTGTCATCCTATCCATCTGATTGTTGAAGTCTTCTTCTGCCAAGGTCACCTTTTGATGGACATTCACATGAGACACAGATATCTTTACTCCTTTGGCCCATTCAGAGAGATCTGTCCTCATACCTCTTCCCCATACATCCTTCTCACCAATTTTCCAATCATGCTCCTCCCAGGTCCCAGACCATCCAGCCAAGCCATTAGCCACAGAAGAGGCAGTATGAAGGACTAGCTAGCTGTGTATTTTTATTTTTATTAAGGTATCAGTGGTTTTCCCAGAATCTTCCTTAGAAGAGATTTCTACTTAACTTATTAGCTGCAATTGTGTCTAATGCTCACATGACTCTACAGGGAAAAAATAAGGGAAACAGACTATATATGGATTTAATATTTGTACTTTGTACTAAGATATTATATATTGAAATATAAGCCACTTGAGACCTTTATTAGGATAGTAGTTCTCTTTTTGAAGGCTTTATTGAGGTATAATTGACCTACAATAAAATGCATATGTTTAAAATGCATAATTTAATGTTTTTGCATATATATGTACACTCATGAAACCACAATCAAGATAATAAGCAGTTCCATCATCTCCTAAAGTTCTTCAAGCTCATGCTCCTTTGAAATCCTTTCCTCCCTCTTCCCACCCCTCACATTTCATAGACAGCTACTGTTCTGCTTTCTTGATTATAGATTATTCTATATTATCTAGAATTTTATGTAAATGGATCATAAATATGTGCTGTCTTTTGTAGGGCTTCTTTCACTCACAGTAATTACTTTCAGCTTCACCCTGTTGTTTTGTGTATCAGTAATTTGTTCCTTTTTATTTCTGTTTACTGTTCAATTATATGGATAGTTGCAATTTGTTTAACCGTTTACCATTTGATGGATATTTGGGTGGTTTTTAGGTTTTGGCATTACAAATAAAACTGTTAAGTACATTAGGATACAACATATGCTTTTGTTTCTCTTGGGGCAATATTTTAGAGTGAATGGCTAAGTCACATGGTTGTTGTTGTTGTTGTTGTTATTTGCCGTTGAGTCAGCCCCGACTCACATGGTAGAGACATATTTAAAAATTTTAGGCAATAATTATACATTTATATTAAGTTGCAAAAATAGTCAGATGGAGGTACTGAGTACTCTTTATTTCCCCCAATGTTTACATCTTACATAACTATAGTACAATATTAGAAACAGGAAATTAACATTTGTAAAATGTGTACCTAAAGTTTATGCCATTACAACAACAACAACAAAGATTCATGTAGTCACTACTGTAATCAAGATATACAACCCTCCCCACTAAAGAAAAAAAAAAAACAACTCAATCAAGTTATAGAACTATTTTTTTTACTACAAAGATGTCCCTCAGGGTATCTCTTTGTTGTCACACCCACACCCCTCTCTATTACCATCCCTAATCTCTGCAATCCCAAATCTGTATAATGTCTTTGAGATCTGTCTAAGATGTTACATGTAGCAGTAATTATTCCTTTTTCATGCTGAAAATTTTAAGTGTACCATAGTATGTTTCAGTAGTTATTCACCAATTAAAGGACATTTTGATTGTTTCCAATTTAGGACTATTACAAATAAAGCTGCTATGAACCTTCATGTACAGGTTTTTATGTGGACATACATTTTCATTTCTCTAAGATAAATGCTCAAGAGTGCAGTAACAGGGTTTTGGCTGCTAACCAAAAGGCCCGTGGTTTGAATCCACCAGCCACTTTGTGAAAGAAAGATGAGGCAGTCTGCTTCCATAAAGATTTGCAGCCTTGGAAACCCAATGGGGGTCATTATTAATTGGAATAGCTCAATGGCAATGAGTTTCTGGTTTTTTTTTTGTATGTTTAGTTAGCTGTTTTCTAGAATAGCCATACAATTTCACATTCCCACCGGTAATGCCTGAGAGATCCAGTTTCTTTACATCTTCACCATGAGAAGATGCTCAGTGTCTTTAGTTATTGAGGAAATGTAAATTGAAACAACAATGTGATACTACTGCATCCCTAAATGTGCTAAGCTTAAATTAAAAACAAACAAAACACTTGAAAATATCAAGCTTTATAAAGTATACAGAGCAACTGGAATTCTCTCTATTACTGGTGTGAATGCAAAATGGAACAGCTTCTTTGGAAAAACACTTATTGATGTTATAGTTTTATTGTTTATCTCTGGTGTTTTTATGTTTTTGCTTCATTGATTTCTGCTCTTTTTTATTTATTTACTTCATTCTGCTAGCTTAGAGTTTTATTTACTTCTCTTCTTCTTCTTCTTTTTTTTTTCTTATTCCCCCACGGAAGTGGGGGTCAGCAATTTGAAACCTTTCTTCTTTTTCTTATTTTTAAATATAAGTATTTAGTGCTATCAACTTCCCTCTCAGTTTTGCTTTGAATACATCCTATACACTTTTATATATGTTGTGTTTTGTTTTTTATTTTCATCCAGTTCAAAATAATTATTTGTTTATTTTCTGGTTTCTTCTTTAAAACAATTATGTTTAGAAATACATTATCTACTTTCCAAATATTTGAGGCATTTTCAGCTATCTTCCTATTATAAATTTAGCATTTCATTTCACATTGATTAGAGAATAACCTTTATATGAGTTGAATTCCTTTAAACTTGAGACTTTTGAATGGCCTAATATGTAGTCTATCTTCGTGAACATCTTGTGTGCACTTGGGAAGAATACGTATTCTGTTACTGTTGGGTGGAATGTTTTGTAAATGTCAATTAGGGCAAATTCATTGGTGGAGTTCTTTGTGCCTTCTATATTATTACTAGTTGTCTGTCTACTTGTTCTATCAATAATTGAGAGGGGACAGTTGAACTCTCCTGATATAACTGTGGATTAAATGGTGATATTCTTAAGATACGGATAGTGTTCAGTTACTCATTGCCTCATAATGCTAATTGTTTGGAATGCAAAAACGAATAAGGAAAACATGGTCCCTGCAGTCATGGAACATACATACAGCACAGAGTACATCATTTTAGAATATCTTTTATGCGCCCTTTCTTCTCTTTCCATGGGTCCTCTCATACATGGTCTAGCTACATATTATACCCATGTTTCTGTAAATACTGCTTTACTATTCCTTCCCATCTCTAAGCTATTCTGGCTAAAAAACCAAACCAAAACAAACTCACTTTGTCAAGTCAGATGGCTCATCAGGGATGATGATGTTGTTGTTGTTAAGTGCTATTGATTCATTTCTAATTCATAGCGACCCTATGCACAGCAGAATGAAACACCTCCCTGTCCTGAGCCAGCTCCACGATTCCTGCTACACTTGAGCCCATCACTGCCGCCACCTTGTCAATCCACCTCGTTGAGGATCTTTCCCTCTTTCGTCGAACCTCCACCTTACCAAGCATGACATCCTTCTCCAGGGAATGGTCCCTACTGACAACATGACCAAAGTATGTAAGAAGTCTGACCATTCTCACCTCCAAGGAACATTCTGGCTGCACTTCCTCCAGGACAGACCTGTTAGTTCTTTTAGCAGTTCATGGTACTTTGAGCATAATTCGCCAACACCACAGCTCAAAAGTATCAACTCTTCTTCGGTCCTCCGTATTCATTGTCCAGCTTTCACATGCATATGAAGCGATTGAAAATATACCATGGCTTGTGTCAGGCACACCTTAGTCCTCAAGGAGACATCTTTGCTCCTCAGCACTTGAAAGGGGTCCTTTGCAGCCAGTTTGCCCAGTGCTATACATCATCTGATGTCCTGACTGCTGCTTCCATTGGCGTTGATTGTAGAACTAAGCAATGTGAAATCTTTGACAATTTCAATCTTTTCTCCATTTATTGTAATGCTGCTTATAGATCCAGTTGTGAGGATTTTTGTTTTCTTTATATTGAGATGTAATCCTTA
>NW_006921747.1:2784690-2803949 GCF_000298275.1 Orycteropus afer afer | reverse complement strand
CAAATATGGATCTCTTCCAGTCTGTTGGCCAGGTAGCTGTCTTCCAAGTCTCTTGGCATAACCAAGTGAGTGCCTCCAGCGGGTCATCCATTTGTTGAAACATCTCAATGGGTATTCCATCATTTCCTGGAGCCTTGTTCTTCACCAGTTCCCTCATTGTAGCTTCCCTCATTACCATTGGTTCTTGAACATATGCCACCTCCTGACATGGATGAAGATCAACCAGTTCTTTTTGGTACAATGACTGTGTATTCCTTCCATCTTTTGAGATTTCCTGCATCATTCAATATTTTGCCCATAGAATCTTTCAGTATTGCAATTTGAGGCTTAAATTTTTTACTCAGTTATTTTAGGTTGAGAAATGCCAAGCGTGTTCTTCCCTTTGGCTTTTCTAACTCCACATGTTTGCACGTTTCATTATAGTAATTGACATTGTCTGCTCAAGCTGCTCTTTGAAATCTTTTGTTCAGCTCTTTTATCTTGTCATTTCTTCCATTTGCTTTAGCTACTCTTCGCTCAAGGGCATGTTTCAGAGTCACTTGTGACATCTGTTTTGGTCTTTTCTTTCTTTCTTGTATTTTTAATGACCTTTTGCTTTCTTCATGGATGATATTTTTTATGTCATCCCACAGTTCTTCTGGTTTTCAGTCACTGGCTTTCAATACATCAAATCTATTCTTTAGATGGTCTCTAAATTCAGGAGGTATATATTCAAGATCATATATTGGCTCTTGTAGATTTGTTTTAATTGTCTTCAACTTCAAGTTGAACTCGCATATGAGCAGTTGATGGTCTGTTTCACAATGAGCTCCTGGCCTTGTTTTGGCTGAAGATATTGAACTTTCCCATTGCTTCTTGCCGCAGATGTAGTCAATTTGATTCCTGTGTACTCTGGTGAAGTTCACGTGTATAGCTGCCCTTTTTGTTGTTGAAAAAAGGTATTTGCAATGAATTAGTCACTGGACTTGCAAAATTCTATCATGCGATCTCCAGCATTATTTCTGTCACCAAGGGCACATTTTTCAACTACTGGTGATTATTCGTTTCTTTTGCATTCAAATCACCAGTGATAAGCAACACATCTTGACTGCATGTTCCGTCAATTTCAGACTGCGGAAGTCAATAAAAATCTTCAATTTACTCATCTTTAGCTTTGGTGGTTGGTGCATAGATTTGAATAATAGAAATATTAACTGGTCTTCCTTGTTGGTGTATGGATATTATTCTATCACTGACAGCATTGTACTTCAGGACAGATCTTGAAACATCTTTTGTGATGATGAATGCCACGCCATTCCTCTTCAATTTCTCATTCCCGGCATAGTAGATCATATGGTTATCTGATTCAAAATGGCCAGAACCGGTCCATTTCAGTTCACTAATGCCTAGGATATCGGTTTTACGCATTCCATTTCATTTTTTACAACTTCCAATTTTCTAGATTCATACTTTGTACATTCCATGTTCCAATTATTAATGGATGTTTGCATCTGTTTCTCCTCAATTTGAGGCATGCCATGTCAGCACAGTGCAGTCTTCCTGCACTGTGTCAGACAATGTTTCCAAGCTATTAATAAAGTTGCCCAGTAATGTATCAGACAGTGTTTCTCTGCTATTCATAAGGCTTTCCTTGGCCAATTTTTGAGAAGTGGATGGCCTCCTCCTTCCTAGTCTGTCTTAGTCTGTAAACTGCATTGAAACCTGTGCACCATGTACAACTCTGATGGCATCTGAAACACCAGTGGCACAGCCTCAAGCCTCACAGCAACATATAAGCCTCACAGGATGACAAATTGACAGACAAGTTTGTCTCCCTTAGCTGGTGGAAACCTCTGTACCCTCCTCTTACCTAATTTCTACCTGAAACCTGCCACTCTGTGGTCCCTGGACACTCCTGGTCCCTCCCTTTCCTGGCTCTAGGGGGCTTGGGGCCTAGCCTTGATTCCTACCTCTTTTTACCTGGATATTCTGCTGCTCCTGAGGGCCCCCTCATCAGGGATGGAGGACTACAATACAAAGTGTCCTTAGTAGATTAGCGAGATAATACAGTAGTAGCCAGAAGCTATTGTGTTAATAGTCCTTCATTCCTGATGAGCCTGCATCTAGCAGCACAATGACTCATGTGTGGAGTGTGTCATGCTTCTATTATCATTGATACCTTGCATCTGTTCAGTAACTTTTTGTTTGGTCCTTTCATGTCCCTATAATATATTGTGTCCAAATTACTCTTAGTTCTGAGATAATCTCTAAACTACCTATGTCTTATTAATCCTGAGTTACCACTACTTCCCAATATAAAAGCGTTCATGTTCTGTTCCCATCAGGTGCAAATATTCCCTCCATTTCCTGACTTCTGCTTTAGATGTGGTTTATGTGAGATTAAACTTCTTTTAACTAATTTAGCATGTGTAAGATGTTACTGCTTCGACCTGTCTGTCAGTTTGTCCTATTGTGGTGATTTGCATGTTTCTATGATGCTGGAGAAGGATGTCATGCTTGGTAGGGTGGAGGGTCGACGAAAGAGGGGGAGGCCTTCAACGAGATGGATTGACATGGTGGCTGCGATGATGGGCTCAAGTAGAGCAGGGATTGTGGGGCTGGTGCGGGATCGGGCAGTGTTTCGTTCTGCTGTGCATGGGGTCACTGTGAGTCGGAAACGACTCGACGGCACTTAACAACAACAGCAACAATGATGCTAGAAGCTATGCTGCCAGTATTTCAAATATTAGCACTGTCACCATGGTAGATAGGCTTCAGTGAAGCTTCCATATTAAAACAGACTAGGAAGAAAGGCCAGATAATTTACTTCTGAAAATCAGCCAAGGAAAACGCTATGTATCACCTCACAACATTGTCCCATAGGTGCTGGAAAATGGTGCAGAACTGGGTAACATTTCTTTTGTAATACAAAGGTCACCGTGAATTGGAGCTGACTACACTACTAACAAGAAGAAAAAACTTATTTTTCAACTCTAAGCTGTTTGTTATTTTGTTTTCTATCTCCCTCATGGCCACTGTTGGTGCTTTGCACATCATTTGGTTATATACATAAGGTATGTAATTTAATGTCATTTTATTAAATTAAGTTGAAATACTGTTACCTGCCTTTTCAAAATAATTTGCCACAATTTCTTTCTAAAAGATTACCAAATGAACACACACACAGTATTTGTATATTAGTAAGAGTATACCTCTTTAAAAAGTTAAAAAACACACCACATTGCAGTTAAATTTTATGACTCAGCAGGGAGAAAGATACTTTTAAAAGGAAGGCAGGAAGCAACTTGTATAAACTTTTAAATTATTTAGTCTTCAGTTTTAAATACCATCAGAAGATTTAACATGGCATCTATTTTTAATCTTTAAAATCTTCCCTTTTTCAACCAGGATCAACTTTTATATAGTCCCAACACACTACAAGGTAACAGCTCACTGTACTATTGACTTCTTTGAACATTTATACCATTTCTCATATCAACAGGAGTCTGCTTGGAATTCAGAAGCAATTTTTATGACCATACATGTTTTATACAATGTTGCACTTTTTTTTTTTCTTTCTATTCTGGGTTGTTGCTTTTTTTTTTTTTTTTTTTTTTTTAAAGG
Organism: Orycteropus afer afer; assembly: GCF_000298275.1. NCBI lineage: Eukaryota > Metazoa > Chordata > Mammalia > Tubulidentata > Orycteropodidae > Orycteropus > Orycteropus afer. The sequence goes on along the minus strand of NW_006921747.1, from coordinate 2,800,346 downwards.
AAGTGGGCAAGAGAACTTATCTTACAGAAAAATGAACATTTTCCTCTGGAGGAACTCAACTATAGGGAACAAGTTTCCCTGGTGATATGAGAGAAAGGAAAGATCACTTTTTGCAATTTACCATGGAGTGAATACTGATATATATTAAAAATAATAGCAACAACAAAGACTATTGGGTTATAGAAACTTCTTGAAGAAAAACAGGAGAACAATCTTAGTGATTTGGGGTGTTGTAAAGAGTCTTATATCTGACTAATCCAAAAAACACAAGCTATAAAAGAAAAAAAAAATTCTTCATAGCACATGGTTAACAGAATGAAAAGACATGTCAAAGATTAGGAAAATATACTTGCAAAACAGGTATCAAAGAAAGGGCTTGTACCTAGACTATATGTAGAATTTTTATAACTCAGTAATAAAAAGACAAGCAACCCCCAAAATATGGAATGGAAATTTGAACAGACATTTCACCAAAGAGCATATGTAGATAGAAAATAAACACATGAAAAGATGCTCAATGCTGTTGGTCATTGATGAAATGCATATTTAGACACCAGTGTGACACTACTATACCCTTAGAAAAACTAAGGTTAAATTAAAAATAAATAAATAAATAAATACCTGGCAATACAAAGTGTTATCAAGTATGTGCAGTGACTGGAAGTTTCATACATCACTAGGAATATGCAAAGTGGTATGCCTGCTTTTGAAAATGGAGGATTTCTGAAAAAATGTAAATGTATATAAACTTACTAAATAACCCTACCATTGTACTCCATTGTATTTACCCAAGAGTATATAAAGAAGGGGAGCTCTGGTAGCATAGTGGCTAAGGCACTTGACTACTAACCAGACAGCTGGCGGTTCAAACCCACTAGCCACTCCTCGGAAGGAAGGTTGGGCAATCCTACTTCCGTAGTGATACTGCCTCGGAAACCCAAGGAGGGGTCGCTATGAGTCAGGTCTGACTCGACGGCACATAACAACAACAACAACAACATATAAAGAAGGCATGTGTACCCGTAATGATTTATATGTGAATGTTCATGACAGCTTTATTTGTAACACCCCAAAACTGGAAACAACACTAATGCCTAGCCATTGTTGTATGGATAAACAAACTGTGGTTATTCCATACAGTAAAAAAGTATTAGGCTGTACAACAATGGCCACAATGTGAATAAATCTCAACATGATTATGTTGAGTGAAAAAAGCCAGACTAGAATAGAATACCTATTGCCTGATTCCATTTATATAAAATTACAGTAGAAGCAAGCTAATCCCTAGGTATAGATAGGTAGATGGATAGATAGATAGATAGATAAGTAGCTGGCTTTGGGCTGACTCTAACTCATGACTGCCCCTCATACAACAGAACAAAATATTTCCTGGTCCCGTACCATCTTCAAAATTGCCAGCATGTTTGAGTCCAGTGTTGTGGCTATTATGCCTGTCCATCTTGCCAAGGGTTTCCCTCATCCATATTGGCACTTAACTTTAATAAACATGATGCCCTTCTGAAACCATTGATTCCTCCTGATGATGTGACTAAAGCAAGCAGGACAGTCAGTATTCTGTTGTGATCCATAGGCTTTTATTGGCTAGTTTTCAGAACTAGATCACCATGCCTGTCTTCCTAGTCTATCATAGTCTAGAAGCTCCCCTGAAACCTGTCTACCATGGGTGACACTGCTGGTGTTTGAAATACTGGTGCCTTCCAGAATGATAGCAACATGCAAGCCACCACTGCAGCACGGACTGACAGATGGGTGGAGGAGTTAATCTACAATTCATGTCAGTGGTTGTCCAGGGAGAAGGATATGATTGGAAAGGTATGGGGCAAAGAGAGACAGAGAGATAGAGAGACAGAGAGAGATTATAAAGGGACACAAGGAAACTGTTGGGTCTGATGGATGTGCTCATCATCCTTATTATAGAGTTGGTTTACAATGTGGACATATATTAAAAATTATCAAATTATTGTTCAGTCTATGACACTTGACCTTTTAAAAAGGTTGAATCTTTTTTTTTTTTTTTTAAGTAACATAAATGAAGGTAATCGAAATGAGTGCTTTGTACATTTTCCTTTGTAAACTTATGGCAAACTTAAAACCTGGCACATTCGCTCTTAAGAACTCTTGAAAACTTGTGATGTTTCTCTGAGTCCCCATCTGTTTTCCACAAAGCTGCAACGATTGAAGTCAGTGTGTTATTTTAAACCAGAACTCAGAGTTTCCAGACTTCTTACCCCTTTTAAGTTGTTATTATCTCGTTACCTCCTATTTGTGGCACTAATGACAACTGCCACAGGAACTCTGGTGGTATAGTGGATAAGGCATTTGGCTGCTAACCAGACATTGGTGGTTCGAACCCATCAGTCACTCCACAGGATAAAGGTGAGAAAGTCTGCTTACATAAAGCTACAAAGCTTTCAAAACTTGATGCATCAGTTCTAGTGTGTTCTTAAGTGTTATGATGAGTTGCAATGACTTGATGGTAGTAGGTTTTTTTTTTTGTTTTTTTTTTTTTTAATGACAACTTTCCAGGTCAGAGACAAGGCAGTCAGTCTAGTGTGACTGTCAGTTTGCCATAAACTTCTGAGCAAGGGACAAACTCTCCTGACACCCACTTCTGTGAGCAACAGTGTCTTATACACTGATGACACTGTGGGGACCCTGCGAGGGTAGTAGAGATGCACCTATGAAAGAGTACACATTATGGCAATGTTTTGAGGATTTATGAGATAATAAAAATTGAGGACATTTCAAAGACCACCTAAAAATTGGACCCGAAACCTCTACTCTACTTGCTGCCCCCAGCTTAATTTTCAAAGTTGTTTGGAAGCTTCTGTGAGGAGTGCATTCTCTGTCTCTATCTATTCTTGGAATGACATCAACACTAGAACATCTGTATATCTTTCCATTTTAGGAACAGTATCACTTTTTTAATTAAAATGCAAAACACATTGGAAAGCACCACATGAAAGGAAGTGGTTGTGTTTTATTTATGTATAAGGTACTTTTCTTCTAAATTGCTTTAATACAATACTTTGTAGAAGAAAGTTGGAATTTATTTTGAGAAGTAATATACTTCTTAAATAAAACATATTGACCTTAGAATTAAATTGATATATTTCTTAACTGCTCTAAGGAGTCACAGTTATTGTTTCTTCATCTATAACTTAGCTGATATGTATTCTTATTTTTTTCTGTTTGTGATAAGTACATGGGCAATACTCCCTTTATAATGGCATTTCACTATGTAGGTTTATTTAGAATATTAAAATAGCATTTCATCACTTGATCACTCATTAGATGAGAAATAAGAGGCTATTAAAACACTTTTAAGCACTATAACTACTGAGATGTTACACCTTTATTTGATGACCTTCACTGGTTCTTATGGTATGTAATAATAACTATACTTAAATTAATTTAGAAATCAAGATATATTTTTATGTAGCATTTATCTGAAACTACCAGGTAAAGGATACTCAGTCTAATAAAAGGTGGAACAGAAGAAACCAACTGACAAATACTTATTTCTGTTCCCACTACATACTAAGGAATCCTTGTATGATGCAAACGGTGAAGGGTTGTGCTACTGACTCAGTCTCACACAGAGGTGCCTCGAAAAGCTCATCAAAGATGAAATAGAGGCATATGTAGGGACCCTAATTTACAGCATAAACAGACTATCAGGCATAACCCAGAATGCACAGGAGGTGGAAGAGAAACTAGATGATGCGGACCTTTTAAAAATTAAATTCTTATGCACATCAAAAGACTTCTCCAAAAGGGTAAAAAGAGAACCTACAGCTTGGGAAAAAATATTTTGGTGACATAGTGCCTAAGGCATTTGACTGCTAACCAGAAGGCTGGTGGTTCAAACCCATCAGCCACTCCTCAAAGGAAGATTAGGCAATCTACTTTCATAGTGATACCACCTTGGAAATCCAAGTAGGGGTCACTGTGAATCATATCCGACTCAATGACAGTTAGTTTGGTTTGGTTTTGGATGACATATCTGACAAAGGACTTATCTCTAAAATTTATAGAAAACTTCAGCACCTCAATGCCAAAAAGACAATCTAATTCAAAAATGGGCAAGAGACATGAACAGACACTTCACTAAAGATGATATGTTGGCAGCCAACAAAAACATGAGGAATTGCTTAGGATCATTAGCCATTAGAGAGGTGCAAATTAAAACAACAATGAGATATCATCTCACCCCAGCGATAATAGCAAAGTTCAACAAGACAGAAAATAACACATGCTAATGAGGTTGCAGAGAGATTGAAACCTCATATATACTGCTGGTGGGACTGTAAAATGGTACAACATTGTGGAAAATGGTATGGAATTTCCTTAAAAAACTGAAAAGAGAAATACCCTTTGAACCAGCAATTCCATTACTAGGAATATATCCTACAGAGGTAGAAGACAGGACACGAACAGACACATACACACCCTTGTTCACTGCAGCACAATTCACTATAGCAAAGAGATGGAAACAATCTAAATGCCCTTCAACAAATGAATGGATAACCAAACTGTAGAACATTCACAAAATGGAATACTATGCTGCAATAAAGAACAATGAAGAATATGCCAGTCATCTCATAATGTGGATGAATCTGGAGGACATTATGCTGAGTAAAATAAGTCAGTCATGGAAGGATGACTATTGTATGAGCCCATTACTGTAGAAAGTCAAGGAAGAGTTTGCTTAGGGAAGGGAACTCACTATGTAGGTTACCAAGGATTGGAGGGAAGGAGCAGGGAAAATTTCAGACTTGTTGGGGGCCACACGGTGAGTTGGGTAAGGGGAAGGATGGTATGGAAAGAGTCTGTGACCAGCATAACATTGGGGAAAGGGAGGGCACCAAATTGTGCACATAAGATATTGATGACAGCAGCTAATACCAGTATATGCACAACACTGCATTACCACTACACCAAACAGCAGGCTACAGATAAATGCATAGACAACTGAGGAGATTAGATAGGGATCAAAGAACAGGAATATACCCTAGACCAATGATAGATTTAACTGAGGATAATCTTACACAGACACTAGTGACACAAAATAACCACAATCATTATGGAAGCAGCAGAAGACAGACTTGGAATAATCCCTCAGAGAGAGCCAAACACTTTGGAAGAGAGAACCACTGGGTCTGCTGACTGAGGACCATAGTATTGGGGGCACCAGGCTCAATTGGCACAACGTAATACACAAAATCTTGTTCCACAACCTACTTTGGTGAGTAGCAACTGGGATCTTAAAAGCTTTCAAGCAGCCATCTAAGATGCAGCTCATGGTCTCCTCTCATCTGAAGCGAAGAAGAGTAGAGAAAACCAAGGGCATTTGGAAACAATCAGCCCTAGGATATGATGGACCTTGAGACCAGAAGAACTAGGTGGTGCCTGGCTACCAACACCAACCACTCAGGAAGGAGTCAAAACTGGAGATCCTGGATAGAGTGGGAGGAAAAACGTGAAACAAAATTCAAAAACACGATAATGACCTGAATTCCTTGTTGGATGGACTTTGGAAGGACCCCCAAAACTGTGGCTCTGTGATACACTTTGAGCCTGGGATAGGACTCATTCCCCAGGATTGGCTCTTACCCTAACAATAGAAAGACTACCATGCATAACACTCAATCCAGGGTGATGCACCCACCCACACTACAAAGATACACCTCTTGGAGCAGCAGCTGGCCATGGGGCACTAAAGGGGCAGCATTCACATGGAAGGAAAGTTAGTGCATAACTAAGAAGGGCACAGGGATGGGGAGGTCATAGGGAAGGGAGAGAAGGAGAGTGGGTTAGGGTTGGGGATGGTAATCAGGAGTTAAACCAAATGTACATGAACTGTTGAATATAATACAAATTCTGCCCTGTAAATTTGCATCTGCCAATGCACAATAAAAAAAACAACAGCAAAGAAAGGTCTGGAGATCTGCTTCCTAAAAATCACAGCCATGAAAACCTATGGAGCACAGTTCTACTGTGCAACACACAGGGTCACTATGAGTCTGAAGTGATATCATTGACAACTCATTTTTTGGTTCTATGTACCCAGCAGTTTGGAATATGTTCCCTCTCTTCCAGAAACTTATGATTGAGTTGAGATGCTAAGAAACCTTTTAAACTTCAGCTCTTTCTCCTTATACTTATGAAAGGTCTGCCAAGGTGTTTTGGGCCTTAAAAAATTCAAAGCCCAAATAATCCTAAAGGATTCTTACTAATGTAAATGCTGTTAGGAAGACGACTATAGCTGTTTGTGCCAGGATTAAGTTAAATCCAATTGTGTTTTTAATTAGAAATCATACTCATGCTGCTACATTCTAAAGCAGTCAGCCCAGGTTTTAAGATTCTGATTGACACTGAATTCCCATACGTAGTATTCAGATCAGGCTTGCCAAGTTTCTCTTAGCCAGCTTATATCAGTGCAAGTACTATATTTTTATGCAAGTAACACAGATGATATGTTTTTGCCAACCAAGCAACCCTAGTGCAGTATGCTACATGTCATATGGGTGGGCATGTTGGATACATAGGTGCACACTATTTGCAAAAAATTATGGTAATGCTTGTCTAGCAATAGAGTTTGGCTCTTAGTTTTAAAAGTGAGATAAAGTTTGTTTTACGAAGTGTGAACTTTGTGTGTGATGGAAATTGGGGTGTGGGGGGGGCGATAGAGTCTGTTGCCTTTCTGTGCTTCATTTTTGTCAGCTGTCAAATGAGGCTCAAAATGGTACCTGACTTTAATGAATTTAAGTGGCTATCACAGTGCCCAGTCAGGAGTAGGAATTCAGTAAGTGTTACTCTGTTTAAGGGAAAATGGTGGTTTAGTGGTAGAACTTGCGCATTTTATGTGGGAGACTGGCTGTGACTCCTGGCCAGTGCATCTCATGCACATGCGTGGCCACCCATCTGCCAGTGAAACCTTGTATGCCGCTATGATGCTGAACAGGTTTCAGCAGAGCTTCCAGATTAAGACAAATTAGGAAGAAAGACTTCTTTCTGGCAACCTATCACGGGGCTGGGGCAAGATTGGGAAGTGTTTTGTTCTATTGTGGATGGGGTCAGCTTGAGTTGGGGACTGACTTAACAGCAACTAACCATGTCAACATTCTTACTTATTTATTTTTTTAATTTTACTACAAAAAGACAGCTTATATGATAAAGTTTATAAGATAAATTTTGTCCTAATATACTTAAGTTAAAATTCTTATTGTAGGTTAATGTTTCCCAAATCATTAATTTGCTGGATCAACTAATGTTTTAAGTAAAAAAATAAAAAATAGATTCCTATGTCCAAATGAGGGGCTCTGGTAGCATAGTGCTTAAGGCACTTTCCTGCTGACCAGAATGCTGGCCGTTCAAACCCACCAGCAACTCCTTGGAAGGAAGATCGGGCAATCTACTTCCGTAGTGATACTGCCTTGGAAACCCAAGGAGGGGTCCCTGTGAGTCAGGTCCGACTCGACGACACAAAAGAACTACATGTCCAAATATATTTCTGTGCCTGGTCCTGCACCAGGCAGTGTTTCGTTCTGTTGTACATGAGGTCACTGTGAGTTGGAACTGACTCAACAACACCTAAAAACAACAATATGCCCAAATAAGTTTGGGAAACAAACCCCTGATGAAGCAGAATAATGTTAATAGCTTTTTCTTTGCTGGAAGACTTCTCAGAGCCAATAATATGCTAACATGTATTATGATTCTACAAAAGAGTTATAGTATGCACAATCTATATACTTTTCATTCTAAACATTAAATGCCTTATTGGGCATAAACTTCAAAGTTCCAACTTGTGCTGTGGCATTTATTTAATTATATGTATATAAAACAGCAACATATAGTCCTAGAACTGTAAAATGCTCATTTTGCATACTGGAGTGATTTCTTTCTTCATGTAGCCAGATTCTTCACGCTTAAAGCCTGCAAAGTGAGTGCTAATGCTCAGTGCTTTGCAAATTAGATGTTCTTGGTTGTATCACCAACAGTGGAAAAATGGTGCTGATTGAAAATATTCTTGACTCTTTCTGCTTCAAATATTATTCCCTCCAAATTTTCTCCTGAAAGATGTGTGATTGGAATCGTTGAGGAAGCGTAGAATATCTTTTTTACTTAACTATAAATGTTCTTCCATGGAAACAATAATCTTTCAGCCTTCTAAAGTAACTAATCATATATGGTACTGGTTTTGAAGGATGGTATTTTTAAAATAAAATCTAGAAACTAAAGGTACTCTTCCTTTTCTGACTTACTACATTTCATGATATTATGTATACAAATTATAATGCAAATAAAGTAATTATATAGGTTTTCTTAATTTTCCAAAGATTTTTCATCTTTTTTTTTTTTTTTTAATGTGATTCTTACTATAAAAGAGTAGCTATTTTAATCAAGTGATAGATGAAAACAACCAAGGCACACAAATATTGATTGGCTTGCCTCCACTCTCAAAGTCATGACATATTTTGATTTAATTTTACATCCTTGCATCTTTTGTTGTCCTTTTTAGTCAGAAAGACAAGGGAATATTATCTCATCATTTTTATTTCTGGGTTGGATGAGTTTTAGTGTGACACGAGAATATTTGTATACTGAGTAAGTGACTGGACCACAGGAAGTCTGAGAGAACCCTAGCTATCCAGGATCTAAGAGTTCTTTCTGAAGTTAGCCACACCTCAGTCTAAAAGTCAGCCCTGTTGCTGAATGTACATGTGACCTGGGCAAATAACAACCTCTGAGTTTCAATTTTCTTATATTTAAAATGGAAATATGCTCATATCTACTGCCTGGAATAGTTCTGAGGATTTAATGAGGATATGAATAGAAAATGCTTATCACACCGTATGACACATGGAAATCCCTGTAAATGCCTGATACTGCTAAAGTGTTCACAGGATACCATGGCTTAAAAAATGTTTAAAAAGATTATTCTTTAAATTAGGATTGTCATACAGTCACTGGTATTCTGACTTAACTATCTAATGGATGTAGTTTCCCTTGGAGATAGGAATGGTGGTATGTGCATGAATCTTGAATTTTGCTACTTAATAGGCTATTTGAAAATTCACTTTGATACTTTCACACGTATCTCCCTTGGTGTCTGTCCCAGAACACTGCCAAAATCTATCAGAGATATCCAGGTGTTAAATACACGTGTGTGTGTGCACACATGCACACACACTCACACTTTCAAGGGACCATCTTAGATGGGGGATAAAGAGGTGTTATTATTTGTATTGCCATTATGTGGGAGGTTACACCTACGCAGTTTTACTAGTATCTCTGACCTCAGTGACTCCACAGAGTTGAACTCGAGCCAGTAAACCTGCATTTGCATTTTATTTTCACCAGCAAAGTCTTGGAAGTGTTATTTCAGTTTCTGCTGGTAAAAATCCAGCCTGTACATTTCCTCTATGCGTAAGGACATAGATTTGTTAGTCTTGTCAGAACTAGACCTATCCTTTTGCCCTTTTTATTTCAAAATTTTACTTGCATTTGACTCCTGGGTCAGCAGAAAATATTCTTCCTTCTTAGAAGCAAAATGATTACCCAAGTTCTTTCTTGCACAAGTTAGTATTGTGAAAGTCTGAAAATATAACATCAAAGACGTTTATGGCAAAAAGAGGCTTTGGAGACCATGTGATCGAATGCCTTTATTTTGTTGTTGTTGTTGTTATGTGCTGTCAAGTTGGACCCGACTCATAGCGACCTCTCTTTGGGTTTCCGAGGCAGTATCACTACGGAAGTAGATCGCCCCATCTTCCTTCCGAGGAGTGGCTGGTGGGTTTGAACCTCCAGCTTTCTGGTTAGCAGTCAAGTGCCTTAGCCACTATTCTACCAGAGCTCCCATTTTATTTGCCTTTATTTTAGAGATGGGGAAATTGAGCCTCAGAGAGGGGCAGAGGAATTCTTGAGTGATAACCAGACTAGACCCCAGGTGTCCTAACTTTCAATCTACAATTGTTTCCACAAATAACCTGCTTCCTGCTATAGTCAATACCAATTCAAAAAGTTGAGAACTAAAAGGGATCATTAGCTAACCACTTACTTGATATGTGGAGAAATTAAGGCTCAGAGAGTTTCAGCAAAATCCTACAGAGTAGTTAGTGGCAGAACAGGGATTAGAATTCAGTTTTCTAGGCTCCACATCCAGTGCTTTCTCCAACCACGTTGTTAATGCAAACATGCCCATAAAGGGAATTCACTCTCACTAATAGTTTTGGAGTTCTATTATTGCCCTATTCTCTGTGGCTTCTTCCTTTTGTATCTATGATATAAGCCATCCTGCACACAACTTAACACTTCTGTTATGACCCAGGTGACACCTAAAAGATGATGAATCCTTTGCCGAGGTGATTCATAGCTCTTGTGTGAGACATGGAAGCTTGTTGCAAGAGTCTGCTTTCGTTTACTTTCCAGTGACTTGTTTGTCTTTCTGTGTGTCTGGAAGAGTCAACAGTAATCACTCCTCTGATGTATGATCTGATTAGTGGTGCTGGGGCTGCTGCTCTCCTTAGAAGCAATAAATCCAACACAGAGTCTGCCCCATTCTCTGCTGTGTTGCCTGGGAGCCTTCCAATTTAACCTTCTGCAGTAAATTTGGCTCATCGTCAAGCTTTCAGCTACTATAGAAACTATTTGTACCATCACTTAAGGACCTTTCTTAAGAAAAATTACTTAGAGATGCTGTAATTTTATACTATATGCCTTATGTCCATGTAAGGATGTTCAGGATGAAATAGTCAAAGATACATCAAGACTTTTCTTAATCCTGTCTCATTCTGCCCTCTCCCTTCTGTGAACTCTTGTTGGTTGTTGTTGTTATGTGCCATCAAGTCGGACCCTCTTAATACCCTTAAACAACAACAACAAACAAACACAAAACTAGTTGCCGTTGAGTTGATTTTGAGTCATGGCGAGCCCATGTGTGTCAGAATAGGACCGTGCTCCATAGGCTTTTCAGTGACTGAGTTTTCAGAAGTAGATGTCCCTTTCTTCCAAGCTAAATCTGCATCCGGGTGGACTCAAGCCACTAACTCTTCAGTTAGCGGAAGTATGTTAGCCATTTGTACCACCCAAAGATTCCTTTAGAGTAAGTGTAATTATCTCTGGCATCTAGTTAGGTAGGTATTAAGGGTTTAAGGGTACAAAGCATTCACACAATTCTATAAAAACTCTGATTGGAGTTTAACACTCAGCTTAGCCACTTATTAACTGTGTGTCCTTGGGATAATTACTTTAAGCTTTGAGAAGCCTCAGTTTCTTAATCTGTAAAACGGGATTAGTAATAGTGTCTAACCTTGTGAGGACTTGTGATAATTAAATGAAATAATGTATATGAGAATTTAACACAGTATCTGATACATAATGAATGGTCAATAAATAGGTGCACGGTGATAATTATGCTGACAGTGATGATGGCAATACTGATGACTGTGGCCTTGAGATGTTCTGAGTATTTTTTCCTGTAACTTTTGTCAGAGGAAGAGTAATATCTTATGCTTTGTTTCTATTCTTTTCCTTACCAGAAAATTTAGCTTAAATGCATATCAGAAATGAAAGTGTATGTACTTAGTTAATAAACATGAATTGCTGTTCAAAAGTGTAAGATGAAATGCTGTTTGGCTCAGAGATAATTGTACACTATTTTGATGGATAGAATATGCTAACTTTTTGTCATCCATTGCAGTTAATGATTGCTTCTGTGATAGACATTGTACTAGGTGCTGAGAATACAGGGATAAAGAGTTCCTGCCCTCAGGATGTTCACAGCCAGTATGGCCAAGCAGATGTTAATGTAATATTATATTTGTTGAGATGGAAGCAAGTGCATAAAAAAATCAGGTGTTAAATAGAAAACCCAGAGACATGAGCTGGTGGTGGCACAGTTGATGGTTGGAGAGACTATCTGAAAACATAAAAGATTATTGAGTTACTAGGTACAGCATTATGTCAGTTATAATCAAAGCAAAAAATGATAATGGTAATAGGATATATCCTTTTGTGTGTTCTTGCCAAAATGGACACAATGGTTATTTTTTTGTACTTTGAATTCTATGTAGCCAATAATCTTGTATATTGAATGCCAGCTCTGGTCTTTGACAGCATTAACAACCACTCTCCAAAAAGAAAACTTGAAAGTACGTTGTCTTTACTGTAAGCAAGTTCAGAGGAATTTGACTTTCTATGTTACTTTCAAAAAAAAAAAAAAAGATCAAATGATGATTAGCCTTTCATAATCAATGATCTTTCTATCACATATCCATATCAAATAACATCATAAATCTCCAAACTACTAATTCGAAATAAGACTGGAGAGATGAGCTAGGGTTGCAGAAAGAGAAGGGGGCTTGATTGCATTAATTTGGGAAACTTTCCTCTGCCTAAGTTTCACCCTCTACAAGTGGAGTCCATAATGTCATACCACATCCCTGATTAAATAACCTAGGCTTCTAGGCACACTCAGAAGATTAAAAAGTGTAAATAACTGTTTCATCATTATTTTTACCCTCAAATTTATTATATATAGAGAAAGTGCTCACATCTGCCTTATCTTGGGCTTCTGCAGAGTGAAGTTTCCAGCAATATTTGCATTTATATTAGTTAAGACTGTTAAGGTTATGAGGAACAGATACTGATTCTAACTAATTTAATCCAAAAATAGGTAATTTATTGTGAAAAATACAGGAGTATCTCATGAAATTTAGAAGCAGTAAGTACAGCTAGGCCTTAGAAGGGACAGGAATGAGGACCTGAGAGCTCACTTGCATGTGCTCCTTGCCCCTGTCTTTCTATGGTTAGAGGAGGCTTCCCAAAATGGCATCTCCCACTCCCAACTCATATCAAGTCAAACCAACCAGAGACTGCAAATTCCCAAGTGAGAGAATCTGATCACACCATCTTGGGCAATATATCCATCCATGGTCAGTCAGTTAGAACCAGAGTAATGCATTCACTTGGTACAAACTTGACTCTAGAGGATGTGTGTGTTTGTGTGTGTGTTTGTCTGTCTGTCCATCCATCTTTGGAAGGGATGAGTCAGACATGGGCTGGGCATAGAAGTTGTCTGTCTACCTTAGAGGAATATTCCAGATATCAGGAGTAGTTACAAAAGGATGTAACTGTATTAAAGACTGAAGGAAAATGCTGGGACATTAAAGAATAGAGATAAGTAGAGGGCGGGGAGGGATTAATCAGGCAGGCTTCTAGGACTAGCAGCTGAGATTCCTACTCATCAGCAGCCTTGTATGAGTGCTCTGTCAGAGAGGATGCCCAGGGGCAAAATCACTCAGTAAAAGGGCTCCTTGATTCTTGATGTGCTTTGCAGGAGAAGCTGCTAAGTGAGTTCTGTCATTCAGACCCAGATAGGGTATGCAGACTGCAGAATTCCCAGAAGCCCCTGGTGAAGCCCTTGGCAGGGAAACCACATACATCCTTTCCTTGCCTTCTGAAATCTCCTGGTTGGCATCCCCAGCAGGAAGATTCCTGGTGTCTTTTTTATTTCATTGACATGGCACTGCTCAAGGAAGAATACTAGGGCTCTAACACGTATCTCACCATAGACATTGAGAATATAAACATCTGAGGCATGGAATAATACAGGTACATCTCCCCTTCACACACAAATCTCTTCCAGGGAACTTTTCTTTCTGCCTTGCACAGTAATTTTTGAGACACTTCTGATCTGATTAATCTTCTGTTAGCAATAGCTCTTCTTGCTTTGCTATCTCAGGTTCTCTGTTGCTTTATCTCTCTTTGGAAAATAAAAATGATTTATGAACATACTAGCATTTCTAATTGCTGCTACACTTCTCCACTTAAGTGTCTTTGAGCATGCTAAGGATCTCCTGGGTGGTGCACATTTTGAATATACACAGTAGCTCACTGAAAGGTTGGAGGTTCAAGTCCACCCAGAAATGCTTTGGGAGTAATGCCTGGGAGTCTACTTCTAAAAGATCAGCCATTGAAAACCCCGTGGATTCCACTATGATGCGTATGGTATTGGTATGAGTCGAAATCCACTTGTCACAACTGATGTGACATGTTAAAGTAGCTAATGACACCTCTCTCTCTCACAGTTCCTTCACACTGCCACAGAACTTCTCTTGCTTTCTGTGATAGTTAAGAGGCAAGCTCTAGGTCAACATGTCTTCGTTCTTTTACTTGTTACCTGTGTGACCCAAGTTACTTAAGTTCTCTGTGCCTCAGTTTTAACTTCTGTAAACAGGGTAATAATAGTATCTGGAATTCTTACAAAGAGTAAAGGGAATCATATATATGATCTTCCTACATCACTGCCTGGCACACTGCAAAGTCTGAATCAATGCTAACTATTACAGTATTTCCTGTCCTTGGATAATGACATCACCATTTACCAGACTTTCAAGCTAGACAGACAGTTGTATCTGAATCCTTTGTTTGCTTTCTTTTCATAAGTATCACTGTAATATTACTCGTAATGATGATTAATAATATCAACTAACATTTGTTGAGTATTCACTACGTGCTGCTCATTTTTGATTTATACTTTATATGCATTAAAACAAACTTAAATTCCTACAATAAAGTGATCTCTGTTTTAAAGATGAGGAAACTGCAACTAAGAAAAATGAAATAACTTCTCCAAAGTTGCAGAGTTAGCGAGTGGCAGACACAATTTATACTTAAGTTTGTCTGACTCCAAAGGTAGATAGTGCCCATGGTTAATATGCTTGACCACATGAGATTCTATCAAGTTCAGTTTGTTTTATGTCTAGAATCAGTGTTATCTCCATCTTAGTTTCTACAGATAGTTCTCCTGGCCTTTAGGCATTCTTGTATCCGGTTTCCCTGGCTCCAGCTTCTCCTTACTCAGGCCATCCTCCAGTCACCTATCAGCACTAAAACATTGCAGGATTTCAGTGGTTCTGCATTGCCAACATTTCTTGATCTTTCATAACTAATCTTTTAAACTTCTACCCTGTCCTCTCATCTTTCTATGCTGCCACTGATTCTTCTAAAGTCCACACCCTTCTTCACTCTATGCCTTTGCAGAAATGATTAGGTCTACCTTTATTGGCTTCCCTCCACTATCCTCAGCTGGTTAATGTGCTTGTCCTCGCAGACCCTCTTTCAAATTATCTTCTGTCTTTTCCAACTTCTCTTATTGCATAGTGACTGCTTTTTATTCCTCTTGTCAAAATATTTCCTTTATGAATTTATATTTCATTTCTCATTGTACATTATTATTTACTGTTTTCCCATATCTATCTCCATCACTGGCTGCATTCTTAAGGGCAAGGAGCATGTCTTAGTCTCCTGGATTTTACTTCTTGTCAGTTGCTGTTGAGTCATCTCGTTCTCATGCCAATCCCATGCACAGAAGAACAAAGTGTTGCCCAGTCCTCAGTCATCTTCAGGGTCATTGGTATGCTCACGTCCATGGTTGCAGCCTGTACTAGTTGGAGTTGTGTGTCAGCTTGGCTGGATCATGATTCTGAGTGGTTTAAGCATCTGTGGTGTGGTTGTTCCCATGATGAGATCTGATGTAAGATAGTCACCTTTATGGTAAGATAAGGAGCTCTGGTAGCGTAGTGCCTGAGACACTTGACTGCTAACCAGAAGGCTGGAGGTTCAAA
>NW_006921747.1:2762190-2782190 GCF_000298275.1 Orycteropus afer afer | reverse complement strand
GGGCAGCAAGACCTAATGGTTTTACTAACCTGGGGTAACTGTTACTATGAATGGGCCCTAACCTGTTTTTCATCTTTTTTGCATCACTTATCTCAACATTCATTGTTTGGAGTGGTGAGGGGAATGGTAGTGATAGGGCAAGAATCCAGATGGGTAATATGCCCATCCTTCTGTCAAGAGAGGACAGAAACACTTGATTGTCAACTTCATTATATCTGTCTACCATGCATAACCAAGAAACCAAACCCACTGCTACACAGGAAAAATTGAGAATATATTATAAAAAACTCATTATGATCAAGTTGATTCTTACTCATAGTGATCTGATAGAACATAATAGAACTTCCCCATAGGGTTTCCAAGGCTGTAATCTTTATAGAGGCAGATTGTCACACCTATTTCCCATTGAGTTGCTGTTGGGTTTGAACCACTAACCTTTCAGTTAGCAGAAGATCACTTAAACACTGTGCCACCAGGGCCTAACATGTAGGAAAAGAATTTTCAAAAGAAGATTGGAATGTCAGAAAAAGATGATAAAATGAATACTAAACATCTTAAATGAAAGATATTCCATAGAGGCTCAAATTAAGTGGTCATAGGTAGTAAACATCTATTTTCTTGGGCACCCGTTTTTCCATTTGTAAAATGAGAGATTGGGCTTAGTAAGATTCCCATCATCTATGCAACAATAGTACTCATTCCCCCATTTTTCTATCCCAGTCCTTCCAGAAAAAAACAAAAAAGCAAACCTACTGCCATCCAGTTGATTCCAACTCATAGTGACCCTTTTAGATAGGGTAGAACTGCCCCATAAGTTTTCCAAGTCTATAAATTTTTACAGAAGCAGACTGTCTAATCTTTTTCCCATGGAGTAGCTGGTGGGTTTGAACCACCAACCTTATGGTTAGCATCTGGAGAGAATTATGTGTATCTCTCTCTCTCTCTCTCTCATCAATCAATCATCTAGCTAGCTAGCTATCTGTGTTTTGTCTATATGTTTGCTAAGCTTGCCTGATGTTAATTGGTCAAACTCTCATTTTTTCATACCTAATGTTGTTCTTGTTGTTACATGCCATCGAGTCGGACCCGACTCATAGCGACCCCTCCTTGGGTTTCCGAGGCAGTATCACTACGGAAGTAGATTGCACAACCTTCCTTTCAAAGAGTGGCTGGTGGGTTTGAACTCCTAGCCTTCTGGTTAGCAGTCAAGTACCTTAGCCACTATGCTACCAGAGTTCCCTTCATACTGAATAGAAATTTAAAAAAATAATAATTGTGACAGTGCTTCCAAATGTGGGTGCTCCATGCATCCTCCATGTCTGGTAGATAAATGACATTCAGGTTGCCCTCTGGATATCCCACAGAGTTCCCATATTGGAGAATTCCTAGGAATCACAACACTTACTAGTTACCATGGTGTAAGGCACAATCCAGTTCATGCAAGGCCTACTGTGTTTTCTATTTACCAATAGCAAAATCCTTGAAACTGTTTTTCCCTGCCTTTAGTAACTATGAAAATGTGACAACAGAATTGGGACTTGTATTGGTTTCTTGAATTTCTCTTGAGAATTAAGAAAGTAGTCTGTGAAAACAGATAAAACTAAGGAGAAAGATTATTATTCCCTCTGCTGAAAGTGTGTGTTCTCAGAGACTAAATGATTAGTCACCTCCCCTTATGTTATTAAATATGGGTCTTTGTTATCTTTGAATTGTATTTTGAGTTATTTGGAAGAATGAAGTAGACCTGAAATCTACCCTGTATCTGAGAGGAATTGGAATCTCCATTGTTTACAGAAGTCAGGCAGGATGTGAAAGAGTGGCATAGTTGGTGTTATAATGAATAGTAAAGTCTCTGGAGAACACATGCCCTGTTTGAAGGAGTAGCCCAGATCCATCTTCAGCCAATCATTGCCTTTTGGGAGTATTAGCCTTGAATTTCTTCATCTTCTGATTTTTCAAAGTGACCTAGGATTTGGGGTTTTTATGTGCATTCTTCTGATTTCTAATTGCTTGCAATTACTTAACTTAAAAAATAAATATATTTAAAAAACTGTGTAGGTTAGGTGTATACGATGAACATTTATAGCAGGTAGGTGCATTTCTTAGAACAGTTAACCATGGGAGATTAGAAGGGCAATATTTGCACAAGGAGATAGCTCAATGGGCAGGAATGTACAGGAAAGAAGGACACAGGACAAAGGTAACCACAGGGAGGAAGTAGGAAGAAAGCTGTTACATTACAGGGATGTTACCAATGTCACGAAATAAAATGTGTAGGAACTGTTATAAGGAAAATGAATTTGCTCTATAAACTTTTACCAAATTAAAAACAAACAGGAAACAATGTAGGTCAATAACATACATCTGTTGCCTGGGGGTCACCAATTGCAAACTCTGTTCTAAAGTAATACTGATAGATAGAAGAGAAGAATGAAAAAATTCACCCTTTCAGATGATGAGATATATTATGTCAGAATCTGAACTCTTTGTCATTATCCAGAAAGTCAACATGATGTAATTGACTAAACTTTTTTTGCATTTGATTACTGAGAAAAATTATCACAGAGAGACTTATTAAATAAAAGGAGATTGGTTGTTCGAGTCTCAAAGATCTGGATTTGAGTGTTAAAAAGGATAGAGTAACTGGATAAACAAAGGCAACTTACCTGAATTTATTAATTTTTTTTATCTGTAAAATGATCAGTAGCTCAACATCATAGACTTGTCTCCTATGTAAATTGCCTGGCCTTTGATTTGATCCTATTTCCAAGGCCTGGATTAGCTCAAAGTTCTCCTCTGTCCTCAGCTGTGAAGCCTTTGTTGTTTCTTTATTTCCACATAGCTAAGTACTCATGTCCTTCTCCCTCTTAGACTTACATTAGACCCTGGCACCAATCCTGAAACTTTCACCTTGTCCTTAAAAAATCCAGTCACACTTAACATTATGTGGATTGGCAAATTTCATAGAGATTGTTGGAGGTCCCAGGCCAGGAATCAGTACGTTTCCTAGTTCCTCTATCTCTTTCTAGCTCTCATATCACCTGCCTTCCAAAGTCCATATTCCTGACCTAGACTCAACCTACCATTTGTAGGTTCAGTAAAGTATAATCTCATCTACCTCTCTGATTTTTATAAAGCAGGTAGCCCTCTTGGCCAGTCTGCCTTCTTCAACCTTTGTGGAATCCTGATGATTAAAATGTTTCTCCATCTATACCTCAAGTGGCTTCACAAAGTTCCCCGCCATGACCTATAGGGCTCTGCTATAGTCTACTTTCCCGTTACCCAACTTGTCTTTGAATTGCTGGCTAATTTGATCTGTGACTACTCCTTCTTGCCCTGAGCCATACTTGGATTTTTTGAGATCAAGTATATTTTCACTTCTGGGCTTTTATATTTTCTCCATACCTGCAAGGCTCTGTATCAATGGCACCTCTAATTCTCTTATTTAAATTTGCAGCCTTCTCTTGTCCTGTCATTCCTTGGCTCCTTTATCTTGCTTTATTTTCCTTCACGATACTTCTGACCATTTGACATACCATATACTTACTCATTTTATTGTTATCTTTCTTCTTCCAGTAAAATATAAACTCTAGTGAAGTAAGATTTTATTTATTTCTTTTGTCACTGCAATTCTTCACAGCATCTGAAATAGTGTCTGGAGCATAATCAATGACTAATAAATATTTGTTGAATGAATGAGTGTGGTCGAAAGATAGAAAGATCCCTCTAGTAACTGTTTTGAGAATAGACTGTAGGGGGGCAATAGTGTAAGCAGAAAGAACAACGAGGGGGCATTTGCAATAATCCAGGAGAGTGATGATGGTGGCTCAGAGTAATACTAGAAGTGGAATTCATGAGGAGTTATTGAATACTGGATATATTTTTAAGATAAAGTCAAAAGAATTTTACTCAAAGATTGTTGTTATTGGTGTGAGGTGCCCTCAAGTTTGTTCCTATTCAAAGTTACCCTGTGTACCACAGAATGAAATGTTGCCTGATCCTCTGCCACTCTCACAATCATTTCTAGGCTTGAGCTGATTGTTGTAACTACTGTGTCAGTCCATCTCATTGAGGGTCTTCTTTTTCACTGACCCTCTATTTTATCAAGCATATTCTCCTTCTCCAGGGCCTGGTCTCTCCTGATAACATGTTCAAAGTATGTGAGAAGAAGTCTAGTAAGACGTGACTTCCAGGGAGCATTCTGGCTGTACTTCTCCCGAGACGTACTTGTTCATACCTAAAGATTAAGGGAGGAATATGAGAGAAATAAATGAATCAAGAGATAAGCTTAAGTTATTTGACCAAAACAACTGGAAACATTGAGTTTTCATTAGCTGAGATGGGTAAGACAGTAAGTAGAACAGGTTTTGTAGGAAAGTTCAGGACTTGTTTTGGACATGTTACATTTCAGATATTTGTTGTTAGATATCCAAATGGAAATGTTAATTAAACAGTTTAATGTGCAGTACTTTTGCTCAGCAGATGAGCCCAGGATGGAGATCAAAACTGGGAATTCATGGGCAAGTAACCCTGTGGTTAAAATCATGTAATTCATGAGATAAAGCATAGATATAGGAGCAATGAGGAGCCAAGCTTGGAGATCTGGGGATTCCAAGTAAAGGAAACCAAGAATAAACAGCCAAGGAAGGATAAGGAAAACCATCACTATAGTGTCCTAGAATACATGGGAATTCCCCCCCCCCCCCCCCGCAGCACAGGATGTGGAATACTGCTAATATATCAAGTTATATGATCACTAAGTATTTACCTTTGGATTTAGCAATGGGGAAACATTAACCAGTGAGGATAGGATTAAAAGTCTAATTGTATGTAAGAGAAAATGTTAGGAAAAGAATTGAACATAAGTAGACACAACTTTTGAAAGAGTTTTGTAAGAACGGAGGGTAGTAGTTGAGAAAGAAAGCATTATCAAGCAATTCTTTTAGAGATTTTGATGGAATTGATGCACTAGAGAGAAAGGTGTTAGAGAGAATTGCTGGAATTGTGCTTTGACTAGGTGAGAGGAGGTTAGGTCTAGTACAAACTGGCACTGCCTTGGGCAACCTAGGACTTATGGTCACCCTACTCATTGTTGTGTTGTTGTTATGTGCCGTCGAGTTGGACCTGACCCATAGCGATCCCTCCTTGGGTTTCCGAGGCAGTATCTCTATGGAAGTAGATTGCCCCATCTTCCTTCCGAGGAGTGGCTGGTGGGTTTGAACTGCCAACCTTCCGGTTAGCAGTAAAGTGCCTTAGGAATTATGCTGCGCTACTCGTAGGTATTAGAATATAGAAGATGAGGGGGAGACTTCAGAGTCTAGGGCTCCTTGTGATAACAGATGAAAGGTATAATGAGCTTAATCCTATTGAAATCAACAAAAATGGTGTTGGAGTGTTTGAGTTGGAGTGCAATGGCTTGTGTGGATAGACCCTAGAGATAGAGACAGTGAGGCCTGGGGCTGGGTACTTTGAGAAAAAAGAGCTTCCCTCTTGACTCTTATTTGTGGTGTAAAGGTCTAGGGGTGTGTGATCTACATCTTAAGGCACTGGAGTTACCAAGTGGAAATGAGAGGTCAAACAAAACTGGGCCACATCCAAACCTATGGATTTTCACTTGACCACTGTACTGGAAGGATAGAGGGGCTGCAAGGCCTTTGACATTTCACAGGAAATTAGTTGGTCTTTCTACACTGACAAAATAAGGTCCAGGAACAGCATGGCCAAGCGAGTTTACATTTTCTATCATTAGGATTGACACTTTGGTTTCAGTTCTCAGGTAAGCTACAGGCACTTTGAAGTTTTGAGATCTGATTAATTAAATACTGCCTGATTGGATTCTTTGTCTATAAATACATTGTAAAGCTTGTTCATAGCAGAAGTTTCTCTTTCATTCTGAAATGTTACTGTTTTGTGAATTAAATGATATTTTTTTAATAAATGGAGGGAGAGATAGTAGTTAAAGTTCTCTCTAATGGGTTTATTGTTTGAACTGAAAATATTTGAGCTCGGTGATCCACAGTCAGGAGTTTGTGAAATAACTATAGTGCAGACCTTGCAGTCTGCTGTTATCTTTCAGACTTCAAAAATGGCGGTTAGTGAAACCTAGCATTTAAATAAATACATTTGGACCTAATTTCTGCTTTTCACGCTGTGAAAGAACTGTCAAATTTGATGTATAATGACTATACGATTTCTTGTAATGCCATACACACACACTCATGTGCGCATACACACGCAAAACTCTGAAAAACAGATTTGAGTGTCATCTAAGTAAATTCTCTGTGGGGTGCAGACCCATTTAGAAATTACTTTACCTTTTGGCTTTTATACAACAAAGCAGGAGCTCGTTGTAAGGAAGTGAGTATAAAGTGGTATCTCAGGGACTAACAGAGTGAAGCCTCACGGAGCCCTGAAAATGAAAAACATTGACATTATTTAGCTATAATTCTGTTTCCTTGAAAGAACTAACCTGTAGTTGCTGTCTGAGATGTATGGCCTCTGCCTTAAACACCTTCTCTCTCTTGCTCTATTTTACACTTTGATTTCTCTGTTAAGACAAACATAAATCATGAATTTTGAAGATACTTTAGTTTTCCAATATTCTACTCAATTTTCCCTATGAAATATTAAAATCTTATAGAAATTCTTGTGTTCTGACATCCATACCATATCTTCAGTCCTTTAGCACATCTCTCTTAATTTTGAGTTTGGAAAAGCCAATTGATAATTGAATAGAGGAGAATGTGCTCTAGTATAGAGACAAGAGATTTGAGTCTATTTCCAGCTCTGTACCTGTTAGGGACATTACATTAAACACTTTCAGAACTTTAATGTCCTCCTTTTTAAAATGGAGTTGGAATAAATTAGTTAGATTCAAACTCTGCTTTCTGGAAACCCAGTCTGCAGAAATGTCTCAAGGGTCTATGTAGGGTTTCCCTGCGTAGGAGGCAAGGCTCTTTTCCCCCAAAACACCCAATAATATTTTGTTTTTTAAAATAAAACAAAATAGAATCTAAACTTTGAAACTGAGTCTCTTAGAAAATCTAAAGAATCCTTTCCAGGTTCAACATCCTTTCATGTGCATGATTTTTAGTAAAAACAAGTTTCAGTAAGTCACATACTAGTATTCAGGTATGTTTTAAAACACAAAGCTTATAATGATGCTTAGCCTTGGTATTTGCAATGAAATGTTCCTTCTATGCTGTAAGTTTCATGAGAGGGAGGGCTATGTCTTTCTAAATCAGATGAATCTCTAATACATTGTAGATGGTCAATAAAATGTAGCTGGATGAGTGAAAAATTAATTAGATGAATGAACACCACCCTGATGCTTTTGGTTGTAACTTTTAAATTCAACTCTGAGGCCTCTTACATCAATACTTTATATCAGTTCCTTTCCTTCTCTTCTTGGTGATTTTGAGCAGCTATCTTGTGGGTAATTGCCCTTGCTGTCCACGTGAATCTCAGAAGACGTTAGAAGCATCGCAAGCTACAGCTTGGAAAAATGTTTCTCTTTAATAGCAGGTGTGACAACTTGAACAGAGTCATCAAAGAGGGATGAACAGCACAATAGTCCTTTTCCTGTGTCACTGCCTTTGTTTATTAGTTTGTCCATTGATCATTTACTATTTCATTCAGTAGATGTATATCATCTACTCTATGTTAGATCTTGTGCCAGAAAATGGAGAGTGTACAGTCTTTTGAATGAAGCACACATATTGGGTTATATCAACCCAATATGAACAGATGCCATGAGAGAGATAAGAGCACTTTGGGAGCCAATCCACTGCCATCACATTGTTTCCAACTCATAGCGAACCCTATAGGACAGAGTAGAACTGCCCTATATGGTTTCCAAGGCTGGAAATCTTAATGGAAGTAGACTGTCTCATCTTTCTCCCACAGAGAGTCTGGTGGGTTCAAAACACCAACCTTTTGATTAGTGGCCAAATGCCTTAACCTTTACGCCACCAGGGCTCCTCTGGGAGCCAGAGCAGAGAGTAATTTTTCCTGGCTAGAAATTTTCATTAGTAGTTTTCAGCTGCAATTAACCAGTGCTGTGTCAGTGATTTGGACATTCTACACGGGAAAATCCAAGGTTGGTGTAGTATTCAACAATATTATCATAAGCAAGCTCTTCTCATACTTCCTGTATTAATCTCCTAGGGCTACTCTAGGAGCTCTGGTGGCATAGTGCCTAAGGCACTTGACTGCTAACCAGCATGCTGGCGGTTCAAACCCACTAGCCACTCCTTGGAAGGAAGGTTGGGCAATCTACTTCCGTAGTGATACTGCCTCGGAAACCCAAGAAGGGGTTGCTATGAGTCAGGTCCAACTCGATGGCACATAACAACAACAACAACACAAAGAAGACCAGTTAATACCACTAATATTTAAATTTATGCAACAACCACTAAAGCTACAGATGAGGAAACTGAAGAATTTTATCAGCTTCTACAGTCTGAAATTGACCAAACATGCAATCAAAATATATTGATTTTTACTGGTGATTATCATGTGAAAGAAAGTTGGAAACAAGAAAGAATGACCACTAGTTGGATAATATGGTCTTGGTGATAGAAATGATGCTGGAGATTATATGATAGACTTTTGCAAAACCAATGGCTTATTCATTACAATAACTTTTTCAACAGCATACATGGTGGCTATGCATATGGACTTCATCAGATATAATACACAGGAATCATATCGATTACATCCGTTGAAAGAGGCAATGGAGAAGCTCAATATTATCAGTCAAAACAAGGCCAAGGGATGACTGTGGAACAGACCATAAATTGCTCATATGCAAGTTCAAGTTGAAGCTGAAGACAATTAAAATAAGTCCATGAGAACCAAAATAAGACCTTGATCATATCATTCCTGAATTTAGAGACTATCTGAAGAATAGATTCGACACACTGAACACCAGTGACCAAAGATCAGGTGAACTGTGAGATGACATCAAGAACATCATCCATGAAGAAAGCAAAAGTTCATTAAAAAGACAGAAAAGAAAGAAAAGACCAAAGTGGATGTCAGAAGGGACTCTGAATCTTGCTTTTGAATGGAAAGTACCTAAAGCAAATGGAAGAAATCACAAGGCAAAAGAGCTGAACAGAAGATTTCAAAGAGAAGCTCAAGAAGACAAAGTCAGTTATTAAAATGAAATGTGCAAAGACTTGGAGTTAGAAAACCAAAAGGGAAGAACATGCACAGCATTTCTCAAGCTGAAAGAAGTAAATAAAAAAATTCAGGCCTCGAGTTGCAATATCAAAGGATTTAATGGGCAAAATATTGAATAATGCAGGAAACATAAAAAGAAGATTGAAGGAATATACAGAATCACTGTACAAAAAAGAATTGGTCAATGTTCAACTATTTCAGGAGGTGACATATGATCAAGAACCAATGGTATTGAAGGAAGAAGTTGAAGCTAGCTGCACTGAAGGAATTGATGAAAAACAAGGCTCCAGGAATTAACAGAATACCCCTTGAGGTATTTCAACAAATGGATGCAGCACTGGAGGCACTTACTCATCTATGCCAAGTAATTTGGAAGACAGCTACCTGGCTAACTGACTAGAAAAGATCCATATTTGCACCCATTCCAAAGAAAGGTGATCCTACAGAATGTGGAAATCATTGAACAATATCACTAATATCACATACAAGTAAAATCTTGCTGAAGATAATTAAAAAAACAGTTGTAGCAGTATATTGACAGGAAACTTCCAGAAATGCAAGCTGAATTCAGAAGAGGATATGGCATGAGGAATGTCATTGCTGATGTCAGATGGATCTTGGCTGAAAGCAAAGAATACGAGAAAGGTGTTTACCTGTGTTTTATTGACTATGCAAAAGCATTCTATTGTGTGGATTATAACAGATTATGGATAATATTGAGAAGAATTGGAATTGCAGAACATTTAATTGTGCTCATGGGGAACCTGTACACAGATTAGGAGGCTGTCGTTTGAACAGAACAAGGGGGTACTGCATGGTTTAAAATCAGGAAGGGAGTGTGGCAGGGTTGTATCTTTTCGCCATACTTATTCAATTTGTATGCTGAATAAATAATCTGAGAAGCTGGACTATATGGAGAAGAATGTGGCATCAGCATTGGAGAAAGACTCCTTAACAACCTTTGATAAGCAGATGACACAACCTTGCTTGCTGAAAGTAAAGATGGCTGGAAAGTACTTATCGATGAAGATTGAAGACTACAGTCTGCTGTATGAATTACATCTCAACATACAGAAAACAAAAATACTCACAACTTGACCCAAATGCAGCATCATGATAAATGGAGAAAAGATGGAAGTTGTCAAATATTTTATATTACTTGGTTCCACAATCGACACCCATGGAAGCAGCAGTCAAGAAATGAGACATCATATTGCACTGGGTAAATCTGTTGTAAAAGACCTCTTTAAATTGTTGAAGAGCAAAGATGTCACTTTGTAGACTAAGATTCACCTTACCCAAGCCATTTTATTTTTAATCACCTCATATGAGTGTGTAAACTGGACAATGAATAAGAAATACCGAAGAAGAGGTGATAGTTGTGGTGTTGGCGAAGAATACTGGAAGTACCTCGGACTGGCAGAAGAATGAACAAATCTGTCCTTGAAAAAGTGCAACTGGAATCCTCCTTGGAAGCCAGAATGACCAGACTTCATCTCACCTACTTTGGTCATGTGTCAGAATGGACCACTATCTGGAGAAGGATATCATGCTTGGTAAAGTGGCTGGCAGGTCAGCAAAAAAGGGGAAGACCCTCAAAGAGATGGATTGACACAGTGGCTACAACTGTGGGCTCAAGTATAGCAAGGATTGTGAGGATGGCACACAACCAGTCAGTGTTTCGTTGTGTTGTACATAAGGACACTATGAGTCAGAGCCAACTTGATGGCAACTAAAAACAATACTACTACTCATGGATGTTAACTGATAGCATCTTCAAAGACCATATTTCCAAAGGTCACATACACATGTATGAGAGGTTAGGACTTCAACCTATCTTTTGGGGTGACATACTTCAATCAGTAACAACACTTCCTTTCTGCCATCCTCGCCATTTCAGCAGTCTCAACTCAGAGTTGCAGCGTAAGTGTAGGACCTCAGGAATCACAGGCTTTCTAAGGCCAAAAGAAGACAGGCAGCCAGGGTGGTGAGAGAAGGGAGTTCTCTTCAGACATGTATTGTCTTTCATTTGTTGTTCTTAGCTGCTGTCAAGTAGGCCCATGGGGACCCTTTGCCCAGTGGAACAAAATATACTGCCCTGTCCTGTGCCATCACCATGATCAGTTGCTCAAAGGATAGACTCTTGTGATCTGTGGGGTTTTTATCAGCTGATTTTTGGAAGTAGATTGCCAGAGCTTTCTTTGTAGTCTGTATTAGTATGAGAGCTCCTCTGAAACCTGTTTAGCCTCAGAGTAACACACAAGCCTCTACTAACAGATGAGTGGTAGCTGCACATGATGTGCATTGTTTGGAATTCAAACCTGTCTCCTGAATGGAAGAAGAGAGCTCCACCATTGAGCCACCAATGTCTCTTCCTTTTAGTTGGGAGGAAAATTACTCCTAGATGCCTTTAATCAACTATCTCTCATGTCTTATTAAGTCAGTCATGTGGCTACCTGAAGGTATAAGAGAAATTGAGTATCTAGTTTTTAGACTTTCAGAAACAGGAGACCAGCATGGAAGAATGAGTTGGAAATGACTTTTGAAGAGTCAATAAACCTGTCATTGAGTCTATTCCAACTCATAGTGACCCTATAGGACAGGGTAGAAGTGCCCCAGGGTTTCCAAGGCTGTAAATCTTTATGGAAGCAGACTGCCTCATCTTTCTTCCACAGAGTGACTTGTGAGTTTGAACCACTAAACTTTTGGTTGGCAGCTGAATGGTATAATCTTTGCCACCAGAAGTCCTTTTGATAGGAGCTACCAAATACAGAGAGTCATGGAAGATGCTTTCAGAAATGGTTGATAATTTAATCTATGTCTTGAAAGATGGGCTGGAGTAGTGTGGAGCAGAATGAGGTGAAAATTCTAGTCAGAGGGATTATGAGAGAAAGGCCAGGGCAGGGAGTTATGGAAAGCTCCATGTGTTGAGGACCAGACAAAATTTCAGTGTGGCTATGACAGAGATTTTTATGGAGAATGTGGCATTAGACAACACTAAGCAGGTAGAAATAGATTTGTGTGTGTTATGCTAAAGAGTTTGGATTTTATCCGATAAGTAACAGTGATTCTATAGGCCATTTTATTCATAAGTCATTTTGTTCCTGTCCACAACTCCAAAATTGGGGGAAATTATGTGAAAGAATAAAACCATCACACCTTCATCCTACAAATAAATTTTAATGAGAAATAAATGTTAGAATTAACTGAAATGGAAAAGCATGTAAATAATTTCTATGTAACAGGTGATTTTATTTTAACCAATTGATGTATTTTAGCGCTAATCCTAGGGCTTTGAGAAAGTTAACAAGAAAGCGCATTGTTTCAAAAAATCCTCTATTTTTAGAAATGCTATTAGTGGAAGCATCAGCTCTAACCTTTTCCTTGTTCTCTCTATGTCATGCATATTAATTAACACTTCCACCCTAAAAGAAAGTGTTTCTTCCCATGTGCTGGGAATGATATTTTAGAAGCAATGCTTTAGATTAGAAACCTCAAGAAAAACAGAGTGATTTATAAATGGTCTTTGCTGCACATAATTTCCTGTTTATCACCCTACAACCTCCACATCAAGATCAATTTGAATTTATGATATGCTTTATGAAGGACAAAGCAGTTCAAATGTACCTTTGCATGATCTGTGAAAAATAACTCAATAACCAATTAAATGATACATGAAAATTGCATGAGAATTATCATAAATACTAAAGAGAAAAAAAGCTTTTAACTTCATTGGAAATTCCTATTTGCAGATAGTTCACATGGGTGTTAGAAATCATTCTTATCTAGTCATTAAAGCAGGAATACAAAAAAATCTAGCAAGGGAAACCATAGCACAGTTAAACTGCTGTTCATACTTACATGATGAAACTATGGTTTTTTGTATAATTTATGATTTGCCTTGTATTGATTTAGGTTGGCTTTCCCTAATTAATAAAAAAAAAAAAAAAGAGACTTGCTTGTTTGGGTACCCACCACACAAAATCTACTGAAAGTAAATTTTCATTCTTCATTCCAGATCTCCCAGGCTATTACAGGACATTTGCATTTTCTTTCACCATTGCAGAATACCCAAAGTACTGCAAATCTTCCCCAATCTTTGAAAGCCAATAATTAAAGTTTTTCATAAAGGTATTTCAGTGTGACCTTGGAGACATCCTTCCTTTTAATATCAATTTTACACAGGCATCATAAATATAATATAAAGAAAATTGAAAACATCAACAGCAGTGACAAAATAAGCATCATTTTCCCCAGACCACCCACCCAAACATACACACATACTTACCCACCAACAGACTTCATGCCTTTGTAAGTAGCTCCTTAATAGATGCTGAGACATGCTGTAGTAAAAATTCTAGTTCAGAATGTAGAAATAATATTTTCAAGAGGATGTTTTAGAGGAGTAGACTAAACCCTTTGAAAATATGAGTAGTAAATAAATTGTTTTTTACCATTGAGTAAAAGTTTTATGGAAGTATTTAAAAATGTATTTCATCACCAAATGCTGGAATTTGAGGATAGACAATGTTGTAAAAATTGATATAAAATACAAAGGACACACCAAAATTGAGTTAGTTCTAAATGGTTAACTGGATATGCCAAGCAAAAAGTGGCAATATAAGTTAAAGCACTGAGGTTTTTGAAAACCCTGAAATTGAGACACTGAGGTTGAATCAGAAATTCTGAGAGCTGGAAAGAGATGAGGACCTCAGTCCCAGACTGGGAAATGGAGCTTGGAAAACTGATCTGATTTGCCTGAGTCCCTTGAGTAGTAAATGCAGATCTGGATCAAAGACTGAGCTCTTCTCAACTTCTTAGGAAAGTGAACAAAGTCCCTTCTTGTTCTATAAAGACACTTGGAAAGGGAATAAATTCACATTCAGCTTTAAAATGGAGCTAACCTGACATGTCTGAATGCTACAGGAGTTTCTTATTTGGCCTCTAGCCAGAATGATAAACCTATTAAAATGTTTAAAAAGAACCTGTTGCTTTTGTGTTGCACTTTTACTCTCCAGTGACTTCCATGTCTACTTCAACCTTTAACCTTTCACTTACTAACCTTATTTCCTGCCTATAACCTGCTCTTCTGTTCCTCCTTAATAGATCAGAGAGGATATGTGGCTTACTCAAGGGCCAACCAGTAATGGAATTTTACCCAGAATCCAGATTTTCATTCATATCTGTTCAGAGTCCCTAGGATCTATGCTACCTCTCCTTTTGTTCATTGTTTGGAATAAAAAAAAAAAAAAGAATAAAAATTTAGAACAATTTGGTACTAAAGTTTTAACCAACTTGGAATTGTGGTAACACAGTTTATTCCTTCGCAGTCAAATTCTAACATTCTGATTTGAGACTACTAGTATTGAATCTATTTCTAACGTTATGTGCCATGTCAGGGAAGTTACTTTTCCTTTCTAAGGCTCAATTTCTGCATTTGTGAAAAGGGCATCGTAGTTATAACTAAGTCTTGGAAATGTGAGTATTAAACAAGATAGTGTGCTTAATAAACTTTGCATATTTTTAAATTCTATGAAAAAATATTTATTGGGCAACAACTATGTACCAAAAACCTGTACATAGACTAGGAGGCTGTCATTTGAATGGAACAAGGGAACACTGAATGGTTTAGAGTCAAGAAAGGAGTGTGTCAGGGTTGTTTCCTTTCACCATACTTATTCAATCTATATGCTGAGCAAATAATCTGAGAAGCTGGACTATACAAAGAAGAATGTGGCATCAGGATTGGAGGAAGAATCATTAACAACCTGCAATACGCTGATGACACAATTTTGCTTGCTGAAAGTGAGGATGACTTGAAACACTTATTGATGAATATTTAATATAAAGTAGACAAAAATCCTCACAACTGGACCTATAAGTGACATCATGATAAATGGAGTAAAGATTGAGGTTGTTAAAGAATTCACATGCTTGGTTCTACAATCGATGCCAATGGAAACATCAGTCAGGATGCCATTCAGCACTGGGCAAGTCAGCTGCAAATGACCTCTTTTAAGTGCTGAGGAGCAAAGATGTCTCCTTGAGAACTAGGGTGCACCTGACACAAGCCATGATATTTTCAATCGCCTTTTCACAAATGCAGAGCTGGACATTGAGTAAGGAAGACTGAAGAAGAATTGATGCTTTTGAGTTGTGGTACTAGCGAAGAATGCTGAAGGTACCAAGGACTGCAAAAAGAATTAACAAATCTGTCCTAGAGGAAGTGCAGCCAGAATGCTCCTTGGAAGGGAGAATGGCCAGACTTCATCTCACCTACTTTGGTCATGTTATCCAAAGGGACCATTCCCTGGAGAAGGATGTCATACTTGGTAAGGTGGAGGGTCAACAAAAGAGGGGAAGGCCTTCAAAGAGATGGATTGACACAGTGGCTGCTGCCATGGGCTCAAGTATAGCAGGGACACAGAGCTGGCATGGGACCGAGCGGTGTTTCGTTCTGCTGTGCATAGGGTTGCTATGAGTTGGAGACATCTCAATGACACATAACAACAACAACACCATGTACCAAAGAAACCCTGGTGGTCCAGTGGTTAAAGTGCCCAATGGTAACTGACAGGTCAGTGGTTCTAATCCACTAACATCTGCATGAGAAATATGTGGCAGTCTGCTTCTCTAAAATTTTCAGCCTTGGAAAACGTATGGGGGAAGTTTTGTTCTGTTCTTTTGGGTGACTATGAGTCAAAATTTGACTCAGTGCAACAGGTTTGTTTTTTGCTTTTACTGTGTATTAAACTCTGCATATAGCTCAAATAAATGGTAGTTGGTGTTCTTAATAATGTTTTCTCTTAAATTCAAAAGTTATTTATTCATACTGTGAACAATAGCATTTTCAGGCTGGAAGCAATTATGGTCATCATCTAACCCAGTGCTCTTATTTTACAGCTGAGAAATCCCAGAGAGGTTAAGTGGATTCTCAGGGTCATACAGTATTTATTGATCAATGAGTATTAGCATTAAAATAGGATCCTTATAGACATATAAACCAGTTCAGGATCACCAGCTTGATCATTTAGTTATTCCGTGACCTGGGCTGCTGACTTTACCTCTGTCATCTTTGGTATCCTTATCTGCAATTTAGTGATGATAAAAGTGCCCAATAGACATATTATCAAAATTAAATTTGATAATATATTTAACATAGTGCTTGGCACATTGTAGTTTCTCAATAAACATGAAGTATTATACTGTTCTTTTATTTTGGATGACTATTAAAATTGTTCATTCATAGGTACTTGTAGCACTAGAATTCTGGCATTGGTACCCAAGCCTGTTTTGTTCTACATCTGTGATAGATGAGAATGCACCAGCTTATGTTGGGGTGTTTGCGAGAACTTTATAAATATGAGTCACATGCAGTCCATTTCTTCTTTCTTGAGCCCTATATCATTACTTAAGGTATTTTCAACCAAGTATTTGGGTTATTACTATGTATGTAGTTGAGCTAGATGAACATTATTGGAACATGAGAAACAAAGATCAGAATTTTTCTCAGAATCTAATATTATTTATTAGGTTTCTAGGTTACAAGAAACAGGGATGAGTTTCTGCAAGAATGTGATGCTACCTCTTTCCAAGTATGTTGTTCTCTGTTTCTGTTCTTTCATGGGCTTTGTTGACATCTCTGTCACCCTCTCTCTCTCTTTTTTCTCTTCTCTCTGATTTCTTCTTTTACTAACAACTGCCTAACTCCTTCCATATATTCTTGTAGAAACTACAAAGAAGAAGAATCTTCTTAATCCAGATAATTATCATTGTTCTCAGGGAACAAAGGAGCCCTGGTAGTGCAATAGTTAAATGCTTGGCTGCTAACTGAAAGGTTGGCAGTTTGAACCCGCATAGTGGTTCTGTGGTAGAAAGACTGGGACATCTGCTCTTGTAAAGATGACAGCCTAAAAAATTCTATGGGGAAGTGCTGCTCTGTCACATGAGGTTTCTGTGATCTAAGACCAACTAAACAACACCTAACTACAACTCATGGGAGAGAGTTGTTGTTATTGATTTGTTTTCTTGATTTGTTAAAAACATGATCTCTTCATAAATCTCTAAACTACCTATTATTTAGGTGACTTTGAATGGAGTAAATACCATTAGTTCTAACTGGGACCTACCCATTTTACAAGGAGAAGTCTGAATCTTTCTTTATTAAACGGAAGGCTCTGGGTGAAGCAGTTTGTCAGCTAGGGTACAATGAGTATGGTGGGAACTTTCACTGGTACTAACATACCTACTGGGAAGGAAGGTTGGACAGTCTACTTCTGTAGTGATACTGCCTTGGAAACCCAAGGAGGGGTTGCTATGAGTTGGGTCTGATGTATGACAGCACATAACAACAACAACAACATACCTACCAATTAATAATAAAACAATAGGACTCAGTACTGAATCTTGAAAAAACCTGGAACTGTTTTTATTATTGGACTATATGATTATATTTTGATATTATTAGACAAATCCCTGGTGTATCTGAATATATAACTTGTATATTTGTTAATATAATATTAACATTTGTTACCTCACAGCAGTAGTGAAGGTATGTTATTTGGACAGAAGTGGAGAAGAGGACATAATTAGTGTTGCTGTACATATATATTTGTGCTATATTATTTACCTTGTTATGAGAAGCATGAGCTACTGGTATAAGGTTTTGAAAAATCAAGTAAATATTTTTTAAAATGTAAATTAATTAGTTCATGCTAATAGAGCATGGACTAATTTCTAATTAGCAGTAATAGTAGAATAAAATTTAACTTAGGAAATAGTTCCTAAAACACCCATTATGTATAATTTTCAGGCCTATGAAGAAGATGCAGGGAAATATAAATCCCGAGCAAGATGTGTCTATGTTCTCTAACTTTATTCAACTTCAGTTAAATTTCTAGTCTCCCTCTTGGCTGAAATAAAACATAACTTTGAACTCATTGGTGATAGTCCCTTAGATTCACAATCCTCTGGGAGCCCGAAGACTTCAGCAGGGCTTTTGAGCTTCAGTGTTGCATCAGAAGGTCTTTTGCAGTTGACTTCATACCAGCCTTAATTCACTAGCTGTCAAAAAAGAGAAGTCCTGAATGTTCCCAGTGAATTTTTCACTATCCCATCATTGCATGCTAATATGTGACTGTGCAGAGTGTAAGAATATGTGAACATACATATGTATCTTCCAAAATAATGTCTTTATTTCACAGGAATTGGCTTAAACTGGAAGAATAGAGGGTTTTCAGAAACGTGCATGGTATATTTCTACAACTGTTAGGTAGCTTCTTCCAATAAAGAGAAAGTTTCCCTGGCAACAGTGTTGTAAGTCACTCCTTCCTGGCCTTGTCCAATCTTCATGTAATAGAACTTACTCCTGATATGTGTAATAGGCTTCTTTGTAGACTTTCAACCTCTATTTAATTCCTAAAGGAACAATGCTTTATAAATCTATCATCTTTCCCTCCTTGGGTTTCCGAGGCGGTATTGCTACAGAAGTAGATTGCCCAACCTTCCTTCTGAGGAGTGGCTGGTGGGTTTGAACTGCCAGCCTTCTGGATAGCAGTGAAATGCCTTAGGCACTATGCCACCAGAACTCCCAAATCTATCAATGTTCATCATTTATTTATTTTATATGTATAATAAAATCTATATTTTTTATACAGAGTAGTTACCTCTCAAATACTCAACTTACTATATAAGTGAAGGAATTTTCTTAGACAATTATTTTTATGAAAAATATTATGTTATACCAAGCTCCCGTAGATTTCTAACCCTCCCCAAAATAGAGTGGCTCATCGACACTGGACTCACTTTTTAATTTGTAAATTTTATAAATATACTTGTTGAATAAACTTATACAATCAAAATAATAGCCCAAAGTTTTATTTTAGCTTCTGGTTCAATATGCATCACTTAGACATTGAGTACTATCATTGATTTTAATTAACTGTTATAGTGTATCTAATTTTAGAGTACTAAGACCCAGTGCTTGTAAGACAGGAAGCTTGGCTCCTCAGTTGGACAACCTTGAGCATGTCAGTTTCCTTCTCTGAATCTCAGTTTCCTCATCTATAAATTCAATGAGACTTAGTCATTCAAAAGAGTGCCTGGCACTTTGCCAGATACTAGAGCAAACTGTAAAAATAACATCTTCACTGTATTTCCTGAAGATTTGAAGAGAGAATTGCATGCCACAATGCAAGAATTTCTTCATAATATAGTATTGTGCTGGCATAAAGTATAACTATTATTATTATTATCATTTCCTATGTAAGTTTCTGTGAATTTGTAATACTTGGTGGCTTGTATGTTACTGTGATGCTAAAAGCCATATCAGCAGAGTCACCCATGGTAGACAGGTTGCAATGGAGCTACTAAACTAAGACACTCTAGGAAGAATGACATGGTGATATACTTCTGAAGAAAATTGGCCACAAAAATCCTTATGAATAGCAGTGAAATATTATCTGATACAGTGCTGAAAGAAGAGCCCCTCAGGTTGGAAGGCACTCAAAATACGACTGAGGAAGAGCTGCCTCCTCAAAATACACAGTCAGCCTTATTGATGTGAATGGAGTAAAGCTTTCTGTACCTTCATTTGCTGATGGGACATGACGCAAAATGTATCTGCATGTATCTATTAATAATTGGACCATGGAATGTATAAAGTATGAATCTAGGGAAACCAAAAGTCATCAAAAATGAAATAGAACAAAGATTGATATCCTAGGCATGAGTAAGCTGAAATAGACTGGTCTTAACCATTTTGGATCAGACAATTATATGGTCTACTACATTGGAAGAGCAGGAGGAAGGGGTGG
>NW_006921747.1:2743353-2758924 GCF_000298275.1 Orycteropus afer afer | reverse complement strand
ATGTCATGCTTGGTAGGGTGGAGGGTCGACGAAAGAGGGGGAGGCCTTCAACGAGATGGATTGATACAGTGGCTGCGATGATGGGTTCGAGTATAGCATGGATTGTGGGGCTGGTGCGGGATCAGGCAGTGTTTCACTCTGCTGTGCATGGGGTCGCTATGAGTCGGAAACGACTCGACGGCACTTAACAACAACAACAACAACATTGAAAATGAAAAATTGTACAAGAATGGCATCCCATTTTGTCAAAAAGAACATTTCAAGATCTATCCTGAAGTACAGTACTGTCAGTGGTAATATAATGTCCATATGCTTACAGGGAAGATAAGCTGATAGACTATTATTCAAATTTATACACAAACTGCTAATGCATGAAGGATGAAGGAATTGAAGGTTTTTACCAACTTCTGCAGTCTGGAACTCATCAAACATGTAATCAAGATGCATTGATAATTACTAGTAATGGCAATGTGATAGTTGGAAAATAAGAAGGATCAGTAGTGGGAAAATATGACCTTGGAGACAGAAACAATACCAAAGATTCCATGATAGAATTTTGCAAGACCAACAGCTTATTCATTGCAAATACCTCTTTCAACAACATAAATGTGCACCTCACCAGATGAAATAAACAAGAATCAAATTGATTGTATCTGTGGAAGAAAACACTGAAGAAGGGACTGCCTGTGGAACAGACCATCAGTTGCTCATATGTAAATTCAGATTGAAGCTGAAGAATGTACAGGAGACAAATTATGAACTTGATTATGTCCTACCTGAATTTAGAGACCATCTCAAGAATAGATTTGATGCATTGTACACCAGGGAATGAAGACCAGATGACTTGTGGGATGACATTAAGAATATCATATACGAAGAAAGCAAAAGGTCATTAAAATGACAGGGAATAAAGAAAAGACCAAAATGGATGTCAGAAGACACTCTGAAACTTGCTTTTCAATGGAGAGTAGCTATAGCAAATGGAAGACATGATGAAAGAAAAGAGCTGAACAAAATATTTCAAAGGTGGCTCAAGAAGACAAAGTTAAGTATTATAATGAAATTTGCAGAGACCTGGAGTCAGAAAATCAAAAGGGAAGAATATACTATGCATTTCTCAAGCTGAAAGAACTGAAGAAAAAAAAAAGCTTTGAGTTGCATTATTGAAGGATTCTATGGACAAATTATTGAATGATGCAGGAAGCAACAAAAGAAGATGCAAGGAATACACAGAATCACTATACCCAAAATAATTGGTTGACAATCATCCATTTCAGGAGATAGCATATTGCCAAGAACTGATGGTATTGAAAGAAGAAACCCAAGCTTCACTGAAGGAATTAGTGAACAATAAGGCTCCAAGAACTGATAGAATACCAATTGAGATTTTTCAACAGATACAATGCTAGGAGTTCTTACTCCTTTATATCATGAAATTTTTAAGATAGCTACCTGGCCAACTGACTGGAAAAGATCCAACTGTGTGCCCATTCCAAAGAAAGGTGGTCCAACGGAATGCAGAAATTATCAAACAATATCAGTATCATTCACAAGTAAAATTTTGTTGAAGGTAATTAAAAGACACTTGCAGTAGTACATAGACAGGGAATTCCCAGAAATTCAAGCTGGATTCAGAAGAAGACATGGAATGAGGGGTATCATTGCTGAAGTCAGGTAGATCTTGGCTGAAAGGAGAGAATACCAGAAAGATCTTTACTTGAATTTTATTGGCTGTGCAAAGACATTTGACTGTGTGGATAATAATAAACTATGTCCATTGTGCCATTGTGAAGAATGAGAATTCCAAAACACTTAATTGTGCTCATGCAGAACCTGTACCTAAATCAAGAGGCAGTCCTATGAGGGCAAATATTGTGAGTCCCTTATTATGAAAAGTCAAGGAAAAATGTCAGGGAAGGAAATTTTCTTTGTTGGTTACCATGGATGGGAGGGGAGAGGAGGAGAAATTGCTGACTAATTAAGAGACTTGTTGATTTGGGTGTAGGGAAAGGCAATATAACAAAAGTGTGTGACCAGTACAATATTACTGAGGTAAAGAAGAACACAGAAAAGTGCACAAGATGTACAGACAACAAAGGTAAATACTATTACATATACAATACTATATTATCAGTAACAAACACTGGTCTTTGGGAAGATACATAGGTAGACAGGCAAGAATATCAGGTATGGGTAGGGAAATGGCAATATACTCATGACGACAGGTAGGTTTGGCTAATGATGTTCCTATATACATATTTGTATATGTCATAAAAATGGCTGTATACATTACAGAGCTAACGGGACATAGTCAGAATAATTTCTTAGCACTAGCCAAGTACCTTGAGGGAGTGAGTCACAGGGCCTGCAGCGTAGGGACCATGGTTGAAGGACATCAAGCTCAATTGGCCCAACAGTATACAAAAACATTGTTCTGCATCCTACTTTGGTGAGTAGTAACTGGATTCTTAAAAGCTTATGAGTGGTCAACTAAGATGCAACTATTGGTCTCTCCCCAGTTGAAGCAAAGAAGAGGGAACAAAATCATATATGTATGGAAACAGTAAGTCCAAGGGTCTAATGGACAATGGAAACCTCAGCCTACACTACCCTGAGACTAGAAGAACTAGATGGTGCCCAGCTACTAATGCCAACCACTCAGAAAAGTATCAAAATTGGAGATACTGGATGTTGTTGTTATTGTTGCTGTAATGTGCCGTCGAGTCGGACCTGACTCATAGCGACCCCTCCTTGGGTTTCTGAGGCAGTGTCACTACAGAAGTAGATTGCCCCATCTTCCTTCCGAGGAGTGGCTGGTGGGTTTGAACTGCCAGCCTTCTGGTTAGCAGTCAAATGCCTTAGCCACTATGCTACCAGAGCTCCCGGAGATACTGGATAGAGTGGAAAAAAAAATGTGGAACAAAAACAAAACAAAACAAAAAGACCAGGATTACTGGTTGGAAAGAGACTGATAAAATCCCCAAGAATATTGCCGTCAGTCACTCTATGAGCCTGGAATGAACTCAGTCCTGTGGCTTAACTCTCAACTAAACCATAGACAGGCTTATGAACTGAACAATTACACCAGGGAGATGCACTCCTTAGAAAAATCAACCATAGGAAGTTCAGAAAGGCAGTATTTAAACAGGAGAAATCTAGGTAGGCAGGAATGCATACGTAAGAAGGACACAGGGAAAGGATAACACAGGAAGGAGGTGGGAGGGGAGCTGTTACATTTTGGGGATTGCAGTCAGTGTCATGAAACAAAATGCGCATGAACTGTTGAGTGTAAAGCAAATCTGCTTTGTAAAATTACATCTAAATCATAATAAAAAGGTTAAAAGATAAAAGAAAAATAAAGCCCCTTGAACAGAAAAAGGAGCTGCTGCATGGCTTAAAATCAGGAAATTTGTGCATCAGGGTGGTATCTTTTATCATACTTATTCAATCCGTATACAGCAAATAATTCAAGAAGCTGGATTATATGAAGAGAAATGTAGCATCAGGCTTGGTGGAAGACTCATTAACAGCTGCAGTATGCAGATTACACAACCTGGCTTGCTGAAAATGAAGAGGACTTGAAATATTTACTGGTGAAGATCAAAGACTACAGCCTTCAGTATGAATTACACTTCAACATAAAGAAAACAAAAAGCCTCACAACTAGAACAATAAGCAACACCATGGCAAATGGAGAAAAGAATGAAATTGTCAAGGATTTAGTTTTGCTTGGATCCACAATCAATGCCTGGGAAGCAGCGGTTAAGAAATCAAATGTATTGCATCGGGCAAATCTACTCCCAACAGACCTTCTCAAAGTGTTAAAGAGCAAAGAAGCCACTTTGACAACTAAGGTGCACCTGACCTAAGCTGTAGTATTACCGGTCACCTCATACACATGGGAATGCTGGGCAATGAATAAGGAATACCAAAGAAAATTGATGCTTTTGAATTATGGTTTTGGCAAAGAATATTGAATATACCATGGATTGCCAGAAGTATGAATGAATGTGTCCTGGAAGAAGTACAGACAGAATGCTCCCAAGAAGCAAAGATGATAACTTTGTCTCTTGTACTTTGGTCATGTAATCAGGAGGGACCACTCCCCGGACAAGGAACTCATACTTAGTAAAGTAGAGGAAACCCCTCAACATGATGGATTCATACAGTGGCTGCAAAAATGGGTTGAACATAGCAATGATAGTGAGGATGACACAGGACCAGGTTATGTTTCATTCTGTTGAACACAGGGTCACTACCAGTAGGAAATGACCTGGCAACAACAGACAACAACATGTAAGTTTCATGGTTAAACAGAAAAAAAAAAAACAAAAACAGAACTTTGGTCCAATAGAATGGAAATGATACTCCTCACTCTGGCCACCTAGAATCCCTTGTATAAGAAAGGATAAAAACAGTGAGATGCCACTTTGCACCTGGTAGGATGGCTATAATCAGAAATACAGACAATAACAAGTGTTGTCAAGAATGTGGAAAAATTCAAACCCTAATACTCTGCTGGTAGAAATGTAAAAAGCGTTCAGTCACTTTAGAAAATAGTCTGTCAGGTCCTCAATGTTTTAAGCATACACTCACCATATTAATCAACAATTCTACTCTTGGGTCTATACATAAAAGAATTGAAAACGATGTTCACCAAAAACTGTATACAAACATTAATAGCAGCATTACTCATGATAATAAAAATCTGCAATCAACCCCAATGTCCCTGAACTGATGAATGGTTAAGAAAATGTGGTTTATTCTTACAATGAAATATTATTCATAAAAATGAATGTTGTAGTGATAAATGTGGTAGCAGCCTGCATAAATCTTAAAAACATTATGCTTAATGAAAGAAACTGTACATATAAGGCTATATGTTGTATAATTCTATTTACATAAAATCTCTGAAATAGGCAAATCTTTAAAGACATAAAGTAAATTAGTGGTTTCCAGGGGCTGTGTGGAGGGAGAATAGAAAGTGATTGTTACAGGCTTTCTTATTGAAGTGATGATAATGTTCTGGAACTAGATAATGGTGGTGGTTGAACAATTTTGAGAATTCACTGATATATTCTAGCACAATAAATACATTGAGAATTCATGTGGGCTATGAGTCAGGATCAACACAACACTGCCTTCTATGAGGTGGAGTTCAGATATACTTCCACTCTCCAAGTTCTCCATTTCTGATACCAGCCATTTCTCTCATGGCACTGTCTACTACGCTGTTTGGCTCAATAATTCATTGCAGTGTCCTCAGAGAACTCACAGACCATACTCACAGTTGTGTGGTTTATTATGGAAGTAACAGGCTACAACTTGGGATGAGGATCAACTTGGAAGTAGCAGGAAGAAATGAGGATAAAGATCAAGCAGCACTTATGTGAGATTTGAAAGGTTCCTCTGAGGTGGAGAGCTCTCCCTTCCTCATTGCAAGGTAGACTTCAGTCAGGACTGATCTCTCATCTACTCTTTGCTGCTAAGAAGCAGAACCTTCTGTCAGCTGTGTAGGCCCTTCTCTCTACCATGCAGGCCCTTCTCTGAGTTGTACACACAGGTAACCCCTTCTCTTGGCTGTGCAAGCAGGCCCATCACTCAGTCTTACATGCCCACTCTTAATCATGCAGCCCTCTCTGCCTTCCACTTCCCTGCCACCTGCCTCTCTGCTGTTAACTGGCCCAGCTCACAGCCAGTGTAGCAGCATTCTAAGCTCTCTTAGCTGCTTTCCTAAAAGCCACTTTCTTCCATCAGCACTGACCCCACCCAAGGCCTCTTTCAGGGCTATTGCCACCATCTCTGCCATAGGGCCCCTTTTGGGCCTGTCACCATCTTAGTGTTATAGTATTAACCAGAATTAAAACCTTTTTAGGAAGTTCCTTACCTCTTCTCTATCTGCTTCTGCTTTTTCTCTCAGCTGCCTTCATTCTTCTTTTGTCTCTATTTGTTTCTTGCATCTAAAAAGGTCTGTTGGCTTGGCTGCTTATATGAGCATACTCCTTGTAAATTTCAAGTTATAGCCCTTCCATAGGAATACAAACTGAATGATCTACACAAATTACTCAATCCTATTAGGTGGAGTTTTCAAGTCACTATCTGCATAGCAAATTGACCATTCCTTCTAATGTGTGTAAAATAGAATAATCACAGGAAAGACTATAGCTTGTGGTCACAAACCATAAATGTGTTTAAAGCTTAGCGAGGAAGTGTCAGTCAACCAGGTAATAGCCTGTAACCAACTCTCTGGGGGTATAATGCAACCCTGGAACTCGCCCTGCCACCCATACATGTTCCACATTGCTTTTCCAAAGAACTAGAGCAGAGGTAACTCCTTAGGTTTAGGGGGGAAAAAAAAAATATCTCACAAGCTGTTTTTTCCAAAGAACAAAGGCAAAAGACCACATAAAAGAATCATTCCTGAACAACTGAAAAGCATTGTATGGTCTATCTTAATGGATAAATTATATCTCGGCAACAATTTTAAAGGACACAAACTCTTCACGGTGGCATTGTCATTCATCCATCTTCTCAAGAATTTGAAATAAGGGTAACTACACTTAATAACTATTCTTTAGATAGATATCCTTAGACAAATAACCATGATTTCCTCCTGTGGTTTAGTGAGTATTCTAATGCATTTGACTGTGTGGATCTTAAAATGTTATGGATAACATTGAAAGGTGTGAAAATTCTGGAACAACTATGCTCTTGGGGAACCTGTAAGCAAACAAAGATGCAGCCCTTTGAACAGAACAAAGGTTTACATGGTTTAAAATCAGGAAAGGTGTGCATCAGGTTTGTATTCTTTTATCATACTCAATCAATCTGTATTCTGAGTAAATAATCTGAGAAACTTGACTATATGAAGAAGAAGGCAGCATCAGGGTTAGAGGAAGATTCATTAACAACCTTCAATATGCTGATAACACAATCGTGCTTGCTAAAAGTGAAGAAGAGTTGAAACACTTACTGATGAAGATCAGAGACTTCAGCCTTCAGTATGATTACACCTCCACAAAAAGAAAACAAAATTCCTCACAACTGGACCAGTAAGCAACATCACAGCAAAAGGAGAAAAGATTGAAGTTCTCAAGGATTTCATTTTACTTGGATTCATAATCAACGTCCATGGAAGCAGCAGTCAAGAAATCAAACAATGTATTGCACTGGACAAATCTGCTTCAAAAGACTTCTTTAAAGGGATAAAAAATGAAGATGTCACTTTGAGTACTAAGCTGTGTCTGAGAGAACATAGTATTTTCAGTTGCCTCATATGCATGCAAAAGCATTTGAGGAAGCATATAAGGAAGACTGCGGGAGAATTGATGCCTTTGAATTACGGTGTTGATAAAGAATACTGAAAATACCGTGGACCAGCAGAAGTACAAAAAATTCTATCTTGGAAGAAGTTCACTCAGAATACTTCTCAGAAGTGATGATAGTGAGACTGTGTCTCACTTATTTTTAACATGCCATCGGAGAGACCAGTCCCTGGAGGAAGATATCATGCTTGGTAAATCAGAAGATCAGCAAAAAAGAGCAAGAATCGTGATGAGTTGGGTTGACACAGTGGCTGCAACACTGGACTCAAACATAGCAACAATTGTGAGGATGGCACAGGACTGGGAAATTTTTCATTCTGTTGTACGTAGTATCACTATGAGTCCGAATAGATTTGAACGTACTTAACAATGACAACCCTTAGAGAAGAAAGTTTTAAATTAATTCTGTATTATCTAAGATTGGTAATAGAAGTAGAGTCCCTAGATGATATTTATAGGTTTTACACAGGGATTTGACTTTCACCCTTATGAGAGCTTATCAAATAAAATATAGGAGACTGTTACTTCTGTGTCTTTTGCTGGAGCCTGGAGGAATCTGGGCAGGAAGTTGGGAGCAGAGAGGTATTTGAAGTGAGGGAAGGAAATTAGAACCTGTGATGATAAACTGAAACCCATGAGAACAATGGACCCCGTTTAGTCCCTCACAGTTCCAAATCTTAAACTTCAACATTTGGGAAGATCTGTAGGATAAGCAGTTTCCCTTTCTCCAGTAACTAAACACATAAGATCTACAACCATGCCTTGTGGCCGGCACTGATCCTCTGAGCACAAAAGAAGATGTCACGTGCTTTACTATTGCCTTCCATATCTCTGGCAAGATATGTCACATGGTCATTGTGGATGTGGTATTATGCAGGGATGGGAATTCTGGAAAGTGTAGCTCCAGCTTAGCTAAATTGGTACATAACAAATATACCACATATACTAAATGGATTAATGAAATTTTATGCAAAAATAATGTTAAGGAGAAGACCAGCTCCCTAGTTGGAGTAAGATTATTTGGTCTAGCTCACTTAACATTGATTAGTTTGTATTAGAATTTTGGTTTTGGATGTATGTTGAGTGAAGCTGTCAATCATAAGGATATTGGGTAACTAAGGAAGTATAGAAAAAGAAGTCACAGGGCAAACATTTACTAGACTCTGCCTGCTTACCTGCCACGTAACACCTACTCTGAGCCTGACGCTAGGAAGCATGTAGCA
This sequence comes from Orycteropus afer afer, assembly GCF_000298275.1. Lineage (NCBI taxonomy): Eukaryota > Metazoa > Chordata > Mammalia > Tubulidentata > Orycteropodidae > Orycteropus > Orycteropus afer. Next base: position 2,750,376 of record NW_006921747.1, on the reverse strand, counting down.
AGAATTCTACTACCAGTGCATTTCAATCTTCTTATAATTTAATTCCTGTTGTCTCAAAAAACCCTTGGAGACATTGTGTGATTTTACTGCTATATCCTGTGCTTACTTAGTACTATATCTAGGACATAAGGGGTTCTTAGCACATATTAATTTAATTAGTAAATACCTTTATCAAGGAAAGGGGACCAAGTAGTGAATGGGGCTTGAATCCTTTGAATAATCTGTCTGTGCTTCACTATGTTAAGTAAATTACCTGCATAATCTATGGCAGTGCATTATATATGGTGGTGCCCTGTATAACCTTGGCTGCCAACCAAAAAGTTGGCAGTTTGAATTCACCAGCTGCCTAGTAGGAAAAAGACTGGTGATTGGCTCCCATAGAAATTATAGCCCGGAAAACCTTATGGAACAGTTCTACTCTGTCATAGGGGATCATGAGGAGTCAAAATCAACTCAACAGCATTTAACAAAAACAGCAACAATCACTGTTTTATGTTATTTTAAGTAATAACAACAACTTTGAGGAGTAAGTTATGATTGTCATTTTACACATGGGGAGTGCACAAGATTAGTGCAACACAAAGTTAGATGGAGCACAGTCTGTACAAGAATGCCCTGATAACATCAAATGCAACTTTGGAAAGTTCCTGAAAGTACCTTCAGGTTCAATAATTGGAAGGACTTACTGAATGCTGCTATACTCCTGATTATAGTTTATTACAGGGAAGGATATGCATTAAAATCACTGACGATGCTCTTAGGACAGAGTCAAAAAGGGGTCCAAATATGGAACTTCTGGTTGTCTATCCCAGTTTAGACAGGGATGGCATTAACCCATCCCAGCTACAGTGTGTGTGACAGTGCAGTTGAAATATTACTGAACAGGGAAGTTCACCTAAGCCATTCGTATTCAGAGATTTTTTGGAGCTTAATCATATACTACCCACATGACTGAACTTTACTCTCCAACCCCTCCCAGAAGTTAGTCCTCAGTTCCTTCTACAGGTGGAATTGATGCCTTGTGGCCCAAAACCTCCATAATAAATCATGTTATTAGATGTGGCCAAAGACCCAAGGGAAACAAAGAAACATCTAGAAGCAAGGGTGGCAACTTCATCTCATATACTTTGGACATGTTATCAGGAGGAACCAGTCCCTGGAGAACATCACTCTTTGTAAACTAGAGGGTCAGTGAAAAAGAGGGATGCCCTCATTGAGAGGGACTGACACAATGTCTCCAACAGTGGGCTCAGGCATAGCAGTGATTGTGAGGATGGCACAAAACAGGACAGCGTTTGGTTCTGTTGTACATAGGGGAGTCAGAACTGACTTGGTGGCACTTAACAACAATAACATCAAGCAGGACATGCTATAGGCATTCACATCACCAACCACTAATTGAGGTTAAAGGCTAGACTTCTGTTAGGGTAAGGTTAAATCTTTATGGAATTGTGACATTTAAGCTCTGAGAGTTTGCCTTACCTGAACAGACAGTGACGTTTTGAACCTATTTCAACATAATTTTAACACATTGGTTTGGGTAGTGCAAATATGTGCTCCACATTACAGTTATTTTTCTCACTATTTATATATCAGCTTCTTTTTTTATTTAAGTTTATATTATGGTTTGGGTGAAAGTTTATAGAGCAAATTAGTTTTCCATTCAATAATTTATCCACATTTTGTTTCATAATATTGATTGCAATGTACACAATTTAACACCATTCTTCCTGTGTTCTCCATTTCCATTTGTCCTTCTTTCCTGTCCCCTCCTGCCTTCTAACCTTTGTTTTTTCAACAAATGCTGCCATTTTAGTCTTGTAGGAGAGATAATTTTAAAATGTGTGTTCCTTCCTGGTGTTAAGATTCACTATATAGGTCTAGCTGTCATTTGGCTTACAGTTGATTTGTGGGGGTGATTTCACCTCAAGGCTTGAAGGATCTCTAAGAATGATAGTCTTGGGGGGTTCCACCAATGTCTATCCTATCAGAGTCTGGTGTTTTTTTTTTTTTTTTTAAATAAAAAACGTTGTTCCACATTTCTCTCCCACTCTATCAAGGACCTTCTATTGTGATCCCACCCACAGCAGTTGGTAGTGGTAGCCAGCACCTTCTAGTTCTTCTGGTCTCAGCATAGTGGAGGCTGACACTTGCATAGTCCATTAGTCCTCTGGACTAATTGTTTCCTTGCTTTGATTTTCTTTATTCTACTTTGCTCCAGATGGGGGAGACCAATGGCTGCATCTTAGATGGTTGATTGTGAGCTTTAAAGACCGCGGTCTCTGCTCACCAAAGTAGGATGTAGAACATCATCTTTGTGGACTCTTGTTGTTGTTGTTTTCAGGTGCCATCAAGTTGGTTCCAACTCAGTGACTGTACGTACAACAGAATGAAACTCTTCCTGTTCCTGTGCCATCCTCGCAGTTGTTGCTATGCTTGACCCCATTGTTGCAGGCACTGTGTTTATCCATCTCATCAAGGGTCATTTTCTTTTTCTCTGACCCTCTACCAAGCATGATAGCCTTCTCTATGGAATGGTCCCACCTAATAATGTGACCAAAGGACAAGAGATGAAGTCTTACCATCCTTGCTTCTAAGGAGCATTCTGGCTATACTTCTTCTAAGACAGATTTGTTCATTCTTCTAGCAGACCATGGTATATTCAATGTTTCTCACCAACACCATACTCTAAATCTGCTTTGGTCTTCCTTATTCATTATCCAGCTTTTGCATGAATATGATGTGATTGAAAATACCATGGCTTGGGTCAGGTATACCTTAGTCTTTAAAGTGACATCTTTGCTCCTTAACACTTGAATGAGGTCTTTTGCATCACATTTACCTAGGGCAAGATGTCATTTGATTTCTTGAATGCCTCTTGCATGGGTATTGACTATGAATCCCAGTAAAATGAAGTTCTTGACAGCTTCAGTCTTTTCTCCCTTTAATAGGATGTTGCTTATTGGTTTAGTTGTGAGTATTTTCATTATCTTCATGTTGAGTTATGATGCATACTGAAGGCTGTAGTCTTTGGTCTTCATCAGTAAGTACTTTAAGTCATTTTCACTTTCAGCAAGGAAAGTTGTGCTATCTGCATATTGTATAGGTTGTTAACCCAAGATGCTAGTCTATATGAAGAAGAGAGCGAACACATCATCAGCATTGGTGGAAGACTCGTTAACATAACTATGTTATGCCAATTGACCTAGATGTCCCCTGAGACTATGGTCTCCAGGCCCAATGATTTATCCCTTCAAACTGTTTGATTGTGGCTAAGAAGTTTTTGTAACATTTTCCCTTGTATGCTGTACTATATACATATGTCTTTTGAGCGTTGTTTCTACGGGTCAGCATGAAGTAGTACAGATAGAATTAGGAACCAGGCATTATTGTTGCTGAATGCTTTGGGCCACATAATTCTAAGTGTGTTGCTTGAAACTGTACCAAACTCACCATATTAACCAACTTATAATCTTTTGTTTTGTCCATTGGAGGCTTTCAGACTATGAACTTCAAATGGCAAAATCTACTTTGTACCATGGTAAAAACTTAAAAACCATGTGAAGACAGAGGCAGAAGCTGGGGTGATGCCGGAGAATGCCAAAGATTAGTGGCAACCACCAGAAGCTAAGAAGAGCAGGGAAAAGCCCTCTTCCAGAGCCTTCAGAGGGAGCATGGCACTGGCAACACCTTGATTTTGAACTTCTGGCATCCAGACCTATGAGAGAATAACTTTCTGTTGTTTCAAGCCACCCAGTTTGTGGTACTTTTTAATAGCAGCCATAGGAAACTAGTACAGTAGCCTCCTCTTTAATGAAGGACACAGGTACCATGATTTCATTTTTTAAATCGTTGATCAGGTCAAGGCTAATTATCTGGTGAATGTTAGTCTCTGAGAATGTGGAGTATTATCTGTCTGTAATTGTCTGCAATTCTCCTGCAAAGGCTCCAAACAGGTCCCCTGCTGAACTATTTTAAAAATGAAGTGTGTCTTCCTTCACTACTGTCTAAAAGAAGGTCTTATTTTTGTGTGTGAATCATTAAGTGCCAGTAATATCCATAGCTATTTTATTCTAATAAGCCTACAAAAATAGTTGGTTTTCTTAGTAGACAATCAGAAGATGGAATGTGTGCATTTTCCAAGTGGATCTTCTTTAATATTTCATAATAAGTGGAATCCTGGTTTAAAAAATAAGAAAAAAAAAAGTTGCTGTAAACATCTCTATAAATAGCCATCATTCCCTCATTTTGCTGTTCCACAATGCAGAGAACATTCTCATGTCATTCAGGGAGAGCTTTATTGGGTGGTTAAATATTGTCTGAAGATCATCAGAATGCTTTTTCTAGCATGACATGCATTAAAAAAATAAGATTATGAGAACCAAAGCAGAGGTTATGGGGTATTTTAAACGAGATGGCAGAAATAATAGCAATTGCTTCTATAAACTTCAAAAATGTGTTTATTTTTAGGGAGATCACAAACTCTAAAGCTTCAGAGAATCAGTGCTTACTCCTTCCAGGTTTTTCAAAGATCTTAACAAAGTGAGAGGCACTGAACTACCTTAAATCATTTGAGTACTCCACTGTAGCCACAGATATTACAATTCTTACCAGTGTTGGGCACATAATATTGTTTAAAAAGCTTTATAGATGAAAGCAAATTTATTCCACATTTTAATAATCCTAGATCCCCCTCCCCCCCAGTAAACTCAGTCATAAGTTTATAATTGAGTTCCAGCAAGATGGCGGACTAGGAAGAAAGACTGCACAGACCCTCTTCAACAAAGAAAAGGAAACCAGTTAACACAGACACAGAAGATAATCTTGGATGCCTGAGCTTTGAAGGGAAGGATATAGAAGTGGACTAAACCCCAACTAGCAGAAGAATTTGCATGAAAATACCAAAAATGGAGACATACGGAGCTGCAGTCTGGGAGCGATCCTGAGCGATCCTGACATCACAGACAGCTTGGAGAATCCCGAGTGGTGGTAGGACCTAAGAATTAACAAAAAATCAGCCCTGCTAGCCAGGCACTGCACAGAGGACTGCACTGGTGGCTGGGGAATAAACAGAGAAGGTGAAGAGAAAGGCAGGTTGAGCTGTGTACTTTTGCCAGTCCGGAAGGCACCGCCATTTTGAAGGTTTAAAAGTGGCTTGACTATTTTGGATATTTAAACAGACAGCACTCTTGCAGATTGCTGGGGCTTAGAACACGTCTGCTTTCCAGCAACCCCAAGGACACTCCGGACCTGCAAGACTGAAAATGTACGACATTCCTCTTGTTACTTTATACCCCACACCCACTTGTTGAATGGAGGTGCGGCCATCCCCCACTCCCACCTACCTTCTGGGCCCACAGGAACTCCATCACAGTCTGTGTGCTCAGACGGAGACTGGGTTCCCTGACCTGTCCTTCATCATTTTTTTTTCTCTTTTTTTCTTTTTTGCTTTCTTTTATTCTGGTGATTAGTTTGCTTGTATTTGTTTGTTTTAAAACAACTATTATTATTAATACTTTTGTCCTTTTTACTATTCTTAATCTTCCCCTCCCAGGTCCTAGTTTTCAGCATTTTTTCTTTTCCCTGTTCCTGGTTGAATTTTTTCTCCCCCATTTCTCTCATGATTAGCCCCATTCCTTGTTTTTCTTTTTGCATTTTTCACAATTATTTTCCTTTATTATTCTCCTCTACTTTTTTTCTCTTAGTGCCCTATCCCCAGATATTACAGTTTTTCTTGATTTTTCTTCTTCTTTTTCCCTTTTTTCTTTTTTTGGTTACTGTTCTTGTGTGATTGCATGGTGTGTTTTTTGTCCATATGCTTTTAGTTTTTTTTTTTATGGTTTTTCAATTGTAATTTGTGTCTAACTGAGTGGGAGACAACAGCAGTCCCCATAAGACACAGCTACACCCACACCTCCTACAACTTCACTTACTGAGTGAGAGCCACTACCTCCTTCTCCACCAATGCACCAATAATAAAAAACCACCAACAAGAGCCTGAATCACCCTTGGCTGCTCTTCACAAACAGTTAACAGAGATTTAATAAGACAACATCACGATGCCTCGGAGACACCAGCCAATCACAGTCCACACAAAGAAGCAGGATAAAGTGGTAGAAACAAGGGAGCAGAATACAGACACAGAACACATCCCTGAGGAAGAAGCAGCATTGGAACTCTCTGATAAGGAATTCAAAAGAATTATCTTTAGGTATCTTCAAAGGATTGAGAGACAGACTAAAGAAAACACAGAAAAAAACCCTAGAAGAAATTTGAAAGAAAATACAAGAACAAAATGACAAGATAAATGAAAAATTAGAAAAGATTCTAAATCTACAGACAGAAATCCAGAAGATTAATACTAAATTGTAAGAAATGGATAACACATTGGAAGGGCAGAGGAGTACAATTGATGCAATGGAAGACAGAATTAATGAGATTGAAGAAAAATACCTGAATACTTCTTTGGAAAGGGATCAATCATAAAAAAAAAATCAAAACAAAATGAAGAAATTCTAAGGTTCATGTGGGATACCATCAAGAGGAATAACTAATATATCAATGGAATTCCAGAACAGGAAGAGAAAACAAAACCACTGAGAAAATTGTCCAAGATTTGCTTGAGGAGAACTTCCCTGATATGATGAAAGATGAGAATATATCCCATTCAGGAAGTCCACCAGACCCCAAACAGGATAGACCCCAAAAGAAAATCACCAAGGCACATCATCATCAAACTCACCAAAACCAAAGACAAAGACAGAATCCTGAAAGCAGCACAGGAAAAACAAAAAGTTACCTACAAAGGACAGCCAGTAATACTAAGCTCTGATTTCCCAGCCAAAACCTTTCAGGTGAGAAGGCAATGGGATGGTATATATAAAACCCTGAAAGAGAAAAATATTCAACCAAGAATTATATATCTGGCAAAATTGTCCCTCATATATGATGGTGAAATTAGGAGATTTCCAGATAAGCAGAAACTAAGGGAATTTGTTAAAACCAGACCAACCTTATAAGAGA
>NW_006921747.1:2737916-2738632 GCF_000298275.1 Orycteropus afer afer | reverse complement strand
GTACAGACAACAAATATGAACCCTTTTGTACATACCGTACTGTGTTGTCAGTGAAAGCTAATATGGGTATATGGATGGATAGATGGGTGGACAGGCTGAACAATTATGTATGTCTATGAAATGGGGAGTCTATCCAAGAACATATATACGGTTAGCAGACAATGGTCCTATAAGGTTATGTGAATGATCAGAATTCCCAGGCATATAGTAGAGCTGACAAGGGGCAAGGTTGTGGTCACTGCTTGGTCATAGCCAGCTAGCTACCCAGAGGGACCAAGGAGTTGAACCTGTGGGCTTGGGACCATAGTCACAGGGGACATTGGCATAACATACTATATAAAACATTGTTCTTCCTCCTACTTTGGTGAGTAGCGACTGGGATCTTAAAAGCTAGGAAGCTGCCATTTAGATGCAATGATGGGTCTCTCCTCGTCCAGAGCAAAGAAGAATGAAGAAAACCAAAATTCATGTAAATAATTAGTTCTAGCACCTGGTACATCATCTAATCTCCAGCCTATATGACTATGAGACCAGAAGAACTAGATGGTGCCCGGCTACCACTGTCATCCACTTGGATCGGGATCTGTGTAGGAGGTTCTTGATAGAGAAGGACAAAAATGTGGAACATAACTCAAAATCATTTGGGAAAAAAAAAGGGGGGCAGGGACCAGGTTTGCTGGTCCGATAGAGCCTGGTGGAACCACTGAGACTATGGC
>NW_006921747.1:2726812-2737592 GCF_000298275.1 Orycteropus afer afer | reverse complement strand
AAAACTTTGTAATTTACAAATTTCTTTCTAAGAGTGAATATTTATGGCAGTACAATCACAATACAATGTTTTAATAGTCTGGGAGCAAAAAGCCAATGATAGTCATGTTTATAGCAGATTTATGACACCATTTATGATTTTTTTGGTTTTTAATGGAAAATACTAACCTATTCTTTAAAATAGTTTTTGTTGTTAGATGCAGTCGATTGCTTTCATAGCAACCACATGTGACAGAATAGAACTGCCCCATAGAGGTTTTTAGGCTATAATCTTTACTAAAGCGAATCACCAGGTCTTTCTTCGGCAGAGTGGCTGGGTGGGTTCAAACTGCCAATCTTCTGGTTAGCAGCCAAGTGCTTATACATTGTGCCCCCAGGGCTTCTTTCTTAAAAACAGACAGCTGTATTATATTTTGATTTGTTGTTGTTGTTGTTATGTGCCGTCGAGTTGGCCCTGACTTATAGCGACCCCTCCTTGGGTTTCTGAGGCAGTATCACTACAGAAGTAGGATTGCCCAACCTTCCTTCCGAGGAGTGGCTGGTGGGTTTGAACCACCAGCCTTCTGGTTAGCAGTCAAGTGCTTTAGCCACTATGCTACCAGAGCTCCTATATTTTGATTTAGTCGTTTTTGTTCTGTAGAAGGTATATACATATATGCAGCTGGGTGTGGAAGAGAGATATCTATAGGTATTGATCTAGGTTCTTCATTAATACTGACACAGATCCAGTCTCTTCTGCTAACATTACCACTTACCATTGAGCAGACTCCAATTCATGGTGACCACATGAGTATCAGAGTAGAAACATGCTTCATAGGGTTTTCAAAGGCTGATTTTTCAGAAGTAGATTGGCAGGCCTTTCTTCCAGAGTGACTCTTACTAACTCAAACTTCCAACATTTTGGTTAGTAGCCAAGTACATTAAATGTTTGTACTACCTGGGGACTCTATAGCTAACATAGTTCCTATGTTAATCTGGGTTCTCTAGAGAACCAAAACCAGTAAACCTTATAGAGAGAGAGAGAGAGAAAGAGAAATTTCTCTTAGGAAAATGGCTTACACACTTGTAGAAGCTGGCAAGTCCCAAGTTCTTGGATCAAACGTCAAGCTGGAGGCTTTTCTCGACTTACCCAGCTGCAAGGGCTGATGAGCTCAAGGTTGGCAGGCAGTATACCAGCTGCTGACTCCAATGAATGAGGAATCCAAGATCTCCAGGCTGAATGATGGATTGTTTACTCATGGACAATTGTAGGCAGCACAACAGAATCCTGATCCACAGAAGAGTGTCTCTTTTTCACAGGATGTTCATATATATATATTGGAAGCAGGCCACACCCCTAGGGAAACTCCCTTTCAACCAATTGGCTGTTCAAGTCATATACATCTGATCTCATCATGGGAATAACCCACATCACAACTGCTTAAACCACTCAGAATTGTGGTCCAGCCAAACTGACACACAACTTCAACTATCACAATTCCTCTATTTATAATTTCTTAGGTTGAGGTTCCGTCTACTATGTCATTTTGTCCATTACTAGGTATCAAAAAAAACCCCACTGCCTTTGAGTTGATTCTGACTCATAGCGACCCCAGCAGTATTTCTAAGGCTGTCAATCTTTATGCAAGTAGATTTCCTTCTCTTCCTCCTGCGGAGCAGCTGGTGCATTTGAACCAGCCAAAAGCCTTATCCCTGTGCCACCAGAGATCCTTATTACTAGATAAGGAAGTTTGAAAAGCAGTGATTCAGAGGTAAATGCAAAGGACATATTTATTTATTTATTTATTTTAATAATCTGGCTGGAGGGTTGTAGTGACAAATTTTAGGAAAAGAAGTTCTGTAACACACTCAGCAGAGAGAAATGATATGATAGACAAGTAGAAATAGGGCAAAAAGCCATTCCTGGGCTTTGGTCCCAAGAACATCATTAGATTCCCCCAGCATGGGGACTTTTAGCCAACATAGTAGCTTGGCGGTTGCACATCATGTCAATCCTCATAGTAAAATATGTCCACAGAGGACCATGAAAAAACACAACACTAGGTTGACAAATTTGAGTGAAGCAGTGCAACCAACCTGACTAATAAAAGATTGACTACACTCTTACCTATTGATGGATTATTTTTCCACCTTAAACAAAAAATGAATAAATGGTAACTAATTTGTCATTTGGTAATAGGGGAGTGGAGAAAATCATGTACACAAAAATTTCAGAATTCTAGGTGAGTGTGCTATGAAAATGGAAGCCACCCCTCAACTCCGTGATTCAGCTGTGTTCTATTTCTTCAACTGCTTTATTACCTACTGCACAAATATTTGGGCATTGATGCACAGAAAGGGGAGATATACATCTCTGGCATGAAAATTATATGAGGATGATTTTAAAGCCTAATTTGTATTTAGCTGCTTGTTCTGTCACAGAGCAGACATCACTGACTCTCATTTCAAACATGAGTAGGATGAACGCCAGCTGAATAGCAATGCACTATATATAATTAATGTAATTACATGTAGCAAACATGATGCTACCATTTTAGAAGGGCCATAGCCCAAATGAATCTATAACATTCAGGACTTACAAAATATCAAATTATCCAGAATCGTAAATTTTGACCACCATTTTCAAATATTGCTTATTGTATTTGGTGAATTTGCAAATTATTTACAATGGCTCCACATTTTAAAAATAATTATATAAGATTTTTTACTTATATAATTATACCAAATATATTCCCCCAGAAGTATTCTTCACCAAGACCTACATAAAATTCCCAAATCAGAAGCAAAGATGTTGTTAGGTGCCTTAGAGTCAATTCTGACTTATAGTGACTCCATAGGACAGAATAGAACTACCTGATAGGATTTTCAAGGTTGTAATCTTAATGGGAGTAGATTGCCACATCTTTGTCCCACAGAGCCACTGGGTGTGTTTGAACCACTCACCTTTTAGTTAGTAGCCAAGTACTTAACCGTTGCACCACCAGGGCTCCTTGGACACAAAGATAATTATATAAATTATATCTAAGTCTCCTCTTGATATCTCTACCCTCTGTGTACAAATACATTTCAGTGGTATTTGTATTTCACATATGCTGATTCCTGTTAATACCAATCCATCTCCTGCATCCCACTTACTGGAAAGTTTTTCCCAGGGAGGCCTGAAAGTGCTTAAGTGGCTTTTCTGCCAGGCCTACTCATCATGTGGTATCCACAGTGCAATGTCGACCTTGTTCTTCTTCTCTTACTCTTGCCGCATTGTTGGTTTTATCTACTGATGAAATCATTTGTTGGTGCCTTATTTCTCCTGGACTCTGAAAGTATCTACCTGATGTAGCATTGTATCAGAATTGTGTGTCATTTTCAAATAGAGATAATGGACCAATTCTCTAATCAATGTCAGTTTTGGCCACCTGTGTTACAAAATTGCCTAGGTCTCACAATCTCTTGTGAGAACAGCCATTTCTAATACCGTCTGAAAGCTTTTCTCTGTAAAGAGATTACTTCAGTTCTGGACAGTAAACAGCCATTGCAACCCTGTCCATTCTATCTCTGGCCAAGGATTTTGTGCATAAAATGCTCCTCTTCACAATTGTCTTTCCTTTCCATGGATTAGACTTAGATGGAAAAGGTAGTTAGTGTCCTCACTCACCCAGTCACAGCTTTGACAGAACTAATAGCTTCCCTTTTTCAGAAATTTCACTATAAAGGCAATTCCTAGGTTATGAACATCACTTATGGAAACTCCTACTTGCTCTTTAAGGTTATGTACATTTTCTGTCACTTTGAAACAGGTGAATCACCCCTACTTGCAACAAATTCTTCATCATAATTACCTTCATTACTACATGTGTAGCTGTTAAATCATTTAAAAGGCTTGGAGTTTTTCATGCGCTAATTACGTAAGGCTAAATAAAAATAATTTGTTAATAAGGAATTTGGCTGCTAACCAGAAGGTCAGTGATTCAAATCCACCAGCCGCTCCATGGAAGGAAAATGGTGTGATCTGCTTCTGTAAAGATTTACAACCTCAGAAACCCAGTGGGAGTTGCTATGAGTTGGAACCTACCCTACTTGGTGGCAGATTTGTTTTTTTGGCACCTAATCTGACTTACCTAAAAATCTTAAAGATACAGTTAGGAACAGATATTGTTCATACTTTGGGGACTGCATGTGTATATTTTGAGGGGTCTTGAACTCATCATGTTAGAAAAATGGGAAGACACTTGGATGAAGCCCCATGAGTATTTGAATATCCTCTCTATAGAATGAATTTGTAGAGGAATTAAAAGAGACTTGGGGAACTTGAGGAAGTGCAAACGCATTAACAACACTACTAGCATTTATTGCATGGCTACATTAGCTTTTGTTCACCTTCAAAGCCTTCCTCTTGCTGGCACACCAAGATGGAAACTGCTTTCAACATTTTTCTTTTAACAATTTGTGCTTCCTACTGGGGCATGAACACCTTGGATTCTTTCCAAATGGCTCTTAGGACTAGTTTCTTCAAACAGTGCCAGGATGAAGCAACATAGCCCGCAGTAACCACACAGTGAATCATTTTCTTCCAATTCACTTGGTTTCTGTGGCTGTCTTTTAAGCACAACCTGGAAGCCAGAATGTTGTGTTGAATGCATTTTTCCCTCATTACATGGCTTTCATTTGTTCATTCTAATTTTGTTTGGAAGTCAATATGATAGCCAATTCATTTTAGTCTTGGCTGGCCTACCTTCTTGCCTTCCTTCCTTCCTTATTTTATTGTATTCTATTTATGATCCGCCATTCTTGCCTAGTGTCTTTCCATTCTCGTTCTGTTCCCAGCATTTTTATTCTGACACTTTTACTTCCTTCATTGCTTTCTTTTGTCCCAGATTTCCCCTTTCCTATTTTCATTTCCTCCACACTTGCTTTGTTACTGACAAAAACTTTCTAACAATTTTCCTTCTAAGAACATTTCCATGCCTGAATCTATACTTTTAATCATGGATTTCTTGATACTATTACACTGTGATACTTTTCTATAGAAGTGATACAATAAATATCTTTCCACACTTCTCTCTCTTTTTAACATTATTCTTGGCAACCTTTTCTGCTGGATGACTCAATTCTGGTGAATAAAATTGAGGAGGCTTAGTAAAGAGGCCTAACACCTGAATTGACACAAAGATAGTGAAGGGATCTGAGAAGGACAGTCTTGAAAATTTCAAGTGAGGTTCCCCTCATGGTAGAAAGAACTGGGAGATTATCCAGGTGAAGGGAATTGTTGTACCAAAAATCTTGTTTGTAAGTGACTTAAGAGATTTTATATAGAAGAGAGATTCTACTTGATCTGTGGGACTCCAGAGTGGGAAAAAAAGGAAAAAAAAAAAAAGATTAGGAAAAAAATGAAGAAAAGTCAAATTTAGGTCAATATAAGGCAGACTTGGTAACATTAGGGTTTGATTGAAAAACAAATAGACTATTTAATGAAGTGGTGATATTCACCCAGCAGTTCGATGGTGTAAAGAGATGGAGTACTAAAGGGAGAACTGTTACAAAAGTCTAAGTCTTCTCACAGCCCAGGATGCTATCATTCTGAGGTACCACCTCCTGTACAGAACTACTCTTGAGAATTCCATTTAACATTGACCTCTTCCTAGTCTGACCAATCATAGCCCTAATCATCTATACCATACACCTTTGTCAGTGAGCACTGTCAATTTACAAGTTTAATACATGATATATTTTCTTGTTATTTATTATATATTCTTAGTTTTGTTTTCTCAGTAGTAAACACCCTTAGGGTCAGACATCATCATTTGTTTCTCTAGACCTTGTCAGACAAAACGTTTATGTGTTATTGAAAGACATTTTAAGAATGACAAAAAATCAAACCTACTCACTGCCGTCAAGTTGGATCTGACTCACAGCGACACCTCCTTGGGTTTCCGAGGCAATATCACTACATAAGTAGATTGCCCAACCTTCCTTCCGAGGGATGGCTGGTGGGTTTGAACCACCAGCCTTCTGGTTAGCAGTCAAGTGCCTTAGGCACTATGTCACCAGAGATCCCTTTAAGAATGACAGTTATTTATTTATTTATTTTTAAATAGAGACTGTAATATTATGCAAATGCTTGAATCTGGCAAAGATACATGATTTGAGAGTTAGATGACTGAGAATCCATGCTCACCTTGAAAACCTCAGAAACAGTGATATTAAAATGATTGCAGCAGTTCCTATGATGTTAACCTTAACTGGGCTTATGATTATGGATGAGAAATTCAAACCCAGGACTGATTATAAGAGATTCATTGTTAGTAAGCTTTTATTGGGCACAGAACCATGGAAGTTTACAATTAAAATGTTGGCCCTTTGGGACCACTTATCTTTCTTTGCCTTTGTTATATTATTGAGGAAATTAAGGACCAGGGACATAAGTGACTTGCCCAAAGTCTCAATGGAAGTCTCAATGAGTGGAAGAAATCCCTGAACTTGTATCTTCTCATTCTTTTCTCAGTGCTGTAACTTGTGCTAATATTATATGGTGTGCTGAGACTCCTTCAAAGGTGTGCCACCTAATTTTTATGAAGATTTTATGATATCTGTAACAAGTGGGGATATGTACTGTCATCACAATAGTTAATTGGTTGCATTTCAGCATCTAGTATTACAGTAACACTGTGACCAAGCTTATACATCCATTAAATAAATGATTTATTTACACACCTACTATGTACTGCATGGTGTTATGTCTCTTAGATATTACTTTAGCTGGTTACTGCATGTGTCATAAAGTCTACTCAGATCAGTATTTTATATAGATAGATAGTCCTGCCTCAGTGATATCTGTATACTTAGTCACAGGCAAAGAAATAAAAATGAACATGACAATTTAATGACCAAAATATACTCTGTTGTACACCTTTATGAGCTTTGGTGGTTTAGTGGTAAAAAGCATTTGGCCTTTATCAAAAGTTTGGTGCTTTGAACCCACCAGCTGCTCTGTGGAAAAAAAAGATGAGACAATCTACTTCTGTAGGGATTTACAGCCCTGGAAACACAGTGGAGATTGCTGTGGGTCTAATTGACTCAGTGTCAGTGAGTTTGCATACTTTTACATATTGTAATTCATTAGATATATTGATTTTGTGAAGCACCTCCAGATTTGGTTTTAATATGTACACATATACACATATATATATTTACACAGGCATATTTTGGAGATATTGTGGGTTCTGTTCCAGATCACTGCAATAAAGGGAATATCACAATAAAGTAAACCACACTGATGTTTTGGTTTCCCAGCACATATCAGTTATGTTTAGACTATACTGTGTAGTCTGTTAAAGGAGCTCTGGTGGCACAGTGCCTAAGGCATCTGACTACTAACCAGAAGATTGGTGGTTCAAACCCACCAGCTGCTCTGTGGAACAAAGAAGGAGCAATCTATTTCCATAAAGATTTACTGCCTTGGAAACCCATTGGGGGTTGCTATGAGTTGGAATTGACTCAATGACAGTGGGTTTGTTTTTTGTTGTTAGTCTATCAAGTATGCAATTATATTATAAAAAAGTTTGAAATATTGTGAAAATTACCAAAATGTGACACAGAGAGATGAAGTGAGCACATGCTATTGGAAAATGGCACCCATAGATGTGTTCAGTGCAGATTTGCCACAAACCTTCAATTTATAAAAAACACAGTATGTGTGAAGTACAATAAAGCAAAGTACAATAAAAACATGATATGCCTGTATTAATGTTAAGTTCCTGCAAGTGTATTTCAACAGATTCCAGTAGTTGACTGTCTCATTTTATTGGTGAGATTTGTTCCTAGAGACTTTACATAATTTGTTCCCTGCAAAATATGGAAGGTATTTCTGTAACTACAATGCTACCGGTTGGCAGTAATCATAATGAACAATTCACGTGGCTCGCCAGCTTTGAAACCATGTAATTCTTGACAAATTTTTAGTTTGAGAAATTTACATTATTTCACAATTTGAAGCCTCAGTATTTATTATAACACACTTTCAAATCTGAGTAATTTATGGTTGCATAAGATTAGACCACAGTGTATTCCCAGGAAGATGACAAACTAAAAATGCTGGGGACCTTTGTACGGGTAAGTATAAGAATTCAGAAGAAGTAAAAGATGTAATCTTTGCTCTTGAAGAGCTTCAACTCTGATGGGAAAATAGAGCAAATACTTATAAACCAGATGAAAACAGTTTAAAGCTGTGTTTCTCAACCTTTTTCTCCATATTGCCTTTTTAGACTTTTTTTTTTTTTCCTCTGTGGACTTTCAATGCTACAGATGTGCTTGTATATCTGTTTATGGACTGTGTATGTTTATCTGTACCTTCTACGTGAGTAAGTAAGATTGTTTTGTTCCCCTTGAACAAATTTTCAGTCCCTTAGTGGTGATATTTTTCCATTGAGAATGATTAAATTTAAGTAACCCATGATTAAATAAATACATGAACATATATGATATTAAAATAAAATGGAGTTTCTGAGTAATGTAAATGGCTAAGCAAAGCACTTAGCTACAAACCAAAAGGTTGGAGGTCTAAATTGCCCTGGAGACAGCTCATAAGAAAGGCCTGGATGTTTAGTTTAAAACGGTCACATTCATTGAAAACCCAATGGAGTTCAGTTCTACTCTGAAACACATGGAGTCTCATGAATTAAAGTTAACTTAGTAGATACTGGTAATAAAATGATTAATCTGTGCATGGCCCCAAATGATCAGAATAGTAGAAGAAATCAGAATATAGAAAAAAAATATATAAATGAATGACTAAATATAAATTAGTGACCACAGAATTCAAGAAGAAATCTTCAAAATCAAAATGAATCAATGTTTAATTAAATGTCTACAAAACATGATAGTGTGTCAATTTCATTTATTGTTCAATTTTAACCTTTTAAAAACTGGATTACATTTGAAAACAGTTTGTGGAGTACATTTTTTTCATTTAATAATCCCTAAGCCTGAATGATACATTGAAACTCACAGCCCATCATATATCAAGTTAACAACAACAACAAAAAAAAACCTCACTGCCATTGAGTCAGTTTTGACTCATAGTCACCTGCATTGGGTTCCCAGGCAGTAAATCTTTATAGAAGCAGATTTCCTAGTCTTCCTTCCACAGAGTGGCTGGTGGGTTTGGACCACTAACTTTCTGATGAGCAGTCAAATACCTGAGGCAGTATATCACCAGGGCTTCTTATCAGGTGAGTTACTCCTTATCAAATAAGCTTAAAAAATATTTAAAATATTTCCCAAAATTTATAGTGAATAAGTATTTTTAAAGTAGGATATGGATACATTTTAATATATATATTAAAAGGTAGGCCTTGGAGAGTTTCCTGATTAAAGTGAAATCTAAGTCACATCTTTATTCTTCTTTTCTTTCTTTCTTTGTTTCTTTCTCTTTTTTTATTGTAATTTGGGTGAAGGTTTATAGAGAAAATTCACTTTCCATACAGCGGTTCACATATACTTTGTCTCATGACATTGACCACAGTTTACCACAATGCAACAGCTCCCCTCCCACTTCCTCCCCATAGTTACCTCTTCCCTGTGTCCATCCCTCCATGCACTCCTGCCCCCTGAGCTGTCTTCCTCTGCATAAGCAGCCCTTCTTTCTCCCATGATTGTTCTCTCCAAGGGGTGTATCTATTTGAGGTAAATGTTCAACTCATATGCCTGTCTTTTGTTTGGCTGGAAACCACAGGTATGGGTTCAATTCCAGACCCAAAGGGCAGCTAGGGCCATAGTCTCAGTGGTTCCACCAGGCTCTATCGGACCATAGTTTCATTGGTTCCATCAGGCTCTATCGGACCAGTAAACCTGGTCCCCCCCCCTTTTTTCCCCTCCAAATGATTTGAGTTTTATTCCACATTGTTCTCCCTCTCTATCAACTATCTCCTACATAGATCCCCTTCCAAGTGGATGACAGTGGTAGCTGGGCACCATCTAGTTCTTCTGGTCTCATAGTCATCTAGGCTGGAGATCGGATGGTGTACAAGTCGCTAGGATTAATTGTTGCCATGAATGTTGGTTTTCTTAATTCTTCTTTGCTTTGGACGCGGAGAGACCCATCGTTGCATCTAGATGACAGCTTGCTAGCTTTTAAGATCCCCAAAGTAGGGGGTGGAACAGTGTTTTGTATACTATGTTATGCCAATTGAGCTTGATATCCCCTGCGACTATGGTCCCGAGCCCACAGGTTCAACTACCGGTCACTCTGGGTAGCTGACTGTGACCAAGCATTGACCACAACCTTGCACCTTGTCAGCTCTACTATACACCTGGGAATTCTGATCATTCATATAAACTTATAGGACAATTGTCTGCCAACCCCATATTTGTTCTTGGATACACTCCCCATTTCATAGACATGCCTAATCATTCAGCCTGTCCACCCATCTATCCACCCATATACCCATGTTAGCCTTCACTGGCAATGCAGTACGGTATGTACAAAAGGGGTCATATTTGTTGTCTGTACCTCCCTTGTATGTCTCTATGTCTTTCTCATCTTCAATGCTGCCATATTGGTCACTCACATTTGGTACATTGCTGTTCTCTTTACCCAAATCAATGCTTATCATTATCTATCTAATAGCATTCTCTTCCTTCCCCTCCCACCTCTGGTAACCAACAAAGAAAATTTCCTTCTATAGATAAAACTTTCCTTAATTTTACAGTAACAGACTAATACAATATTTGTCCTTTTGTGATTGACTTATTTCACTCAGCATAATGTATAATTTTCTCCCTGAGTTTAG
>NW_006921747.1:2723831-2725006 GCF_000298275.1 Orycteropus afer afer | reverse complement strand
GGTTTTTTCTGTGTTTTCTTTGGTCTGTCTCTCAATCCTTTGAAGATACCTAAAGATAATTCTTTGGAATTCCTTATCAGAGAGTTCCAATGCTGTTTCTTCTCAGGGATGTGTTCTGGGTCTGTATCCTGCTCCCTTGTTTCTACCACTTTATCCTGCTTCTTTGTGTGGACTGTGATTGGCTGGTGTCTCTGAGGCATCCTGGTGTTGTTATATTTAGATGTCTGTTAACTGTTTGTGAAGAGCAGCCAAGGGTGATTCAGGCTCTTCTTCTTGTTTTTTTATCATTGACCCATTGGTGGAGAAGGAGGTAGTGGCTCTTGCTCATTAAGTGAAGTTGCAGGAGGTGTGAGTGTAGTTGTGTCTTATGGGGACTGTTGTTGTCTCCCACTGAGTTACACACAAATTACAATTGAATAACCATCAAAAAACTAAAAGCACATGGACAAAAAAACACACCATACAATCACACAGGAACAGTAACCAAAAAAAGAAAAAAGGGAAAAAGAAGAAGACAAAACAAGAAAACCTGCAATATCTGAGGATGGGGCACTAAGATAAAAAAAAGTAGAGAAGGTGAGTAATGAAGAAAAAAAAGAGAAAAATGCAAAAAGAAAAACAAAGAATGGGGTTAACCATGAGAAAAAAGGGGGAGAAAAAAAAAGCACTTAAAAAAAAAAAATTCAACCAGGAACAGGGAAAAGAAAAAATGCTGAAAACTAAGGAGGGGAAGATTAAGAATAATAATGACAAAAGTATTAATAATAATAGTTGTTTTAAAACAGACAACTACAAGCAAACTAATTACCAGAAAAAAAGAAAACAGAAAAAAATAAGGAGAAAAAAAAGTTAGTGGAGGACAGTGCATGGTACCCAGGTTCCGCCTGAGCACACAGACTGTGATGGAGTTCCTGTGCATGCAGAAGGTAGGTGGGAGTGGGGGATGGTACACCTCCATTCACCAAGCGGGTGTGGGGTATAAGAGTAATGAGGAATGTGGTAATCAGTCTTGCAGCTTTGGAGTGTCCTTGGGGTTGCTGGAAAGCAGAACGTGTTCTTAAGTCCCAGGAATCTGTGAGAGTGCTGTCTCTTTAGATATGCAAAATAGTCAAGCCGCTTTTAAACCTTCAAAATGGTGGCACTCTCTGGACCGGCAAAAGTCCACAGCTCAGCCC
>NW_006921747.1:2709003-2723621 GCF_000298275.1 Orycteropus afer afer | reverse complement strand
CTCAGGGTTCCAAGATTATCTTCTGTGTCTGTGTTAATTGGTTTCCCTTTTCTTTGTTGAAGAGGGTCTGTGCAGTCTTTCTGCCTAGTCCGCCATCTTGCCGGAACTCTTATTCGTCTTTTCCTAAGTGCCATTATTTATTTATTTGGTAAAAATATACACAGCAAAGATATACCATTTCAACAAAGTATACTCAACTCTAAGATGTTGTTTCTTCCTGTTGTGTAACCATTTTGCCATCTTTTCCAACTTATTCCACCACTAACATAAACTCTCTGCACCCTGTTTTTCTCATCTAACCTTTTGAATGATATTGTCAATTTGGTCCCACATAGATAAATCCTTGAAGGAGCTCAGTGGTCAAGGCAGATATACTTTAGCAATTGAGCTAAATTGTTGTTTGTTTGTAAGCAGGATTCCAGGGGAAGTTTTGGTTTGAGATTTAAGATTTGAAGATTATCTTCAATAATTTTAAATAGGGTATCTGTCCAGACTCATAGGCTCCAGATGATGTGGATGCCAATGAGAACTAAAATAAAATAAATAAATACTGCTTCTTTCCTTGAGATTCTTTTATAGACTCTTATATCACCTTTTTAGTAAGAATTCCTGGGCAGCATCCACTTCTTTTGGTCTCATGGCACAGAAGGCATATGTTCAAGTTTGTAATATTTCATCCTCTGATTCCTGGCTCTTCTTTCTCTGCTGCTCCAGGTGAATGGAGACCTATTATTATAGAGCTTGGATGGTTGTTTGCAAACTTATATGACCCCCAGCACTACACAGTGAACTAGGAGGTAGAATACAAAAAAAAAAAAAAAAACACCCTCCAAACTCAATGCCATCAAGTCAATCCCAACTCATAGCAACCTGCATTGGATTTCTGGGGCTGTAAATCTTTATGGAAGTATATTGTCCCATCTTCCTTTCATGGAGAAGCTGGTGGGTTTGAACTGCTGACCTTCTGGTTAGCAGCCAAATGCCTTATACACTATGCCACCAGAGCTGCTTCCATTTTTAAGCCAATTGCCTAAAATATCCTGTGATATCATGACTTTTAACTTCCATACCAAGCAATCAAATCCCATGAGGTGTTAGGTCATGCACATGAGCAGCATCAGCAGCTGCTGCTGCTTTTTTAAAAATATGTACTATAAGAGGTAACTATTGGGAGGAAGTGGGAGGGGAGCTGTTTCATTGGGGTAAATTGTAGTCAATGTCATGAGACCAAGTGTATGTGAACTGCTGTATGGAAAGTGAATTTGCTCTGTAAACTTTCACCCAAATCACAATTTAAAAAAAATAAATAATAAAAGTAGCCTTGATAAAAACCTTAAAAAAAATGTACTATACAGTATTGGTCAATTCAACCTTTTGCAGATGTGCAACTTAGTGCTTGAAACCAAAGCCACTGCCGTTGAGTTGATTCTGACTCATAGTGACCCATAGGATTTCCAGAGCTGTAAATCTTTACAGAAGTAGATGGTCCCATCTTCCTCCCAGAGAGCAGCTGGTGGATTTGAACCACTGACTTTATGGTTAGCAGCTAAACGCCTTAACCATTGTGCTATCAGAGCTCCTTTCAACTTAATTCACAACCTATTAATGTGATTGATATCATTCAGAAACATCTTGATGGCTCAGTAGCTATGATACACCACCGTTGGTGAATGAAAGAGAGAGAAAGTAAAAGGAAAGGCACAAAAGTGGCATCCCCCATTTGGGCTTTATTGGTAGGTATCTTTATAGATATGTGAGGCAAAAATACTGAATAGAATTAATTATCTTCACCTAAATTCAAATGAAACTCACTGCCGTTGAGTTGGATCTGACTCATAATGACCCCGCCTTGGGTTTCTGAGGCAGTATCACTACGGAAGTAGGTTGCCCAACCTTCCTTCTGAGGAGTGGCTGGTGGATTTGAACCGCCAACCTTCTGGTTAGCAGTCAAATGCCTTAGGCACTATGCCACCAGAACTCCCTATCTTAAGCAGCCATTTTTAAGAAACACTTAAAGTCCATATGCTCATTAAGTAAATTGAATTATTCTTAGCACATATGAAACACACAAACATGCACACATAAGGGATTCCTATCACTTCCCGTGAATACTGTTTATGTACGTTTTTCATCAGGGGTGTTTGTAGGAAAAGTGAAAATATAATGATCTGTAACAAAAAATGAAACAGATGAGTTGGATAAAATATGGTTTATTTTAAAAAAAACTCTTGGGCTTGTTCTTTTTATATTTTTTGTGTATAAGTTTACTTTTTAATTTTAAGTTCTTAAAAATATTAAACTATTATTTTTTAGTACATTTTGACATGAGGTCTCTGATCTGAGTTTTCACCATAGGTTGCCTTGGTCCCCTGGTCATCTTGACCTGTGATAATCTTGTTTTAGGCATTTGGTAACAAGAGGAATGAAGTAGTCGGTCATGGTCCCAAATTAAACTTGTCTTTAGTATGAGCATTGATTCTGCATTGCTCTTCCTTTTTTTCTAACCCAATTTCTTGTTTCTTTGCAGTTGATTCCTAGAGGAGATTATTGTTATGACTAAGTTGCAAAGTCTGCATTAAATGTAAGAAAATTCTGAGATGTTTTGAGATTCTACTTTGGTTATTTTTCAAGTTTATATTTACAGACTCTCGAGGAAATGCTGTTGAACTGAATTAGTATGATAATAATGCATACCAAACTTTTTACTCTAATACCACTAAAATCTGCCAAGAGGCTAAATATTATGAACAGTCTATTTTTTTTTTTTCACTCAGATGATACTCTTTTATATCTAAGCATTCTCAAAAGACTGGGTAGTGCATCAGCTCATGAGACTTAAATTCTGATATGAATGTTCCTCTCCTTCAAACAAAATAAAATAATAATTGTCCCCTTAAAACCCAGAATGCACAACCAGAATGTGCCTTAGAAACAATGGTGAGACTTTATCTCACTTACTTTGGACATGTTATTAGGTGGGACCTGGCCCTGCAGACGGACATCATGCTTGATAAAGTGGAGGGTCAGTGAAAGAAAGGAAAGACCTTCAATGAGGTGGATTGTCATAGTGGCTGAACAGTGGGTTCAAACAGCAATGATTGTGAGGATGAAGCAGGACTGGGCAGTGTTTAGTTCTTTTCTGCATAGGGTCACTAAGAGTTGTAACTGTCTTGACAGCAGCTATAAACAACAACAACAAAAATAACTAAACAATAAATGAAGACTACTGTAGAAGAGTTTAACAATGAGTAAAGTTATAGAGTATGTGCCACAACACATAGGGCCACATACATCTTGAACACTAAGCTTGGCTTTTCTATATCATGATATATTTAGTTTAGGTTTTTTTTTAATACTCAAGTGGAAGGAGCCTTGATGGTATAGTGGTTGGTTAAGAGCTGGGCTGCTAACGAAAGGTCATCAGTTCAAACCTACCAGCTACTTCATTGGAGAAAGATGTGGTAGTCTTCTTCTGTAAAGATTTATGGCTTTAGAAACCCTATGGTGCAGTTCTACTTTGTCCTACAGGGTCAATATGAGTCAGAATCAACTCAACTTAAGCAGGATGGTAGGGGAGAGAGGAGAGTCTGTAGATAGATCCAATTCATTGCCCATAGTAGTGAATTTCTGTTTCTGCTTCCATTTCTCTTTCAAGCTTTCTTTTTACATAATTCCTACCAGCCGGCAGTTGCTAGAATTTCCATGTTTTGTCTTCCCCCTCCTTCTCCTTATGTTGGTTTGGTAAATAACTATGTATATCTGCTTAGGATCTTTTTCTTGTTTGATGCACACACTTTAAAAGCTAAAGAAAAATAAGACTGAAAATCATTCCAAGAAGAGCTTCCAGCCTGCTGACATGCATTGTGTAGGGCAGAAGTATGGGGCTTGCCAGGCCAAGGAGGTGAGGGATTAGGAGAATCATGCTACCCTGTGAAGGAGATATGTACAGGTGCCAACTTGGCAAGGAGTGAAATGTGGTAGTTAAGGTTGTCTCTCAACTTGGCTAGTCCATGGTTTTGAGTGGTTTGGCAGCTAGATGTAGTTATTCTCCATGAGATTGTAATCACGTCAGTGTTCAAATCTGTGAGCAGCTAAGGAGTTGAAGGAGGGTTAACTTTGGGGTGTGAGCTTCTCTCAGTATATATATAGAAGCTTTGGGAATGGTCTTGAGCTTTTTGGCACATTTGGATCCTGCATTTGGCTGAGTCTTCATCTCCATTTCCTGGACTTGAACCAGGGGCCTGCTGTGTTGACTGCTTATCTTGGGATTGTGCCAATTTACCTGCCAACCTTGGGTTCATCAACCTCAGCAGCCAGTAGGTGCTTGAATAGGAAGATGTCTCTAGCCTCTGTGGCAGAGCTGAAGCCCAAGGTCAAGGGGCCTTCACCCAGCCCCTAGAGTCAGCACTCTGAATTCAGACTTCTAGCCTCCTGAACTATACAAGAACAAATTCCTGTTTGTTAAAGCCATCCATTTGTGGTATCTTTGTTATAACAGTGCTAGAAGACACATTGTTTTCACAGTGGCGCTCCGTGGTCCACATTTTAAAGCTTATTTTTAACTAACTCGGTATTAAAATACAAGGAGCTCTGGTGGCATAGTATCTAAGGGATTTGACTGCTAACTAGAAGGTTGGTGGTTCAAACTCAACAGCCATTCCACAAAAGGAGGAATGGGCAATCTACTTCAGTAAAGATTTACCACCCTGAGAACCCAAAGGGGGTCACTATGAGTCAGAATCAACTTGATGACAGTGAATTTGGTTCTTTTTGGTTTTAAAATACTAGCCTTTTTTTGTTGCCGATTTGAATTCATTTTCCAGTTTGCAGGAAACACTGGATTTATAGAAATTGAGAGAGCTAAAATTAATAAAATAAAATAGAATATTGTGCTAGAAGTAGATGAAGACTCAGACAAATGCAGGATCCAAATGTGCCATGTCTTTGTAAGAAAAGACTGCATATTATCTAATGCAGTCTTTTCTTACAAAGATGTGTAAGTTCAAGGAAGTGAAGTGCTTTCTCCAAGGTCATATACTCAGTCTGGAGTTGAACTGAAACATGAACTCCCATTTTCCCACCTGTTGGCCAGTATTTTTCCAGTATCGATAATAAGGGCACAAGTAGTACTAATGGTATAAACCTTCTGTTCCATAGAGAGATTTGTCTCAGAGGAAGCCTACTTAGCCATTATAGCTGTATCTTCCGTCTACTTAATAATTATAATCAGTTAGTATTTAGTGATTCCCTCTGTTGGATAAACTACTTCACTGCCTCAACTGATACTGTAAGTCCTCTTGGAGATTACAAACTAAGAGAGAGAGAATGAGAAAATGTGGCTATAATTTAAAACTTTGTTCCTAGAACTTTACCAACATTTCTCTTCTAAAACAGACCACTCACCATGGCAATCAAATTAACAGCAGAGGCAAGGCTCTTGGAAAGAGGAGAAACAGATTTTCTTTCCTCTTTTTCCTTTCATAGTATCCTTTCTTCTTTTCATTCTTTAGTTATTTTGAATAATTGATTGACATATTAATTGTTTTATTCAACAAATATTTGGTGAATGTCTGATGTATGCCAGTTTAAAGCTGTACAATGGAAAGTGGTTGTTTGTTGTTATGTGCCGTGGAGTCAGAAGAGAAAATACACAGTCTTGCCCTCAAGGAACTGACTGCTTATCACAGAGAGGAGGAGATGTTTGCCTAACTGAAGAAAAGAAGATAAATTTGAAGAGCATTAGGAGGTGGAATTAGCAAAACTTGGTGAGGGACTGGTATGTGGGGAAGAAGTCAAGCATAATCCCAAGGTTATCTGTCTTGAGCAACTGGGTAAATTATAGTACCATTTACTGAGTTAGTGGATATTGGAAAAGAGGAGGGAGGAGGAGAAGGAAGAAGTTTATAGGGGAGTATGATGAGTTTCCTTTTGGAAATGTTGCCTGTGGCTCCCTGGAAACAGACTCTGAAATGGAGTGTTGCATGTGGAAGGTTTATTGTGAGTTCTCACAGGAGGGAATCCTCTATGGAATTGAAGAAGGGAGGAATGGGCAGAAAGAAAGGATATATCAAAGACTTTCAGGGAACTTTAATTTCTTCTGTCAAGTAGTTTTTTTTTTCCCCCCTGAAATCAAAATCAGTGTTTCTGATGTTCAGAAATACTAGCTATATGAGTTTGGCAAGTTGTCGACTTTTCTGGCCTTCTATTTCCTCATTTTTAATATGTTACTTGATATTCAGTAGGGCTCCTTTGAGTTCTAATACTGTGGGTTTACCAGATGATGTCTTTGAGGTGACCTAGGAGGAAGAGTGTTAGTAAATATGAATTTTCTCTTGATATCATAGAACACTACTTGGATATGTTGAGTGACTTATAGACGTCACCCAGATGGACAGCTTGCAACATGGCGAAGACGTCACTAAATTCCTGCCTCCAAGTCCAGTCCACTTCCCTCACTCTAGAATAGCTATTAAATCAAAACCCCAGACCCACTGCCATCCAGTCTATTCCAACTCATAGCAACCATTTAAGACAGAGTAAAGCTTCCTCATGTGGTTTCCAAGGCTGTAAATCTTTACGGAAGGAGACTGCCTCACCTTTCTTCTGAAGTAGCTGGTGGGTTTGAGCTGCTGATCTGTAGCTTAGCAGTCAAATGGTTTTACCATCATAAGACCAGAGCTCATTGAGTTGCTGTCAGTGAGTGAGGAAACTCCTGGCTATGATGTGGATACTCACAGCAGCAGGGTAAACATGGACTATTTCCTTGAAGGTGTTGATTTATTTCATATTCATAATTTTAAAATATAGTTTTTATATTAAAAAAAATACTTAATAAAGATACAGAATTAAAAAGTCACAGGATATTCAAGTAAAAAGGAAATTCTAATAGAAATTGTGTAAGGTGTCAGGTTTCACCTCTAGGCTCTGGGAACCCTTACTTCTTCTCTGCTGCTAGGGTAAATATTTTGCTGCAAAAACTTTGGAATACTTTAAACCTAACTGCAGTGTATTCTGCTCCGAAGAAGGGTAAAATGTAGAGAACAAGGGCATGTGAGGATGAGGGTTCCATCTGGGAAGACCAATAAATCACCAGAAGCTCAAAACCAATTAATGCCCACTGAAAAATCTGGATGTCAGACAATGTCCCAGTGCTCCAGTGGATAATGAACAAATGTGTACAATGGTGGGTCTATCGATTTCTTGATAAGTCCTATTAGCATAACCAAACAGCATGAATGTTAGTTATTATTTAAGACAGAACAGGTCACAGCAAGACAATGCTCACCACTATTTGTGATATATCTCTTTGACATTATATAACTATGGTCTCCAGTATAGGGTGCTCATACCTGAAAAAAGTGAGCTATACTGTCTATTCACATGTAGGAGGGAAACATTTTGAGCTTTTTATTTATATACTTTTATCTTTATATGTTAGCAACCCCTCCTTGGGTTTCCAAGGCGATATCGCTACAGAAGTAGATTGCCCAGTCTTCCTTCTAAGGAGTGGCTGGTGGGTTTCAACCTTCTGGTTAGCAGTCAGATGCCTTAGGCACTATGCCACCAGTGTTCCCTATATAAGAGTACATATGTAATTTACTATAAAGGACATATATGGGGATATATGCACATATAAGATCCATGGTAGCACAATAGTTAAGCACTCAGCTGCTAACCAAAAATCTGCAGTTCAAATCCACCAAGTACTATGTGGGAGAAAGATGTGGTTGTCTGCTTCCATAAAGATATACAGCCTTTGAAGCTGTATGGGTCAGTTCTACTCAATTCTATAGGGTCACTATGAATCAGAATTCAACTTGATGTCAATGGTTTTGGTTTTTGGTATGCTCACATTTATTTAATTTCTCAGATGCATTATTCAGAAACTTTAGAGACCAATGTTCTGCAATAGCTTTTTTTTTTTTTTTTTTTAAATGAAAATTAATGGAGGTCCAGTCTTTTGCTTACACTAAAGGTTAAGGTCAGAAGGTGTCAAGTTTTCAGCCATGGAGACTGATTTCTTACTTAAGCAAAGGAAGTTGGAAAATTGAGAGATGGACCCTTGTAATTATTTATTTCACAATGTTTATGTAATAGGCTCTTTCTGAATGGGCATTTCCCCACAAGGCCTTTTGAAAAACTGTCACCTGATCGATATGTTAATGTGACAGACTCTGCAAACTGAGGAATGTCATTGCATTTTCAATTAGAGTAACAGAGAGCAAGAAAAGGAATTGAGGGAATTGGACGAACGGATTTGGCTAATGCATTCGATATTTCTTTAGCAGGAGCACTTTAGTGTTTGTTTGTTGTTGTTGTTGTTATGTGCCGTCGAGTGGGCCCCGACTCATAGCGACCCCTCCTTGGGTTTCCGAGGCAGTATCACTACGGAAGTAGGATTGCCCAACCTTCCTTCCGAGGAGTGGCTGGTGGGTTTGAACCACCAGCCGTCTGGTTAGCAGGCAAGTGTCTTAGCCACTATGCTACCAGAGCTGTTTAGTACCTTTTATTTCAGCATTTCACTTTTTTTTTCCCAAAATAAGAAGTTCTTTACCTGTTTTAATTTGTTAATGTAGTTCTCAGATGTTGTCAAATCTGTTCCAACTCACAGGGACCCTATATACAATAGAATGAAACACTGCCTTGTCCTCACCATCCTTACAATCATTTCTATCCTTAAGGTCATTATTGAAGCCAGTGTCAATCCATCTTGTTGAGAGTATCCTTATTTTTTGCTGACCCTTTATTTTACCAGGAATGATGTATACAAAAACAGCATGGGGGCAGTATTTGACCTGCTCTAACTTCACGAGAGGGAAGAAGGATCAAAGTCAACAGCCCAAGGCTGATTCCTATGAGGCAGAGGTCAGACATGCTACCATCCTCCAATCTTTTTTTATCAATTCTAATGCCAGCTGTCCCTCCCAGCAGCACTCTCTACTTCTCTGCTAGGTTTAATCATTTGATGAAGTGGCCACACAGAACTCACAGACAATCGTCATGAGTATGGGGTTTATTAGAGAAGTAACCAGTTACAATTCAGGTTTAGGAACACTAAGGATACAATTCTTCAGTCAGGACAGCCTCCCTTAAGCCATGCCAATAGGCACATCTATCTTTGGTCCTCAACCCCTCGATCTGGCCTCTTTTCTGGTTGGGCAAATATTACAGAGTTCTTTTAGATCTGCTGATGGGTGCCCAGAGAAGCACCCCACTCTGCCAGCAAACCTACTTGGAGGTACTCAGATTTCTTACTCTACAGCCTTGGAGGCCCACCACTCTATCTTATGCCAGGCTCTTGGTTCTGTTGCCTCTGATACTGTGCTTTCTTCACCAGTGCTTCTTACCATCTCAGCCCAGGGATCTCTGGTCCAATGATGTGCTCCATTGTTTGCTGTTCTTTCTTGTTGTTGTTATGTGCCCTCGAGTTGGACCCGACTCATAGCAACCCCTCCTTGGGTTTCTGAGGCAGTATCACTACGGAAGTAGATTGCCCAATCTTCCTTCCGAGGAATGGCTGGTGGGTTTGAACCACCAGCCTTCTGGTCAGCAGTCAAGTGCCTTAGGCACTCCTTCCTATAGCTGGAGTTGCTTGTTTTAAGCCTAGTGAGATGACAAAACTGATGATGTGTTAGGGTTCCACATCCCTTATTTGCAGGGTTCCATACCCACAAGAGTGCCATGTACTTTATTTTCATTATTAGCAAGCTGTCTAATCCCCTTGGTGGGCCAGAAGCACCTCACATTTGCATAATAGTCCCACCCAGTCATATAGTGAGAGTCACAGTCACTGTGGACAAAAGAGCCATATTAAGTACTTCACTGTACCTCAATGTCCTCCTCTAGAGACTGGTCCCTCCTGATAATATGCCCAAAGTAAACATGTCTAAAGTCTGTCAGATGAAGTCTTGCCATCCTCACTTCTAAGGAGCATTCTGACTGTACTTCTTACAAGATGGATTTGTTCATTTTTCTAGCAGTCCATGATATATTTAATATTTATTACCAACCCCATATTTCAAATACATCAGTTCTTCAGTCTTCCTTACTCACTGACCAGCTTTTGTATGTGTATGAGTCAGTTGAAAATACTATGGCTTGCATCAGGTGCCTTACTCCTCAAAGTGACGTCTTTGCTTTTTTAACACTTAAAAAAAAATTGCAGCAGATATGTCCAATATATTACGTTATTTGATTTTATTTTTCCTTTCATACATCATTTCCTAGTTTATAGAGCACTTTTATGATATCCTCACTAACACTCTTTGAGGTAAGAAAGATTAATTTAGAACTCCAAGACTGTGACTGTGGAAACTGAGTCTCAGACAAGATGAGGGTTCCCACTTAAATGTAAGCATTGGTCCTCAGAGGCCTAGACCTGGGATGTATCCCCTGTATCACACTGTAGAGAAGGACAAATGCAGGATAGATGATTAAGTAAGTGCTCTCTTGTGAATTCAAAAATAAATATATCAATTTTGATCTCATATCTCATCCCATCCTTTTCCTGGCCCCTTCTCTTTGTCTTATTTTTGACATAGCAAGAAGACAGTTTAAAGATATGCAGAACAACTTTGCAATTTTTACTCAATCCAAACCTTTCTAGCCATAGCAAATGTAGGGGGAAATAGCAATGTCAGAATGGCCTTGAATGCAACTAACGGTAACAAACAACGATTCCCACAAGGAGAAATGATGAGAGAGGGGCTGCCGAGGAGGAGAAGAGCCTGAGATGAGAGGAAGAGGCATGACTTTGCTAAATAAATGATTACAAAGATGGAAGAAGTGACTACTTCCTTGGTAACCAGTCTCTTAGCGTCTATTTCTTCTGTTCCACATTGGGCTGCTAACGAAAGGTTTTGTGGTTCAAACCCACCAGCTGCTCTGTGGGAGAAAGATGAGGCTGTTTACATCTATAAAGATATACAGCCTTGAAATTCCTATGAGCAGTTCTACCCTATTCTAAAGGTTCACTGTGAGTTGAAATTGACTCGATGGCAGTGGGTTTTTGAGTTTCTTGGTGATCTTCAAGTGGTGTGTACCTTCCCCTCCATTTGTGCTTGCTTGCTTCTGTGCCTCAACTCTATTGATATCTCAACTGTGATTGGTTTAAATACACCCTGTACTTATATGGTTTCATATACATGTATCATATATATATATGAATATATATATATATATGAATATATAATAAAGAAAACTCTGTTCCCAAATGGAATTATATCCACATCTATAGTGTTTATGATTGACAGCATATTTTTTGGGGGTACACAATTCAGTCGATAACATGTGGAAACAGTTTGTCTATCTACTTTATATATAATCTACTCCCACCATCATTTTATAAAAGAAACGATATTTTAGCACCAATGTAGATTTGAAATAATCTCACAATATTACTGAAATTTAAATTTAATTTTTATAATTTCTTCATATTTTCAAGGGCTGATAAAAATTCAGTCAAGGATGAGCACATTTCCACCCTTGGTTAATTAAATTCTTGTGAATTCTATCCTGTTTACAAGCCTAACAGCTCTCAAAGTCTTTTTTACCAAGAGTCATTGCAATGTGCATAGGAAGAGTACACCTGAATCAGACCAGTATATTAATCACCTTTTTCTAGAACCCTCTTACTTGGATTCCTTCAATATTTTCACACAAACAATTTATTTAGGTCTATAAAAGAATACATTATAAAAACTTAGAACTAAAATAGAATTTGGAGACCCAGTTCAATCTCTTCCTTTTACCTAGTGACACATACAGACACAGGGAACAAGAGGACTTATCCTGGTTATTCAACTAGTAGGTAGCACAAGCATATTTGTTTGAAACCTTATCTTTTAACACCAAACTTACTGGTCTTTCCACAACTCAACTTTGCATTTGTTGGTGTTCTGGTGTCTGATATTTTCATATTGTGTGTCCTCAACTCAATGATAAACTCTTTAATTTCATAGATCACTTTTTGGGTATTCTTCCACAGTGCTCTTTCAGCCTGAACCTCATCTTTTTCCTGCAGAGTGGTTGGTCAGTTTGAAAGAGCAACCTTTTGGTTAGCAGTCCAATGCTTTAACCACAGGCACACCAGAACTTCTCAACCCAGGAACAAAAGGTGAAAAGAAATAAGCAGTTCCCCCCAGAGCTGACAGAGAGAAAAAGCCTTCCTATATAGCCAGTGTCCTGAATTTGAACCTAATTTCGTAAACTGTGGAAAAATGAATTTCTGTTTGTTAAAGCCATCCTCTTGCGGCATTTCTATTATAGCAGCACTAAGAAACTAAGAGCATATCTGTGTGTGTATGTGTGTGTGTGTCTGTATAGATGAAGAATATTGAAAATATGATGAACAGTCAGAAGAATGAAAAAAATCTTTGAAGAAGTAAAGCTGGAATGCTCCTTAGAAATGAGAATGGCTGAACTTTGTCTCTTGTACTTTGGTCATGTTTTCAGAATGGATCAGTTCCTGGAGAAAGATATCATACTTGGTAAAGTGGATGGTCAGCAAAAAACAAAAAACAGTGTGGGAAGACCTTCAATAAGATGAATTGACACAATGGCTGCAATGCCAGGCTCAGGCATAGAAATAATTGTAGGAATGGCACAGGACTGGGCGGTGTTTTGTTCCATTGTACATGGGGTGTCGATGAGTTAGAACCTATTTGATGACACCTAACAACACATATAAATAAAGTTTCTAATTTTGTGGAAGATGAAAAACTGTGTATCTCTGTGTCCTGTCTTCCTCTTCCCTTCAAATTACTCTCTACTTTTCTTAGTCTACAAAAAAAACTTCCTGCTATACTTTCTTCAGTGACTTTTATTGACAGAGTGAAGGCCAGACCCTTATCCTGGCATGATCCTTCACAAGTTTTTTGTTTATAAACTCTTTAGCCTTATTTTCCAATCACTTAATCCCATTCACCCAATGTTTTTGGCACCTATTAGGCTTGCTCAAATATGGGCCTCTGGTTCCAAACTTAGCATTCTTTGAAAACAGCAATGATTAATAACACAGATATTTCAGCAGAAATATAGTAATGAAACAGATTCTTCAGAGCATTGGAGAGACATCTGTCTTGTTCAATTATAAACAAAAAACAAACAAACAAAAAAACAAACTGGTGAATGAAGTAAAAATGAAAGCTATACCTTTAATGTAATAAAAGTAAGGATAGTCTGTGGTCCAGGAATTCCTTTTGCTAATAATTGAGTCTAAGGAACAAAATCAGATAAAAAGAAAATGACTTGTATGCAAAGATGTGGCTTAGAGAATTATTTTCAGTAGTAAAAAACAGAAAAGAAAGGAAAAATTTACCAGCTGGAGTGTAAATTAGAATATATGCATTTTTGTATCCATTAAAATGTATGTTTACAAAACTTTAGTTTTTAAAATTACATTAATAGACTAGAAATAAAATTACAGTTTTCCAGTCATTTAAAACAGTGGTTATCAATAGAGGATGATATTTTCCCCCAAGGGACAATTCAAAATGTCTGGGGACATTTTTGATTATCATAACTTAGGAGAGGGACATTCTACTGACACATAGTTCGTAGAGGCCAGAAATGCTTCTAAACATCCAACAATGCATAGGACAGCACCTCATGAGAAATAATTTTAAAAAGCTAGTGGTTCTTTAGTTGAGAATCCTTGATTTAATCCATGTAACTGCATTATATTTATGAGTAGTTCTCTCATTTTTAAAATAGGAATAACCATGTCTATTTCAGCCACAGGAATCCAGGTGAAGAGAGGGAACCCAGGCACTCCCAAAGCAGCAGGTGGGAGAGTGGGAAAAAGGAGATTAAAAGGCCCAGAAACTGGGACAGAGGAGCAGTCAGCCACAAGGATCCAGGTGAGGAGAGGGAACCCAGGCACACCCAAAGCAGCAGGGTGGGAGAGTGGGAGAAAGAGGATTAAAAGGCCCTGGAACCAGGACAGAGGAGAAGTCAGCCTCAGGGATCCAGGTGACGAGAAGGGAGACCAGGCATGCCAAAAGCAGCAGGGCAGGAGAGCAGGATTAAAAGTCCCAGGAAATGGGACAGGAGTCAGCCGCAGGGACCCAGGTAAGGGTGGTAGGAGAGGTTTCCAACAGAGAGACAAACTTGTCTGTTGGTTTGTCCTACTGTGATGATGTGTTGATGCGAGTTTTAAGGCTGAGCCACTGGTGTTTCAAACCCAGCGAGATGCACCTGGTGCACAGGTATCAGCCTAGCTTACAGACTGAGACAGACTAGGAAGAAGGAAGAAGCTATCCACTTCTCAAAGAATTGGCCAGGGAAAACCTTATGAATAGCAAAGAAACACTGTCTGATACATTACCGCGCAACTTTATGAATAGTTCGGTTAGGTTAGAAGGCTCTCAAAATAGGACTGGGAAAGAGCTGCATCATCAGAGTAAATCCATCCTTACTCATATGGATAAGGTAAAACTTTCGAGACTTCCATTTGCTAATGTGGCACCACTCAAATTGAGGAGAAACAGCTGCAGACATCGATTAATCATCAGAACGTGGAATGTACAAAGCATGAATCTAGGAAAATTGGAAGTTGTCAAAAATGAAATGGAACGCATAAAGATTGATATCCTCGGCATTAGTGAGCTGAAATGGAC
>NW_006921747.1:2698614-2706867 GCF_000298275.1 Orycteropus afer afer | reverse complement strand
GACGTGTAGCACTGGGAAAATCAACTGCAAAGGAACTGTTTCAAAATCAACTGCAAAGGAACTGTTTCAAGTGCTGAGGAGCAAGGATGTCTCCTTGAGGACTAAGGTGCACCTGACACAAGCCATGATATTTCCAATTGCCTTGCATGCATGTGAGAGCTGGACAATGAATAAGGAAGACTGAAGAAGAGTTGCTGCTTTTGAGTTGTGGTGCTGGCAAAGAATGCAGAAAGTACCATGGACTACTAAAATAACTAACAGATCTGTCCTGGAGGAAGTGCACCCAAAATGCCCCTTGGAAGTGAGAATGGCCAGACTTCATCTCACCTACTTTGGTCATGTTGTCAGAATGGACCATTCCTTAGAGAAGGATGTCATGCTTGGTAGGGTGGAGGGTTGACGAAAGAGGGGAAGGCCTTTGATGAGATGGTTTGACATGGTGGCTGCGATGATGGGCTCAGGTATAGCAGGGATCATGGAGCTGGCGCGGGATTGGGCAGTTTTTTGTTCTGCTGTGCATAGGGTTGCTATGAGTTGGAAATGTCTCAATGACACCTAACAACAACAGCTACAACGACATTTCATAGGGTGGTGGTGCGGATAACATTAGTTAAGACAAGTAAAGCACTTAAAGTGGTTAACTACAACATAGTTAACCATTCTGTAAGTGTTAATTATTATTACTTATTATTAGCTGTTACCCATATTATAATGCAAAGGAAGACCAGGCCTATACCTTTACTGTTATTGTTGTTGGTGACCTCCAGTCGATTTTGACTCATAGCAATGCCATGCGAGACAGTAAAAACTGATCCATAGGTTTTTTTTTTTTTTTTTTGCCACAATCTTTACAGAAGCAGGCATCCAGGTCTTTTTCCCACAGAAGTACTGAGTGGGTTCAAACTCCAAATCTGGTTAGCAGCCCAGTTCTTAACTCTTACACCACCAGAGTTCTTTACACTGTTATAAGTAGTGGCAATGCCCTCCAGCCAGAGACCACTCTATTAGTTTCCTAGGAATACCAGAACAGAGTACCACAAGTTTAGGAGTTTATAAGAACAGAAATTTATTCTTTCACAGTTATGGAAGCTAGATGTCTATCATCTGGGTGTTGGCCAGATCATGATCTCTCCCTAGGATCTAGGGGAAGGTCTTTCCTTGTCTGTTCTAGCTTCTGTTAGACCCAATAGTCACTTGGCTTGTCGCAGCATAACTCCAGTGTCTGTCACTGTGCTTGTACACATGTTTTACTGCTATGTTTGTGTCTGTCTCTTTTCTTTCATAAGGATACCATTCATCTTGGAATAGGTCTGACCTTATTCCAGTAGGACCTCACATTAATTTAGTGTCTTTGCAGATTTAGTTATCTCCATATAAGGTCACATTCACAGGCCGTGAATTTGTTCTTAGGTGGTGTTGAGTCTTCTTGGACTCACAGTAACCTCATGTATGGCAGAACACAACACTGCCTGGTCCTGTGCCATCCCCACAACCGTTGCTATACCTGAGCCCATTGTTGCAGCCACTGTGTCAATCCATCTCATTGAGGGCCTGCTCCTATTTCATTGTTCCTCCATTTTACCAAGCATAATGTCCTTCTCCAGGGAATGATCCTTTCTTACAACATGACCAAAGAAGGTGAAACAAAGTCTGGCCATTCTCACTACCAAGGAGCATGCTGGCTGCCCTTCTTCTAGGACAGATTTGTTAGTTCTTTTAGCAGTCCATGGTACATTCAGCATTCTTGGACAACACCACAACTCAAAAGCATTGACTCTTCTTCAGTCTTCCTTTTTCATTTTCCAGCTCTCACATGCATATGAGGCAATTGAAAACACCATGGCATGTGTCAAGCACACCTTAGTCTTCAAGGAAACATCTTTGCTCTTCACCATTTGAAAGAGGTCTTTTGTAGCAGATTTGCCCAATGGTACACGATGTCTGATACCTTGACTGCTGCTTCCATTGGTGTTGATTGTGGAACCAAGTAATATGAAGTCTTTGACAACTTCAATCTTTTCTCCATTTATCATGATGCTGCTTATTGGTCCTGTTGTGAGGATTTTTGTTTTCTTTATATTGAGATGTAATCCATACTGCTGACTGTAGTCTTCAATCTTCATCAGTAAGTGTTTCAAGTCACCCTAACTTTTAGTGAGCAAGGTGTGTCATCTGCATAACACAGGTGGTTAATAAGTCTTCCTGTAATCCTGATGCCATATTCTTCTTCATATAGTCCAGCTTCTCGGATTATTTAGTCACCATACAGATTGAATAAGTGTGGTGAAAGGATACAACCCTGATGTACTCCTTTCTTGATTTTTAACCATGCAATGTCCCCTTGTTCTCTTTGAATGACAGCCTCCTGGTCTATGTACAGGTTCCTCATGTGCATCATTAAGTGTTCCAGAATTCTCATTCTTCTCAATGTTATCCATAATTTGTTATG
Source organism: Orycteropus afer afer (assembly GCF_000298275.1). Taxonomy (NCBI): domain Eukaryota; kingdom Metazoa; phylum Chordata; class Mammalia; order Tubulidentata; family Orycteropodidae; genus Orycteropus; species Orycteropus afer. Next base: position 2,704,418 of record NW_006921747.1, on the reverse strand, counting down.
ATCCACACAATCAGATGCCTTTGCATAGTCAATAAAACACAAGTAAACATCTCTCTGGTATTGTTTGCTTTGAGCCAAGATCTGTCTGACATCAGCAATAATATCCCTTGTTCCACTTCTGAATCCAGCTTGAATTTCTGAAAATTCTCTGTCAAGGTACTGCTGTAACCATTTTTGAATTATCTTCAGTGAGATTTTACTTGTGTGCAGTATTAGTGATATTGCTCAATAATTTCCACATTCTGTTGGATCATCTTTCTTTGGAATGGGTACAATTACAGATTTTTTCCAGTCACTTGGTCAGGTAGTGTCTTCCAAATCTCTTGGCATAGGCAAGTGAGTGCCTCTGGTGCATCATCTGTTTGTTGAAACATCTCAACGGGTATCCCATCAATTTCTGGAGGCTTGTTTTTCACCACTTCCCTCAGTGAAGCTTTGACTTCTTCCTTCAATACCATTGTGTCCTGATCACATGCCACCTCCGGAAATGGATGAAGATAGACCAGTTCATTTTGGTCCAGTGACTCTGTGTATTCCTTCCATCTTCTTTTGATGCTTCCTGCATCATTCAATATATTGTCGATAGAATCGTTCTATATTGCAACTTGAGGCTTACATTTCCTCTTCAGTTCTTTCAGCTTGAGAAATGCTGAGTGTCTTCTTCCATTTTGGCTTTCCAACTTTATGTCTTTACACATTTCATTATAATAATTGACTTTGTCTTCTTGAGCTGCTCTTTGAAATCTTTGGTTTAGCTCTTTTATCTTGTAATTTCTTCCCTTTGCTTTAGCTACTCTGTTTTCAAGGGCAAGTTTCAGAATCTGTTCTGATGTCCATTTTAGTGTTTTCTTCCTTTCCTGTCTTTTTAATGACTTTTTGCTTTCCTTATGGATGATGTTCTTGATGTCATCCCACAGTTCCTCTGGTTTTTGGTCATTGATGTTCAGTGCATCAAATCTATTTTTAAATGGTATTTAAATTCAGGAGGGATTTAATCAAGGTCATAATTTGGCTCTCCTGGACTTGTTTTCAACTTCAGCTTGAACCTGCAGATGAGCAACAGATGGTCTATTCCATAATCAGCTCCTGGCCTTGCTTTGGCTGAAGATATTGAACTCTTCCATCACCTCTTGCCATAGATGTCATCAATCTGATTCCACCTGTATAGTGCCATTTGTCTTGTTGAAAAACGTATTTCCAATGACTTATTCATTGCAAAATTCTGTCATGCAATCTCCAGCATTATTTCTATCTGCAAGGCCAAATTTTCCAACTACCAGTGATTTTTCTTTGTTTCCAACTTTAATATTCCAGTCACCAGTGATAATCAACACATCTTGATCACATGTTTGGTCAATTTAAAACTGCAAAACTTGGTAAAAATCTTCAATTTCCTCATCTTTGGCTTTGGTGGTTGGTGCATAAATTTGAATAATAGTAGTATTAACTGACTTTTCTTGTAGGCATGTGGAGATTATTCTGTCAATGACAACATTGTCCTTTAGGATAGATCTTGAAACATTCTTTGTGATGATGAATGCCACGCCATTCCTCTTCAACTTGTCGTTACTGGCATCGTAGATCATATGGTTATTGGATTCAAAATGGCCTGAACTGGTCCATTTCAGCTCACTAAGGCCTAGGATATCAATCTTTATGCATTCCATTTCATTTTTGACAATTTCCAGTTTTCCTAGATTCGTAATTTGTATGTTCCATATTCCAGTATTCAATGGATGTTTGCAGCTGTTTCTTCTCATATTGAGTTGGGCCACTTCAGCAAATGGAGTCCCCAAAAGTTCTACTTTGTCCATATCATTAAGGTAGGCTCTAATCTGATGAGGCAGCTCTTTCCCAGTTACAGTTTGAGTCCTTCTGACCTGAGACTCATTTTCTGGCATTGTACCAGGCTATTCTGAAAATTTTCCAGTAATATATCAGGCAGTGTTTCACTACTATTCATAAGGTTTTCACTGGCCAATTCTTTGAGAAGTGGATAGCCTCTTCCTTCTTTGAGTCTGTTTCAGTCTGGAAGCTCCACCAAAACAGGTCCACCATGGGCATCCCTGCTGGCACAGCCTCCAGCCTCATAGCAACATACGAGCCACCATAGTATGACAAACCAACAGACAAGTTCATCTCCCTTACCTGTTCCAACTGCTCTGCTCACTTCCTGGGCTGCCTACTCTACCTCTGCCTGCTGGGCGCTGTTTGCTGCTGTTCCCTACTGCCTGGGGGCTGTCCCCCGCCTGCCTTACCTGTTCTGGCCTCCAGCCCTGTCTTGCATTTAGGATTTGAATATATATTTTTTGGGGCCCAAAATCAACCCATAACAACTAAAAAACATAAATGTAGTTGAAGAAACTGCAACAAGGGAGAAGACACACCACAGATAATCATAGGGTTTCTCAGTAAGATCATGTTAGAAAGATGTGTTGTAGGCTGTGGCATTGATTGGGTAACTTGGGGGAAGGTCTAAGAAAGTGGGGGTTAATTTTCGATTGGGTGCTGTCAGAAAATTTGGACAATTCTGATTGTTTTGTTAATAAATCTTCCTATATGAAAGCAGACTAGAGAGAGGACAAAGTTATAATTGGTGAAGAAGTACCCTCAGAAGAATTTTGGCAGAGGGAAGGGGTGTTTGATATTTTGTGAGTGGCAAATGACCTTGTTTTTGTTTGGGCTTATATGAAATTATGAAGTGACATTGCTTTGTCTCATTTTATCATGGTCTCAGAGTAAACTTGCCTGAGGTTAATACTATATAAGGTTGTTTATGTCCAACAGGAGAATGGATTGGCCTAGCTCTGACTGTCAAGCCAGACTCTGACTGTCAGGGGTTGCTTTTCTTCCTTTATCAGTACTTTTAATTTTCTTAACACTTTTTTATATTTTTCAATTTTTCTACTTTGACCTTTAATTACTTTTGTAATTAGAAAAAATGCATGTTAATTAAAAATGTAATGTAGGGCATAGTCATGGGAAGAAGTCAGGTCTCTGTGTTACAGGATCTACTCTCATCTCTGTAAGATAAGAATAAAGAGACACTTATGAAATAATTTGTACTCTTTTCTAATAATGTTTCCTGACCTTTACCCTTGAGGAATTTTTTGGGAAAAATTGGAAAAAATAGCATGTAGCTATTTTTTGATGCCCCACTTCCTAGAGGGCTCTCTTTATTTAATATAGAAGTTTTAGGGAAAGTTTTTCTGTGGTAATGTCTTTTTAAATGAATTACACATTCAAAAATTGAGTTGCTTCTTTAAAGGAGGATATCAAGTTTGGATGGGATTATGTATCAGTCAATTGAATCTTGATTTATAGAACACAAAATGTGGTTTGTCTTTATTCTTTTAAAGAAGAAAGGAAACATAACAACATATGTGGAAGAAACTATGTCTTTAGTATCTCACACTGAATGATAAGCAAAGATAAAACTGAGTAATTTGATTGTCTCCCCTTTGAATTTTCCCGTAACTTTAAGGGCAGATACATTAAATTCAGCATATTTTATGCAATAATCCAAAGCAAGCATCTTCAAGGACAGCTCTAAAATATACATTAATTTCCTTTATATTCTCAATCCTTTTGAAATTCAGGTGGAGATCTATTGCATTTTGAATGTATATGTATATTTTTTCTTTGCTTTATTTTTATCTTTATATATTTATTTTAGGAGCTTGTTTTATATTCAAAGTTACATGTACATTTAGTTTCATTCCCCATTTACCATGTCCAACCCTAACCCAGTCTCCTCCTCTCCCTACCCTGTAACCCTTCTCCTGAGCCCCTCATATTTACACACTCCTGTTTGTCCTGCATTTCCTCAGTTTGAATGTTGGTCCTCTGGTGCCCTGTGGTCTATTGCTCTAAGGGAAGTATTACCATAGAGTATGTGGGTGCATCATCCTGGGTTGAGTGGTCTGTGTGTACATCTTAACTGTTGGGCTGAGAGCCAACCCCTGGGGTGTGTGTTTTATTCCAGGTGCAGAATGTATTCCACGGCCATAGTATTGGGGGTCTCACCAGATTTCATCTCACCTGTAACTCTGGTCATTATTGAGTTTTTGGATTTTGTACCACATTTTTCCTCCAGGATCCTCTATCCAGGTTCGCCAGATTTGATCCTTTCCTGAGTGGTTGGTATTGGTAGCCGGGCACCATCTAGTTCTAATGGTCTCGAGGGCCATCATGTCCTAGGGCTGATTGCTTCCAAATGCCCTTATTTATTGATTGATTTTTTTTTTTTTTTTTTTTTGCCTTCTTCTTCACTTCCAATGCTAGGAGACCGTTAGCTGCATCTTAGATGGCCACTTGAAAGCTTTTAAGACCCCAGTCGCTACTCACCAATGTAGGATGCGAAACAAGGCTTTTATGTATTTTGTTGTGCCAGTTGAGTCTGGTGTCCCCCAGTACTATGTTCCTGGGACAGTAGATCTATTGGATCTCTCTCCCATAGTATCTGGTTGTCTGAGAGGGATTACTCTGTGTCTGTCTTCTGTTGTTTCTGTAAGGATTGCAGTTACTTTGTATCACTGGTATCTGTGCAAGATTAGCATCAGGTGATTCTATCCTTGGTCTAGAGTATACTCCTGTTCACTGACCCACATCTTATCCTCTCAGGTGTTTATGTGTTTATCTGTAGCCTGGTGTTTGGTGTTAATGGCAATCAGTATTGTGGACACATTGGTTGGTGTTAGCCTCTGTCGTCTATCTCTTATGTGCACAATATGGTGTACTCCCATTTCCTAATGTTATCATGGTGGCCACAGATCTTTCCCATATATACCTCCCATACAAACATCAGCATGTGGGCCCCAACTAGCCTAAAATTAATCCCTCTTCTTCCCTCCTCATCCTGGTAACCTACAAAGTGAGTTAGTTCCCTTTCCCAAGCAAACCCTTCTTTGTCTTTTTACAGTAATGAGCTCATACAGTACTTGTCTTTCTATGATTGACTTATTTCACTCAGCATAATGTCCTCTAGGTTCATCCACATTGTGAGATGATTCATGTATCCCTCATTGTTCTTAAATGTAGCATGGTATTCCATTGTGTGCATGTACCATAATTTGGTTATCCACTCATCCGTTGATGGGCATTTAGGTTGTTTCCATCTCTTTGCTATAGTGAATTGTGCTGCAAGGAACATATGTGTACATATGTCTGTTTGTGCACTGTCTCTCATCTCTTTAGGATATATTCCTATTAATGGAATTGCTAGATCAAAGGGTATTTCTGTTTTCAGTTTTTTTAAGAAAATGCCAACCACAATTGCTACAATTGGTTGTACCATTTTACAACCCTAGCATCAATGCACAAGAGTTCCAATCTCTCAACGACCTCACCAGCATTTGTTGTTTTCTGAACTGTTGACCTTTGCTGTTATTGCTGGGGTGAGATGACATCTCACTGTTGTTTTGATTTGCATCTCTCTAATGATTAATGATTGAGAACAATTCCTCATGTGCTTGTTGGCTGCCTGTATACCTTCTTTGGTGAAGTGTCTGTCCAAGTTTTTTGGCTCATTTTTGAATTGAGTTATTTGTTGAGGGGTTGAAGTTTTCTATAGATTTCGGAGATAAGTCCTTTATCATATATGTCATAGGCAAATATTTCCTCCCAACCTATAGATTCTCTTTTTACCCTTTTGATGAGTCTTTTGATGCACATAAGAATTTAATTTTCAAAAGGTCCCAGTCATCTAGCTTCTCTTCTATCATCTGAACATTCTATGATATGCTTGATAGTCTATTTATGCCATAAACTGTTGTTGTTGTTAAGTGCTGTCGAGTCGTTTCCGA
>NW_006921747.1:2679851-2695577 GCF_000298275.1 Orycteropus afer afer | reverse complement strand
GTCCCTGTGGCTGACTGTACCTCTGTCTGGCTTCCTGGCTTTTAATCCCCTTTCTCCTGCTCTTCTGCCCTGCTGTTTTGTGCATCCCTGTGTTGTCCCTGTGGCTTACTGCTCCTCTGTCCTGGATCTGGGCTTTTATCCCCTATCTCCTGCTCTCCCGTCCTGCTGCTTTGGGTGGGCCTGAGTTTCCTCTCCTCAACTAATCCCTTTGTCTGATTGCTCTTCTCTCTGGCTTCCAGGCTTTTAATTCCCTTTCTCCTGCTCTTCCCTCTGGCTACTTTGGGCATCACTGAGTTGTCTCTCCTCACCTGTAACCCTGGGGCTGACTGCTCCTCTGTCCTGGTTCCTGGCTTTTTATCCCCTTTCTCCTGCTCTTCCTGCTTGCTACTTCGGGTGTCCCTGAGTTGTCTCTCCTCACCTGTAACCCTGGCTGCCATAAATTAGGGCTCCCATATTTTCCCCTGTTTTATCTTTGATAAATTTTATAGTTTTGGGTTTTACATTTAAGTCTTTGATCCAGCTTGAGTTTGTTTTTGTGTATGGTGTGAGCTATTGGTCTTGTTTCATTTTTCTGCAGGTGGATATCTGTTTTTGCCAACACCATTTGTTAAAGAGGCTGTATCTTCCCCATTTAATGGGTGTTGGACCTTTGTGAAAGATCAGTTGTCCATAGATGGATAGGTCTATATCTGGACTTTAGATTCTGTTCCTTTGGTCTATCTGTCTATCATTGTACCACTACCATGCTGTTTTGACCACTGTGGCTGTATAGTATTTCTTAAGATCTGAGAGTGTGATATCTCCCACTTTGTTTTCCTTCTTGAGAAGTGCTCTGCTTATCTGAGGTCTCTTTGCTTTCCATATGAAATTAGTAATTGGTTTTTCCATGTCCTTAAAAAAAAATTTGTTGAAATCTGGATCAGGATTGCATTAAATGTATAGATTGCTTTAGGGAGATTTGACATTTTCACAAGGGCAATTTTTTTTTTTTTTTTTTTAAATCCATGGACAAGGTATGTTCCTCCATTTACGTGGTGCCCTGCTTGTCTCTTGTAGCAGTGTTTTATAGTTTTCTTTGTATCGGTCTTTTGTGTCTCTGCTGAGGTTTATTCCTAGATATTTTATCTTTTTAGTAGCTATTGTAGGAGCTCTGGTAGCATAGTGCCTAAGGCACTTGATTCCTAACCAGAAGGCTGGCGGTTCAAACCCACCATCCACTCCTCAAAAGGAAGATGGGACAATCTACTTCCATAGTGATACTGCCTTGGAAACCCAAGGATGGGTCTCTGTGAGTTGGGTCCAACTCGATGACAAATAACAACAACAACAGTAGCTATTGTAAATGGTATTGTTTCCCTTATTTGCTTATCTTTGTTGGTGTAGAGGAATCCAACTGAGTTTTGTATGTTGACCTTGTATCCTGCCACTTTGCTGAACCTCTCTATTAGTTCCGGTAGTTTTTTTTTTTTTTTTTTTTTTTTTTGTTGAGTCCCTTGGGTTTTCTATTTACAGGATCATATTTGAATGTATTTTTAATTATTTTTAAATCTCTGTTTAGTTTTAAATGTTAAAGTTGGTATTTGCTTGTTCTGTTAATTCCAAGCAATACAAACGAGCAAAAAGTAAACTGTTAAACATATTTTTTTTTTTTTTGGCCTCTAATTTTATTCTCTACAGTAATGACCTTGGGAGCTCTGGTAGTGTAGTGCCTAATACATTTGACTGCTAACCAGAAGGCTGGTGGTTCAAACCCACCAGCCACTCCTCAGAAGGAAGGTTGTGCAATCTACTTCCATAGTGACACTGCCTTGGAAATCCAATGAAGGGTTGCTATGAGTGGGGTCCAACTCGACGGCACATAACAATGACAACAACACAGTAATGACCTTCTGATTTTAATTTGTTGAACTTTTTATTGATATTTTTAATGTTTTTTAGTGGATATGAATACTTTTAATTTCATTCTTAGGATATTGCTCTGTCACTTAATATGTATGTTCCATGAGGGCACTAATGCTTGCTTGCTCATTACTTTGAGTGGGGGGAAGCCTCTAATAGAACCACAGGAATTCTTCATCTTAATGAATGACATCTGTGTGAACCGATTATAGTATCTCCATATCTTTTCTCAATAATTGGCCGTTTAACCTCATGATTGCCTTCTAAATCCCCTTTTCGTTTCTGCCACTGCTCCAATTCATTTCCCCATTACATTTAGCCTCAGCCCTTAAAGTCGTTCAACTCTTGAAATAGCCTCCCTTACTAATCTCTTCTCCATTCATTTCCACATCTTTTTCTGAGTTATTTTTCCAAAATGCACATTTAGATTTCTCCTTTCTGCCAAACTTTTGATGCTTCTACTTGCTTTGTAGCATGGACCTCAAAGTTGTTCGGCATGTACTCTTAACCTCCTTTCCTGGTTTAATTTACCCCAACTAACTGATCGACAGCATTTAATTTAATATTCATTCAGTAAATGGCTTTTGAGTACCTACTATGTTGCCTGATTATATACCATTTCCACTCCATTTCTTGTATTCATTGTGCACTTGAATTACTTATTTTGTACCTTCTTCAGAATTTCCTTCTCTTCTTTCTGCTTCAGGGAAAACGTATGTGTCCTTTCAGTCCTAATGACCACTCTATGCATAACGTCCAGGGTCCTCCACTTTGAATTCTTTGCTCATGTTTGTATGAGCTCATAGTATTTTGCTCACAGAATTCTCACATTATATTAGTGGTATGTTGTACATATGTCTTCAGTCGTGGGGTGTGCTAATAGAATGTGTAAAAGTTGCTGAAGGTCTGAGATGAATAGATGGAACTTCAACCACCAAACTGCAATAGCTTTGTCTAATTCAATGAACATATAATAGGCAAGGTGAATTTTCTGTGGCTAGAGGACAAGCAGCGAGGAGGAAAAGACATTGGAGAGAAAGACTCTATAGGTTTTGTGTTATTATTGGAGTGTTGAGCCTCTTTTACCTGTATCAATGAGGTTCATCCTCAAATTATTAAGTAGAACCAGATGATGAGGTACCTGAAAGGGCTGGGCCTATAATCTCACTTTAGCCCATGAATTTCACATAATGAACAATTTATTTTTTACCTTTATTATGATAGTGTGAAATTAACACTCTTTACAATTATTATTAGTTGGGAAACTGGAGTAGACATGGAGGGTTGCTTCTAGTTCAGTTATTTTCCAATTATTGGATTCTGTTCCTATTTATTAATTGAGAACAGAACATGTTAAGGTTAAAATATTCCTGTCCTCATTACTCGGTATTATTTTGAGTTGAAAGGTCACATTTGCGTGAGAACTATCCTTGTAATCATAATCCCTGGCATTTGTATCAGATTTTATGTTAAGCCTCCTTTAATCTTGTTTTGAAGTTAAAAGTTGAGACTTACTCATTTATATTTTCCTCCGCTCTTGTCATTTATTATTTAAGAAGTTCTCTGATCTACCATGATGGTGAGAATAGCTTCACATTTACAAAGAGTTGCATGTACATTTTGTATGCACTGGTGGATTAGTTACTCAGCTGAATAATTATATAGCATTTTAAATAAGTCACTTGATAGGTGAAATCACTAAACACCATAGAAAAAAATCTTTCATTCCTTCTAGTTTTCTTAAAGCCTTTTGAAAACATAATGCTTTTTTTTTTTTTTTGGTGAATAAAATGTACTATTGTACTTTCGTGAGTTCCATGGTGGAGCTATAAGAAAATAGAAGGAAGTAGGAAACATTCAAATAACTATTTTGTTCAAATTTACTTCGATATCATAATGGATTTTATTTTCTATTTTGTTTAATATCATAATCACTTGGCTCAGAATATATTTAAGTCAAAGTAGACTCAGTTACACATGCATTAGAAATATTGCAAATCTTTTATCACTATTTTCCTTTAATATAATTTATACCATTGTTTCTATACGAGAAGTAAGAATTTCAGGTTGGTTTTTTTTTTTTGTGTGTGTGTGTATGTGTGTGTTCTTGTTATTGCTTGGGAGCTACTGAAGAAATAAAGGAAGAGGACCCATGTTGTGCAGGTGTTTCTGGTATCCCACTAATAATACATTTTAAAAAATTAACATAAGCAAATACTGCTAACATTTTGGCATTAATTAAATTCCAGGTTAAATTAAATCTGGAAATATGTTAGCTATTCTTAGCATTTCATTTGAAAAGTTGATACAGCTTCAAAATCAGAAAATCTGCATTCAGATTTGCTCTTGGTGTTGTACTTTCTGTCTGTCCTTATGCATGTTATTCCCTGTCCAAATTGACTCAACAGTTTAATAGTTTTGTTAGTATAAACTACCACACTATCCTATTTTATTATAATACTTTGTACACTTTTGATACATATGTTTAATTCTGTAATTATTTCCTAACTATAAATTTTCTCCCTAGAGTATTAAGTTCCTTGAAGGAATGAATAAATTTTCTCAAACTTGAACACATTGGGGAGCAAGGCTGACTCCCAATATCTGTGCCTTTTCTTATCAGATAATCTTCACCTAAGGGGTTCTCCTAGGGTAGGTTCCATATCATTAGGAATAATGATAAGAAATACATCTAGATTAACTTTATATGTATTCTGCATGTGGCAACATTCTATGTGTTATTTTGACCCCCGTTGTAGTGACTAAGGCATTTGACTGCTAACCAGAAGCTTGGTGGTTCAAACCTACCAGCTATCTCTCGGAAGGAAGACTGGGCAATCTACTTCCATAGAGATAACACTTTGAAAACCCAAGGAGGGGTCTCTATGAGTCAGAACTGACTTGACAGCAGTGAGTGAGTATTTTTAATTCAAAGAAGTACCCTGCTGGCACAGTGATTAAAGTGCTTGACTGCTAAACAAAAGGTTGGTAGTTTGAATCCACTAGCTGCCCCACTGGTGAAAGAGGTTATTGTTGTTATGTGCCATGGATTTGAACCCAACTCATAGCAACCCCTCCTTGCTTGGGTTTCCGAGGCAGTATCACTGTGGAAGTAGACTGCCCAACCTTCCTTCTGAGGAGTGGTTGGTGGGTTTGAACTGCCAGGCTTCTGGTTAGCAGTCAAGTGCCTTAGGCACTACGAGGTAGCAATCTGCTTTTATAAATATTTATAACAATGGACATTCTATGAGGAAGTTTTACTCTATCCTATAGAGTCTCTGTAAGTCAGAATTGACTTGACAGCAATGAGTTTTCACTCAGTAAGTTCGAGAGGAATGGACCCAGTTACAGAATAGCTGATTTTAGAAGTTATTTTTTCTGGAAACCTTCAGTAAAATAGAGATGTCCAATAAATTACTCAATCTGAACTTTCATCAGATTGAAATGCTTCACCAGAATGGTACAGTATTTTGCTAATTTCCAAAATTATTTTAATAATTTTTAATTTACTTGATGGTCAGAGGCATATGGTTTACCTCCTTGTACTTAATGAATCATGAAACAAATATGGTTATCAGGTGGGTCTGCATTGTTGAAAGAGTAGTGTTATTTATCACCACTCATGTTTCAGTTTGTCATACTGTGGTGAATTATGTGTTGCTATGAGCTATACCACTGGTATGTCAAATACTAGCAGGGTCATCCATGGTGGACAGGTTTCAGTGGAGCTTCCAGACTAAGACAAACTTGGAAGAAGGAAAGGGCCATCCACGTCTCAAAAAATTGACCAGTGAAAACCATATGAATAGCAGTGACAAACTATCTGAAATATATACTGGAAAACTTTATGAACATCCCTGAAACATTGTCCAACATAGTGCTGAAAGATTAGCGCTCAGGCCAGAAGGCACTCAAAATACAACTGGGGAAGAGCTGCCTCCTCAGAGTAGAGTCAACCTTAATGATGTGAATGCAGTAAGCTTTTGGGACCTCCATTTGCTTATGTGGCAAGACTTAAAATGGGAAGAAACAGCTGCAAACATCCATTAATAATTGGAACGTGGAATGTATGAAGTATGAATTTAGGAAAATTGGAAGTTGTCAAAAATGAAGTGGAATGCATAGCTATCAATATCCTAGGCATTAGTGAGCTGAAATGGACTGGTTTTGGACATTTTGAATCAGAAAACCGTATGATTTACTGTGTCAAGAATGACAAATTGAAGAGAAATGGCATGGCATTCATCAACCCAAAGAATGTTTTATGATTCATTTGGATCTGTCAGTGATAGGATAATATCCATACACATACAAGGAAAAGCAACTAATACTACTATTATTCAAATTTACACAGCAACCACCAAAGCCAAAGATGAGGAAGTTGAAGATTTTTACCAACTTCTGCAGTCTGAATTTAACCAAACATGCAATTAAGATGTATTGATTATTACTGATGATTGGAATGCAAAAGTTGGAAACAAAGAAGAATCATTGATACTTGGAAAATACGGCTTTGATGATAGAAATGATGCCGGAGATCACATGATAGAGTTTTGCAAGACCAATGACTTATTCATTGCAAATACCTTTTTTCAACAATATAAATAGCATCTATACACATGGACTTTACCAGATGGAGTACACAAGAATCAGGTCAACTACATTTGTGCCAAGAGGCAATGGAGAACCTCAATATCTTCAGCCAAAACAAGGCCAGGAGCTGACTGTGTAACAGACCATTAGCTGCTCATATGCAAGTTTAACTTGAAGACAATTAAAACAAGTGCAGCAGAGCCAAAATATGACCTTGATTATATTCCTCTTGAATTGAGAGACCATCTAAAGAACAGATTGAATGCACTGAACACCAGTGATCCAAAACCAGAGGAATTGTGAGATGACATCAAGAACATCATCCAAGAAGAAAACAAAAGGTCATTAAAAAGAAAGGAAGAAAAGACCAAAATGGATGTCAGAAGAGACTCTGAAACTTGCCCTTGAATGGAGAGTAGCTAAAGCAAATGGAAGAAATGACAGGATAAAAGAGCTGAACAGAAGATTTCAAAGAGCAGCTTGAGAAGACAAAGTCAATTATTATAATGAAATGTGTAAAGACCTGGAGTTAGAAAATCAAAAGTGAAGAACACACTTGGCATTTCTCAAGCTGAAAGAGTTGAAGAAAAAATTCAAGTTTCGAGTTGCAATATTGAAAGTTTTTATGGGAAAAATAATTACTGATGCAGGAAACATCAAAAGAAGATGGAGGGAATACACAGAGTCACTGTACCAAAAAGAATTAGTCAGTGTTCATCCATTTCAGTAGGTGGCATATGATCAAGAACCAGTGGTATTGAAGGAATATGTCAAAGTTGCACTGAAGGAATTGGTGAAGAACATGGCTCCAGGAATTGAAGGAATACCCATTGAGATGTTTGAAGAATGTGTGCTCTGCTGGAGGCACTCCCTTGGCTATGCTATGAAATTGAGAAGACAGCTACCTGGCCAACTGACTGGGAGAGAACCATAGTTGTACCCATTCCAGAGAAAGGTGATCCCACAGAATGTGGAAATTTTTGAACAATATCATTAATATCACACACAAGTAAAATCTTGCTGAAGATAATTCAAAAATGATTGCAGCAGTATATTGACAAAGAACTTCCATAAATGGAAGCTGGATTCAGAAGAGGATGTGGAATGAGCGATATCACTGATTATGACAGGTGGATGTTGACTGAAAGTAAAAAATAGCAGAAAGATGTAAACTTGTGTTTTATTGACTATACAAAAACATTTGATTGTGCAGATCATAACAAATTGTGGATATCTTTGAGAAGACTGGGAATTCCAGAACACTTAACTGTGCTCCTAAGGAACCTGTACGTAGACCAGGAGGCAGTCATTCGAACAGATCAAGGGGACACTGCAGGGTTTAAAATCAGGAAGGGAGTTATATCCTTTCACCATACTTAATCAATCTGTATGCTGAGCAAATAATCTGAGAAGCTGTACTATATGAAGAAGTATGTGGCATCAGGATTGGAAGAAGACTCATTAACAACCTGCGATATACAAATGACACAACTTTGCTTGCTGAAAGTGAAGATGACTTGAAGCACTTACTGATGAAGTTTAAAGACTACAGTCTGCAGTATGGATTACATCTCAACATAAAGAAAACAAAAATCCTCACAACTAGATCAATAAACAACATCACGATAAATGGAAGATTGAAGCTGTCAAAGATTTCCTATTACTTGGTTCCACAATCAACACTAATGGAAGCAGCAGCCAAGATATCAGATGATGTATTGCACTGGACAAATCTGCTGCAAAAGACTTCTTTAAAGTGTTGAAGAGCAAAGATTTCTCTTTAAAGACTATGTTGTGGCTATTCCAATCCATGTTGTTTTCAATCACCTCATATGCATGTGTAAGCTGGACAATGAATAAGGGAGACTGAAGAAGAGTTGATGCTATTGAGTTGTAGTGTTGCCAAAGAATACTGAAAGTACCATGGACTACCAGAAGAATGAGCAAATCTGTCCTGAAGAAGTGAAGTCAGAATCCTCCTTGGAATGAGAATGGCCAGACTTGATTTCACCTACTTTGGTCATGTTGTCAGAAGTTACCATTCCCTGTAGAAGGATATCATGCTCGGTAAAGTGGAGGGTCAATGAAAAAGGGAAGGCCCTCAATGAGATAGATTGACACAGTGACTACAGTGATGGACTCAGGTGTAGAAAGGATTGTGAGGCTGGCAAAGGGCTAGACAGTGTTTCTTTCTTTTGTACATAGGGCTGCTTTGAGTCAGAGCTGACTCCACGGCACCTAACAAATAAACAAACAGTGTTATTTATAAACCTTCATATTGACTCATACTTGAAAAGGTGGAGACAGTCAAGGTGAACATGGTGAGATGCTGGATTTATTTGTGCAGTTTTTGTTTTTCCTTGTCATGCATTATATTCTCTATGTCACTACAGAATGTGAGGACTGAGAGGGACCTTTTAGATCACCAACTCCTACTTTCTCCTTTTACAAATATGGACATAACACAGAGAGTTTGAATGAGTTTCCTGATACCAAACCACTGATAGAGAAAGGGCTGGAAATAGAATCCAAAATCCAAATTTCCAGTATTATCTGGCCTCTACCTTTCTGGTCACATTGTCAGAAGGGACCAGTCCCTGGAGAAGGATATCATGCTTGGTAAATAGAGTGTCAGGGAAAAGTGGAAGCCCCTCAATGAAATGGATTGCCACAGTGGCTGCAGTGATGGCCTCAAGCTTGGTAACTATTGTAAAGATGTTGTCAGATGGGGCAGTGTTTTGTTCTGTTGTACATTAGGTTGCTATGAGTTAAAATAGACTAGGTGTTGACTCAAATGCTCTGCTCTGTTCTAGAAGTTTGCATTGCTCCTGAGTATTTTATTAAAAATTAATTCCACCCCACCCCACTTATTGTCCTAACCTTCTTTAGTTTACTTCTTTGTATTTATCTATCAGAAACTATAATGTTTATTTACTTGCTTGTCAACTTGTTTATTGTATCTCTCCACTATTGGAATGTTAACTCTTGTTCATCTTTTACTATCTTGTTCATCTTTTACTATTATTTCTATAGCTCCTTAGAACATGACATGTTAGAAATGTTCAATTATTAAATGAATGATTAAGTGAATGAACTAATCCTAATCATATGTATAATGCATAGTGGTTGAGTGCTTGCACTTTTGATTTAAAATAGAACTGACAGCTTTGCTACCTCTGTAAGTGTGTCCTTGGTTATGTAACTTAACCTTGTTAAGCTACAACTTTCTCAGCTTCAAAATGCATATAAAATAAGTTCCTATCGTGAAGGTTTTGTGAGTAATGACATATGATACCTAAGAAGTTTTACCCCAGTTTCTGTCACATGGCAAGTGTTTAAGCAAATATTAACCATTGATGTTATACTGTCAGTCATTCTCAGGTCATCTCTCCAGGGAACTGTGTAAAATCTCATTAAATGCCAGCAACAGAACCCTGCTGTACCTCACAGAATTAAGGGAAAGCTTGGGCAATCTACTTTTGTAGTGATACCACCTTGGAAACCCGAAGAGGGATTACTATGAGTCAAATCAACTCCATGGCAGTTTGTTTTTGGTTTTTGTTGCAAAACAAAGGTCAAAAAGAAGAGGTAGTGGAATGAAACCATGAACATGACATCAGGAATGTTAAGGGATTGCCATCTGGAGTCATCATGTCCTTTTGTTGTCTGCCTTTCTAGTGCATCCATCAAAATTCAAATTCCAGAAAGACTGCATCAGATTGAGCAAGCTTTGTTAGTACCTTGTCTGATAATTCCATGAAGACTGCATCAGATGGAGGCTGGGTGGTTCCCCAAACCAAATTACCAATTCATGTTTAAGAATGTTGTAGAGTTTGAAAAAAAAGAAAAACCAAACTCACTGCTGTCGAGTTGGATCTGACTCTTAGCGACCCCTCCTTGGGTTTCTGAGATGGTATCACTATGGAAGTAGATTGCCCACGGCTGGTGGGTTTGAACCACCAGCTTCTGGTAGGCAGTCAGTTGCCTTAAGCATTATGCCAGTAGAGCTCTGGTGCCTAAGACATCTGACTGCTAAGCAGAAGTCTGGCGGTTCAAACTCACCAGCCACCCCGTGGAAGAAAGACTGGACAGTCTGCTTCCATAAAGATTTACTGGCTTGGAAACTCAAAGGGGGTTGTGGTGAGTTGTAATCGACTTGCTGGCTATGACTTTGTAGAGTTTAGAGCCCCATTAAGTCAGCAGCTGCCTCAGTGGAGAGTATTTGACATTGGCATTTTTCGGAAAGTAGTGGAGGATTTCTTTTCCTTGGTGAGCAGCAAGCCATGAAAATGACCTGGCTTATTGGGCAAGTTGCTCGCATCCCCAGAGCTGTGTCAGAGAGAAACCTCTTTAACGATCTTTTTTTGTGCAGCACTGAACTATGCAGGGCAAGAGTTCTCTCAAATCAATACTCAAGCACATTTAATATTCAGCTAGTTGACAAACTGAATAACTCATGAAAAAGTTGTAAAATATGTGTTTCCCACTTGGTATAGCTTTAGAGAATTAAACAGTGAGTTTTGTTTGTGTCTTCCCTTTTTATTTTACCATCAGTGTTTTCTAAAGGGGAAGCTGTTGGTAATTGGATTGGATTGTGGTTAATATTTATTGAGCACTGTAGAAGAAACTTTTCATTACTTTTGGCTGCTCAGCATCTGAACTTTGTTCTCATGTTTGCAAAACTCTTCATTGTATGATTCAGAATGGGAGTTATGGCCTTTCTTTCATTAAAGAAGCCGAAAATGTTGGTTACTTGTTTTTACCACACATTTCTAATAAGGCTTGTAGTCCACTAGTCAGTTATACCTCTCCTAGACTTGGACTTTGTGCTCTTGAGGTGATGAATCTGGATGCAGAGGAACTACTGTGGAGGCAAGATTTGCAGTAAGATAGGACTCTTGGGGAATCTGTGTCAGCATCCAATGCACAGAGGTAGACATGTTGGCAGTTATAAGCTGGCATGTGTAATGCTTGGATAAAGTACCAGCAGTGATGTCCTCACTATATCATCTATGACTGGTTTGGGGACAATATACTTGGCTCCAAACCCTTTACAGCTTTTTAAATACTCCTGGCAATTTTGTAGGAGCTTTGGTAGTGTAGTGCCTAAGGCACTTGACTGCTAACCAGAAGTCTGGCGTTGCTAACCCACCACCCACTCCTCAGAAGGAAGGTTGGGCAATGTACTTCTGTAGTGATGCTGCCTCAGAAACCCAAGGAGGGATTGCTACAAGTTGGACCCGTCTTGCTGGCAGTGAGTTTGGTTTGTTTTTTTGGCAATTTTGTGAGCTAACCAATACATTTTGAACAAGTTGTTTTTCTATTTAAGTCAGCTGGCAATGGTTTCTGTTGCTTACAACTAAGAATCCTGACTGAGGCAAGGCATTTCTACATTTATCTATCTATCTATCTATCTATCTATCTATCTATCTATCTATCTATCTATCTAGGAGCTGTGGTAGCTTAGTGCCTAAGGCACTTGACTGCTAACCAAAAGGCTAGCAGTTCAAACCCACCAGCCACTTCTTGGAAGGAAGGTTCAGCAATCTACTTCCGTAGTGATACCGCCTCGGAAACCCAAGGAGGGGTCACTGTGAGTCAGGGCCAACTCGATGGCACATTACAACAACAACAACATCTATCTATCTATTTTTTTTCTTGCTTAGTATTTACCACATCCTGGTGACTTCTATTAAGTCTTTCATTCATTAGTTTACTCATGAATTAATTTTTACTTGTTCACTTAATTCAAGATGTATTTACTGAAACACTAGTCTTTGCCAGGCACTATCATCAAGAATGGGCTGCTGTGTTGAACACAATGGAAAAGGTCACTGGGAGCATGGAATGTCATTGTGGTGGAAGGAGACTGATGAGAAACAAGTAAACAGATGAGATTATATCAGCCAGCAATAAATACTATGGGAATAGTTAAAAAGAATATTGAGACAGGGAGTGATGATTGTGGGATCAGGGAGAGTGAGGAGCCAATTTGACTTAAGCTTTAAGAAGGAGCCAGATGAAACACATTCGAGGCAAGGGAGCAGGCAATGGAGCTTAGCTTAGCCAAGGATAACAGAGAGAAAGCCAAATAACATGCCCAAGATTATTCAGGTAGGAAGTGCTGGAGCCAGAGTTTGAACGCACATAACCTGTTGCCAAGGTCTGCTATTCAATAAGTATAATTGAGAAAAATAAAGAAAGTAGGGAAACAAAAAGATTCTGAGTTACACTAAAAGGGGTAGAGACCTACTTAATGAGAAAATGTCTGGATTTATAAAAGCGGAGGATGAAGAAAGGAAAAGAAACCCCAGAGAAAGATGAGGCTTTGGAGAAAGAGCTCAGAGGTAGGCATGTTGGAGAGTCTGGAGCATTGCAGTGACACATTTGCGGTGGCTGCTGTCTGGAATGAGCAGACATGGGGAGGATGGATGTGCAGTGCCCTGGGGATCAGCTTTGACAAGACAGAAGTCTCTGCCCTCATGGAGCCTACAAGTTTGTGGGGAAGGTGGGCATTAAGTCAATAATAAAAACCATTTGCCTTTGAATTGATTCTGACTCACGGAGACCCATATGTATCAGAGTAGAAACTATGCTCCATAGAATTTTCAAAATCAAACTGTGTTCTTAAGGTTTACCATGCATGATTTTTCTGGAAGTAGATTTCCAGGCTTTTGTTCCAAAGTGCCTGGGGGTGGACTGGAAGCATCAACCTTTTGATTAGTAACAAAGAGTTTAAGTCAATAGATAATGCTTGTGTAACTTAAAATGTTATATGTGGTAGAAGGAGACCTTCATGGTGTTTAGGGCTCTATGGGATCTTGTCTGGGAGTAGACGAGCTCAGGAAAGGTTTTCCTGAGGAAGTTTCTTTAAAGTGCTGAGAATGTAGAAAAATGAGAAGGGTAAAATCTGAGGTTCACATGTTTAATGATCACCCATGGCCTCTAACTTTTTAGTGGCCAAGTCAGGATTTGAACCCAGGTTTTCTGTCCTCCAGTCCAGGGATCTTTCACAGTGATGGAAACTATCCTGGTCACATACAAACACACGTGTGCAAGCACAGACACTCAAGGGCTGCATTCTCTGTTGCCTTCTTGGCTGATAGAATGCTTTGTATAGGGGAAGCTGTGATTGCTAATGACATTCTCAGTGCCTGTGATACTTAGATCACTTTATCAATCAAATGTGGCATTTGGTGGCAGCCCTGCCACCTGTCTCTTTCCATCAGTGTCAGAGTATATTTCACTGCAGGCCACAGGTGCCAGCTGTCAGCCTGAAATAAACTGGGGTCTGCCCCAGGATAAGTGTGCTTAGGTACTTGCTTCAGATTGAATTTCTCATCTGACAGCCCCTTCTGAGATTGGGGCTCAGAAAGAAAAAAATAAACAAATTATACATGAGTAAACAAACATGGCTGCTTATGAGACATCAGGCTGGCTGTTACTGGATCTTCATTAATCACTCTGCCTTTTTCTTCCCTTGCCTACATTTCTTCTCTATTGATCTAGGTAGCATGTATAGTCTATTGAAATACACATGATTGTAATAGGTATTTACTTAACTGGGCCACTTACCAAAATGCTGATAATGTGGCAATACTTTACTGATAAAGCAGTAGCAGTACCCTATTGCTGTAGTTAAGGTTGTGTCAATTTGGCTAGGCCATAGTTTTGAACGGTTTGACAGCTGGATGTAGTTATTCCCCATGATGAGATTGTAATCACTTGCATAGTGGAATCTTCTGGGTGCACTGAATCAGTTGGAGGGCAGTTGCCTTTGGGGTGTGGACTGCGTCTGGTATATAAGGAGAATATTTGAAAATTGTCTCTAGCTTTTCGGTACATTTGGATCTTGTGTTTGGCCAAGTCTTTCCAGGAGTGGCCTGCCATATTGTCTGATGATCTTGGGATTGTGCCATTTTACTTGTTGGCCTTGGGTTTGTCAGCCTCAACAGCCAGTAGCTGCATGAGTCAGAAGTCTCTAGCTCCAGTGATCCTCGAATAAGAAGCAGAGCTGAAGCAGAAGATCGAGGGGTCTTCACCCAGCCCCCAGAGCTAGCACTCTGAATTCAGACTTCTAGCTTCCTAAACTGTAAGAGAATAAATTCCTGTTTGTTGAAGCCATCCACTTGTGGTATTTATGTTATAGAAGCACTGGAGAACCAAGATACCCATAGTAAATGCTTTGATTTGAGAGTTTGAGAAAGAAGGACAAGGAAAAGGGAAATAAATGGAATCATTTTTAATTTTCTGCAATGCCAGCCACAGTTTTATGTACTGCATATACACTAATATTTATTCCTACCAGTATACTTGTGAAGCCGATAATTATTATTCCCATTTCATAGATGATACTAATGTCACACTGAATTTAAGTAATTTTCTAAAGACTCAACCAGTAAGTGTCAAAGTTGGAATTTAAACATAAATCTACATTGTCTCCCTTTTGTCACTATTCTTTAGTGGGCTTTGATATCACCATTGTCACCCATCTGAAGTTGGCACTAGTATCCAATCAATATGGTCAATAAGTTTCACATTTGAACATTGAAAAGCAATTTAGATCTTTATCACAGGTCTTGAAATATGCCTAAGAAGGCTTACAAAGCAGGTTGCTGCACAGTAATATACATAGTTTTTTCTTCCTTCTTCCTTCTACCTTCTCCAAGTCTGCTCATTCACCAATGTGTCCTCTTAGTGTTCCAGATTCCCAAAAGCTCTTTCTCCAAAAACCTCACCCCATTCTGGATTTTTCTGCACTGTTTTACAGGTCTAGGCTTTTCTCTATCAATTAGATCCCTGCCAGTTTTAATGTAAATCATTTTAACCTTTTCACTTCTCCAGTTCTACATCTTTACCTTCTAAATTATAGGTGTTGTAGATGTTGAGAAAGCAGTCACAGGTATCATATTACCTGGTGTATTAGTCAAGCTTCTTTAGAGAAATAGAATTAGGAATTCTGGAGGTGCAGTACCTAAGGCATTTGACTGCTAACCAGAAAGTTGGTGTTTCAAACCCACCAGCTACTCCAGAGAAGGAAGGTGAGGCAATCCACTTTTGTGAAGATTTACTGTTTTGGAAACCCAATGGCATTGCTATGAGTTGGAATCAAGAAGAGAGAAATTGACACATACAATTGACCATCACAGCTGAGCTCAGACCTTGACTCTAGCACTTCCTAGCTGTGTGATGATGGGTAAGCTGTTTGACTAATATGTAATCAAGTTCTTTTTT
>NW_006921747.1:2678574-2679406 GCF_000298275.1 Orycteropus afer afer | reverse complement strand
TCTGTTACAGTTATAATTTCATTGCTATTAGTGATCAGTTGTAATATTTAAATAAATAATAATTACAATTGGATTGGCATTAAGAATTATTGATAATTTAAAAGTCAACATTAGTATAACACTAATACACCTACTCCTCACTTACTATCTCATTATTCAACATTTCACATTTATGACAATAGTAAAAAATCTGACTATTTTATGCATGAGAGCTCTGGTAGCATAGTGCCTAAGGCACTTGACTGCTATCCAGAAGGCTGGCGGTTCAAACCCACCAGCCACTCCCTGGAAGAAAGATGGGGCAATTTACTTCCATAGTGATACTGCTTCGGAAATCCAAGGAGGGGTCGCTATGAGTTGGGTCTGACTCTATGGCACATAATAACAATAACAATGTTTTATGCATAATGACATACATCGGGTAGTAATAAATGCTGAGATGTGAGGTAAAAGTAAAAATGGCTGTGATGGTTAAGGTTATGTGTCAACTTGCCTGGGCCTTGATTCTCAGTAGTTTAGCAGTTTTTAGTGATGTAGTCATCCTCCATTTTGTGATCTGATGTGGCCATCCTCCATTTTCATTTAACAAGTATTTCACATAACTGCCTGGTCTTTAGTACCTGTGTCGATAAGTGAGGAGTGGGAGTAATTTCCTTAATGACTCTATATTCAAATTCTCACACATTTCCTGTTATTATGTACATTATCTAACTCAATCATTAAAATAACCCAGATATCATATTAGCTCTGTTTGACAGAGGAAAAAGTCAGCCTATAAAAGGTGAAGTAGCTTTGTCTAAGACAATGTTTCTCAATCTTTTTCATGCTACAA
>NW_006921747.1:2651451-2677924 GCF_000298275.1 Orycteropus afer afer | reverse complement strand
ATCCTACTTCCGTAGTGATACTGCCTCGGAAACCCAAGGAGGGGTCGCTATGAGTCAGGGCTGACTCGACGGCACATAACAACAACAACAACAACATCCAGAATTTCTAGATGTAGACATACCAAGAAATAGGAAAATGTAAACATACTTAAGGCAATACACAAAGATAATCTCAAGATGACTCACATGTTAGAATCAGCAGTAAAGGATTTTAAAACAGGTATTGTTATTATGTTCAAGGATGTAGAGTACAGTATGCTTACAACGAATAAGGTAAGTCCATGTTCTTCATCATCATGCCTCTCATCTTTTTCATATTATACTGTTTCCCAGATAACACATTTGAAAAGTGAGGACAGGGAAGTATCTTAAATTGCCTAAATTGCCACAGCAATAATTGAGTTAAGGCCAAAGTCCAGGTAATCTTCCTCCCTAAGTAGAATTTTCCATAGAAGTTAAGAGCTCAGGTGCTATAGAAGGTGTGTACCTGGGTTTGAATCATAGCCTTAACACTTACATGACCTTGATAAGTTGCTTACTTAAAATTTGGGGGAATCTAAGCCTCAGTTTATTTACATGATTGCTGTGAGAATTACTCATGTTTATTGCACTTCTCCGAAGGAAGGTTGCATAATCTACTTCCATGGTGATACTGCCTCAGAAACCCAGGTAGGGGTTGCTAAGAGTAGGGCCTGACTTGAGGGCACATAACAGCAACAACAACAACATTGCATATAAAATGCTTGACACATAGTAAGTGCTTAATAACATTTTAGTTATTATTATCATCATTATCATTGTGGCATCATACATTCCTGTATGGAATTCTGTATGGATACAACATCAGCAGTGAAAAGGGGAGGAAAATCCATCATGAGAGTCTGTCCCTTCCTTTATTTATTTAACATTTACTAAGTATGTTTTTTTGTTCAAGAATCTGTGTTTGATCTAGAGCTAATACAGTCATATATAAGACATGGTTCTTGCCCTTAACCAACTGTAATAACTGATTTTCAGAATGAAATAATTTGCCTAGAGATGGGACCAAGAAACTCCAGAACTGTGTTATTTTTTTCTTTTTCTCTAATTTCTTTATTTTGTGTAGATGGGCTGATTAAAAATTTAGGCCTATGAATCCCTTGAATGTCAGTATTGATATGTAATCATCCAGTCCTTATGAATCTGCCTTTGTCTGGGGGGGGGGTGACCCAACCGTATAGGAAGCTGAAACAGTTTATGCAGCCACTTCCTGAAAAAACGTGCACACCAACTTAATTTGGAACTTAATCTCAGCCCTGAAATCTATTCACAGAGTCTACTACAGGACCCTCTAAAATCTTGTAAAACTGGCTATTTCAAGCAGCCTATTTAATTCTTGAATAGCTCAAAGGTGGGAAAGAACTCTTCCTTGCTTTGAGGTGAAATCTGTATCCTTGAACCTGCCCAGTGAGTGGTCCTCATTCTGCCCTGCAGAGGGCAGCCTGCTCCACTCTGTGTGACAACAACCCAGTAACTATTTGAAGACAGTTATTAAATATGTTCCCTGGACTGAATGTCTATTTCTTCCAGTAATCACTCATTTCTCAGGGAATCTAGACCCTTTACCTGTCTGATGCCTTCCTCTAATTGTGCAGTAGCTCTGCAAGTTGTTTCCTTTAATCAGGAAAGCAATATAAGCTTACTGCAAATAATGAAAATGAAACCAAACAAATGAAAAACTATATAATTTTGGGTGACATAAAAAGTAAATGGCTCTATGTGTCCTGCTTAGGCAAATCATATTCCTAAGAAGAGCAACTCTTAAGGTTTGTGGGTATCCTACCAGACAGTGTCTAGGTATGTTGTGCATTTATCTGTATAGATATACTTATGCTGCATCTCTTACTCAAATGCAGTCACACTATAGGTCCTGTTCTACATCTTTATAAAAAATGTATTCTATCATTGTCCTATCTTACATGGCATCCAAAGTATTGTTTTTAGTAGTTGCCATCAAGTTGGCTCTGACTCATGGTGACCCTGTGTAGAAGAGGACAAAATGTTGTCCAGGTGGCTCCATCTTCATGATCACTGGTATGTTTTTTGTCCATTTTTTGGGTTATTGTTTTGACTATTAAGGGTTTGCCTTGTTTTCGTTGGCCCTCTACTTTACCAAGCATGATGTCCTTTTCTAGCAATTATTCCCTCCTGATGATGCATCAAACTAAGCAAGTTGAAGTCTCAGACAATATTTTGATCCATAGAATTTTGATTGCCTTTCAGAAGTATTTTAATGCCAATACTGCATGTGTTCTAGGTTGTTTTGGAAAACATGCAACTCCCTCATGCATTAGTTTCCTATGTGTGCTATGCACATTATATGCATATGTACATTAGTTACATGAGTGTTATAGGAGAAAAATGTGGTAAATTTCTAGGCCTTTCTTCCTAGTCTTTCTAGAAGAAAGAAGAAGCTCTGCTGAACCTGTCCACTGGAGGTGACTATGCTGGTATTTGAAATACCAGTGGCATTGTTTCTAGCATCATAGCAACATGCAAGCCATCACAGTAAATAGATGGATTGTGGATCAAAAGTATAGCATGGTGACAGAGAGAGGGGACATAGAAACATGCTTGAAAGATACAGACAACAGAGGCAACTACTATTACATGCACAATACTGCATTACCACTAGCAGCAAACACGAGGCTGTGGGTGAATGCATAGACGGATGAGAAGATCAGGTGGTGGTAGGGAAACAGGAATATATCCAAGACAAAGGATAGATTTGGCTGAAGATTGTATTACTATGTACTTGTGCTACAAAATTATCCACATACATTACAGAAGTAACAGAGGACAGGGTTGGAGTAGCTTTTCAGAGACAACCAAACATCTGAGGGCTTGGGACCATAGTCTCAGGGGACATCATGGTCAATTGGCACAACATAGTATGTAAAAATCTCACTTGTAAAAAAAAAAAAAAAACGGTATAGATCCTAAAATTGAAATGAAGTTTTAATTATTCAACATGAATCAAGGCTGCTGTTATGATCATCATTGTTTGGTTCATTTAACAAATATGTATTGAAGACCTACTGTGCTAAATGCTGGGATAAAGACATGAACTATAGAGATATGAAGCTTAGCCTCAGAAAATGCATGCTGTAATGCAAAATACAAGTAATTTCTGACAAGATACTATAAAAGAATGTGATACATCTATGATTGGACTAAATTTGCCTCTAGTTTTCAGTTACCTTTTCTCTAGTCTTTGTAAACTAGTATTTGATATATCCTTTTGAAGTTAAAGAGTGTTGGTAGCTTAGTTACTAACCTAAAAGTAATTTGTTTGAACCCTCCAGCCTCTCTGCAGGAGAAAGATGTGGTTCTACTCTGTCCTATAGGGCCACTATGAGTTGGAATCTACTGAATGGCAGTGTATTTGTTTTGGGTTTTTATTTTATTTTATTTTTTATGAACTTATGGAAAATTAAATAGCTAGATTGCCTTTTATCTGTTCATGAACTTAACCACGGAAGCTGAGGAAACCATGAAGAATGACTGTAAATCTCACCACATAGATTGTGGCTCAACTGAACAAATACCAAGGCCTTTTGTGAATACCTCTGGTTTTAATCACTCTGATTTGAGGTGAGGGTAAGAAAAAAAAAAAAAACTATATTTACAAATGAGTAGAAATTACATGGAGATATATTTCAGCTTGTTTTGAAAAAGAGAATCAATTAGGACTGTCTGCAAATGAGGATTTTAGGAAACAATTTGGTTCATGGCATATGAAATGTTTAAGTAGAGTTTGGGAAACAAGGTTAATATTGCCAAATATAGGGGCTGACATATAATAACCATTCAGTAAATATTTATGGAAAGGAAGGAGGGAGAAAAAGGAAAAAGGAAGGGAGAGGCAAGTAGGTGGGGAATGAGAGACCTTTTATTAATTTATTACAAAATATTTATTGAATAGATATTCTGTGCCCAGCTCTGTGCTAGTTACCAGGATACAGTGGTAGGAACCCCAGAAATGATTCCTTCCCAACTCCAATAGAGAATTTGCAGTGTAATGAACAAAGTATTTCATAAACATTTAGCTACAAGTGATAGCTATTGCTAAGAGGAGAAGCCTCAGGAGCTGTGGAAGGTGGTACAGAAGTCAGAGTTGCAACCTCTCAAGGTTTGAGGTTTATGTGGAACCTGGTACATGTGGTATTCATTCAGCAGTGAAGATTCTGAGACTGGAGCATGTGGTACCGTCAAGGAATGCAACATAGGCCAGTGAGGTAAATGGCAACATTAAGATAAGGTTGGAAAAGTGAATGGAGCTAACTCAGGTAGAAGCTTGAAATCCATGTCAGAGGGCCTTATCTTAGGCTTACTGGGAAGCCTTAAAGGCAAGGGAGGAACATGGTAAGATGTGCGTTGAAAAATAATTGCTTTGTCTGTCTTGTGGAGTGACAAGGAATGCAAGTCAGGAAGTCAGTTAAAGTGGGACAATATAGTACAAATGAAATGGGTAGAAACATGAAAGGGATGGTGGCAGTGAAAATGAAGTGAGGTGCAAGGATTTGAGAAATTTGTGAAGTCAAATGGACAAGGTATTGCAGTAGATTGGATAAAAAAGGGAGGTTATAAAAAGTGTGTGGGGGGGTTTGAGGGTAACTTAGGTTTCTGACCAGTGTGCTGGGGTTTGTAGGAGAGAAAGCCTGATTTCTGTTTGGGATATGTTGACCTTCAGGTAATTTGAGTCACAGGCACTGAGCTAGGTGTTTTGCATATTTTATTTCTTTTAATTCTTTTAACTATCTTGCAAGTTCGATGTCATTGTACTCATGTTCTGGTTGAGGAAATTGAGATACGGAGAAATTAGGTTAATAGCCTAATGTCACATAGCAGGTGTGGACAGAGACTGGATTTGAAACCATATATGCCTGACTTCCATGTCTCTGCTGTTGTTGTTGCTGCATGTCTTGGAGTCGATTCAGACTCAGAGCAACCCTATAAGACAGAGTAGAACTGCCCCATATGGTTTCCTAGGCTGTAATCTTCACAGATTGCCAGTCCTTTTTCCTGCAGAGTCGTTGGTTTGTTCGAACCACTGCCAATTTAGTTAGCAACTGAGCACTTATCTATTGCACCATCCAGGCTCCTAAGTCCTACTTTTACTATATTTTCTTACTGAGGGTGTAATCAAATGTTTGTGTTATGGTTGTAGGAAGACCCTTTTCCTAATGCTACTTTGAAATCTTAAGAAAAAAATAAATTTTTTTTAATGCAAATAAGGTTTGACCTTCCTTGATCTCTTCTTTCTCAGTGTTTAAATATATTGATACTTCCAGCTTAATAAAAGCAAGTTTTCATGCCAAAATGACTTGTCACGATACTTTCATAGTTATTATTTATATAACCACAGTAAAATCATCTTCTGAAATTTGTTAGCCACTCAATTCGTCTTTTAAGTTATCTCCAAAATGTTATGCCTGGCCAAACCAGCTAGATAGTTGAGACAAAACTGCACATGATGTTATCTTGTGGCCTGATGCTCTGGGAAAGAGAATGCAGTTGACAAATAGATGATAGTTGACTATAATGATGATGAGGTTTTATGGATTCTGAGAATATTGGATATTTTAGGGGTGATCCAGCCAATGGCCTTTGTTCTGGTTACTTAGTGCCATTCTGTCAAGAATATACCACAAATGGGATGGCCTTAACCAACAGGAGTTTATTCTTACAATTTGGAGGCTTTAAGTATGAGTTCCAAGTGCCAGGCTCTAGGGGCTGGGTGAAAGCCCCTCTGCCTTGGGACTCTGCCTCCTGCTCCTGGCCCACTGGAGCTAGAGGCTTTTCTTCACTCAGAGAGCTTCTGGCTGCTGAGACTGAAAACCCAAGGCTGACAAATAATATGGCACAGTCCCAATGTTACCAAACCAGATGGCAGGCCATTAATTCAAATCCATTGTAAGTCCCAAAGTTGGCAGAGCATGGCAGGCTGCTGAACAATGGCAGGGCTACATGCAGGGTCCAACTATGCCATTAGCTAGAGACCATTCCCCAAGGCTTCTGCTTATTCACAGGAAGCAGACCACATTCCCTAAGGCAGCTACTCAGCTGCTTGTGCTTGGTCCCACCATGGAGTTGATTACCAGTCTCATCATGGGGGATACTACATCCAGCTGCCCAGCCATTAAACCGGGCCCAGCCAACTTGACACATAAACTGAACTACCATACCCTTCATTTTATATATGGGGCATAGAACCTGGCAGAGAAGATAACTAGAGCAGTAGAGCTAGTAATACAGTTGGGCCAGGAACCCATTTCCAGTCCAGCACACTTACCATTCTATCTGCAACCATATGTGCTAGATTGAGATAGAGGCAGATATGTGGAAGGATGGATAGGAAGATAGATAAGTGGGCAGCCACTCCTCGGAAGGAAGATGGGGCAATCTACTTCTGTAGTGATACTGCCTCGGAAACCCAAGGAGGGTTCGCTATGAGTTGGGTTTGACTTGATGGCACATAACAACAACAAATGTTATCCCATTAACAGCTGCTATAGTGCTGATCCACCACTTGTGGTGTTGTTGGAACAGACCAAAGGTTTAAAATCAGGAAGGGAGTACATCAGGGTTGTATCCTTTCATCATACTTATTCAGTCTTTATACTGAGCAAATAATGTGAGAAGTTGCACTATATGAAGAAGAATGTGGCATCAGGATAGGAGGAAGTCTCATTAACAACCTGCGATACACTGAAGACACAAGTTTGCTTGCTGAAAGTGAGGATGACTTGAAGCACTTACTGGTGAAGATTAAAGACTACAGTCTGCAGTATGGATTACATCTCAACATAAGGAAAATGAAACTCCTCACAACTGGACCAATAAGCAGCATCATAATAAATGGAGAAAAGATTGAAGTTGTCAAAGAGTTCTTATTAATTTGTTCCACAATCAACATCAATGGAAACAGCAGTCAAGACATCAGATGACATATTGCACTGGGTAGATGTGCTGCAAAAGACCTCTTTAAAGTGCTGAAGAGCAAAGATGTCTCTTTGAAGACTAAGGTGTGCTTAACCCTAGCCATGGTAGTTTCAGTCACCTCATGTGCATGTGAGAGCTGGACAGTGAATAAGGAGGACTGAAGAAGAGCTGATGCTTTTGAGTTGTGGTGATGGGGTGAAAAATACTGAAGGTACCTTGGACTGCCAAAAGAACTGAAAAATCTGTCTGGGAAGAAGTGCAGCTGGAATGTTCCTTGGAAACAAGAATAGCAAGACTTGGTCTCACCTACTTTG
Organism: Orycteropus afer afer; assembly: GCF_000298275.1. NCBI lineage: Eukaryota > Metazoa > Chordata > Mammalia > Tubulidentata > Orycteropodidae > Orycteropus > Orycteropus afer. Next base: position 2,670,626 of record NW_006921747.1, on the reverse strand, counting down.
GTCATATTGTCAGAAGGGACCATTCCTTGGAGAAGGATATTATGCTTGGTAAAGTGGAGGGTCAACAAAAAAGAGGAAGGCTCTCAATGAGATGGATTGACACAGTGGCTACAATGATGAGCTCAGGTATAGCAAGGATTGTTATGCTAGCATGAGACCAGACAGTGTTTAGTTCTGTTGTACATAGGGAGCCAACTCGATGGCACCTAACAGCAACAGCATAGTGCTGATGCTTTACTTCTATTTTCTTAATTCTTTCAAGAATGTAATTATATTAGCTCCATTTAGCAAATGGGGAAACTAAAACTTGTATCATTAGTCTAGTATTAACCCACACCTATTGCCTTCAAGTCAACTCCCAGTCCTAGTGACCCTAGAGTAGAACTTCCCCATTGGGTTTCCAAGGCTATAAATCTTTACAGAAGCTGACTGCTTCATCTTTCTCCCATGGAGTTGCTGTTGTTGTTGTTGGGTGCCATCAAGTCTGACGTGACTCATAGCAACCCCTCCTTGAGTTTCCGAGGCAGTGAAACTACAGAAGTAGATTGCCCAATCTTCCTTCCGAGGAGTGGCTGGTGGGTTTGAACCACCAGCCTCCTGGCTAGCAGTCAAGTGCCTTAGGCACTACACTACCAGAGCTCCTATGGAGTTAGTGGTGGATTTGAATTGCTGACCTCGGTTAGCAGCCAAATGCTTTAACCACTGCACTATCAGGGCTCCTCTCTAGTATTAATATACCTTGCATAGCACCTCATAGCATACATAATTTTCTGATGATTGATCTATATGTGTGTGTGTGTGTGTATATATATGCACACACACATATATATATATACATACATATCTCTGTGTGTATACACACACACATACACACACACACACATATATATATAATACATAAGGAGCTCTGTTGGCACAGTGCCTAAGGCATTTGACTGCTAACTAGAAGTGGTGGTTCAAACTCACCAACCACTCCATGCAAGGAAGATGGAACAATCTATTTCTGTAAAGATTTACCACCATGGAAACCTACTGAGTATTGCTATGAGTCACAATAGACTCAATGGCAATGAGTTTTTTTTGTTTGTTTTATATATATATATATTTGTGTGTGTGTGTGTGTGTGTATAAAGGATCTTGGAAATAACATTTAATTTATGTTCATTTTCATACAACTATCATGAGAAAAGATGGCACTTTCTTGATCAGGAATGGAATTACAGAGGAAACGTTAGTGTCTTTCCTCTAAGTTTTAGAAGTCCTATGATCTTTGGACCTAGATCTGGGTTAGAATAGGGCTCATTCTTCCCTTACTTTTGGGCTCTTAAGCAACTTACTTTACTTTTCCTGGGCTCAATTTCTTCATCTCTAAAATGAGTATTAAAAATATCCTTCTTCTGAGGGAGATGCATCATTGTAAGGTGCATTTTGATAATTAATTCAGTCAAGATACATTAAAATACAAGCACAGCAGAATTGGAGGTGGGAAAGAGCACAGAGGACCCACAACTGACTCTTAGTGCATTAAGCCCCCACCGCAACCACATGTTGATGCTGAGCAAAGAGCTCTCCTTTGAGTGCTCTGACTCAGTGAGTGGGAAAAAAAAGAATAACTGGAGAGAGTGTGAGGGTAGAGAGCACAGGCTTTGGAATCAGGCATTCTTCCAAGCTCCGTGTGCTTGGCTGAGATGCATAATCTCTACATCTCCCTTTTCTCATTTATAAAACTTGGAGAATGGAACTTACTTAATTGGGTGGTAAAGATTTCATTGGAAAATATGTTTAAAGATTTTAGTGCAATGCCTAGCACACAGTAGGTACTTAGCAAATTCATCTTGCTTATTGATGACTGCCCAAGTCAGAGGCAGGATTTAGAGAAAAATATACATTTCCAATTGCCCAAGTTTATTGCTAGCAATATGAATTCAGACCTCTTGCTTTAACAGATTTATTCAACTGAGTCATTCTGTTTTTTGTTTGCAGCGTTCAACATAAAGCAAATTCTAATTGGTTTCCCTATAACATGGACGAGTGAAATCAAATTTTCTTGGAACCCACTTATGCAATAACCTACAAGGCTTCTGTAAGTCATCTCATTAGCTCCCCTGTGATATTTATGAAGCCTGGAAATAGCTAATGAACTTAAATGGGGTTAAGATCTTTAGTGTGTGCTGGGGAGAGGGATGGTGGGGAGAATCAGAAGACCTTAAGAGACCTTAAATGCAGATCTTTACTGAACCATTTTTTTGGTTATCAGTTACTCAGCAGGATGCCTGACAAATACAGTATGGGGTCTTTTTCCCCATCATCTGTGTGATGGGGTACCATCTGGGCTCATGGAAAGAGACATAATATATAAGATTTGGCTGAACTAATTAGTCCATGAATAAATTATCAAAACCGACAAATGCAGTTCAAACCAGAAGTGACCATGGATTTTTAAAATTTTATCAGCTCAACTGAGTCTCTTGGGAATAATTTGTTTTTAAAGAAATGAATTACATAGGACTGCAAGCAGATTTTCCCTAAAAACGCCTTGACTTTATTTTTTAAACACGAACTATTGCTTGGAGCTCTGGTGGCACAATGGTTAAGGCATTCATCTGCTAACCAAAAGGTCTGCAGGTCAAACCCATGAGCTGCTCCATGAAAGAAAGATGAGGCAGTCTCCTTCCATAAAGATTTGCAGGCTTGGAAACCCTATGGGACAGTTCTTCTCTGCCATATAGGATCACTATGAGTTGGAATCGACTCTATTGCAATGGGTTTGGTTTTTGGTATTTTGACTGATGCACTCAAATGAAAACCAAGAAATTAATAAACTTTTCAACTAAACAGATGGTGCATATTGTTGTTGTTATATGCCCTCAAGTCGGCCCCGACTCATAGCGACTCCTCCTTGGGTTTCTGAGACAGTATCACTATGGAAGTAGATTGCCCAACCTTCCTTCTGAGGAGTGGCTAATGGGCTTGAACTTCCATCCTTCTGGTTAGCAGTCAAATGCCTTAGGCACTACACTACCAGAGCATATTAGGTCAACTTAAATAAGCACGCTTTCTCCAAATTGTCTTACCAATAAATGGCTGTGTAAACTTCTAGAGGTATAGCTTTAACTGGGTGAATCTTCTGCTCAGAAACTATTGACAGCTTTCCATTATCAAGAGAATTAATTCCCACCTCCTTAGCCTGGCATCATAGGACCGTCATAATGAATTAAAAAAAAAGATGATTAGTCTTTATTGAATGCAGTGTATCAGACATTTTGCTGAACATTTTTCTATAGATGAGAGTATTTAATTCTTAAAATTATGAGTTAGGCGCTATATTGATCCCTGTTTTATCAGTGATATAACTGAGGTTTAGAGACATTAAGTAATTTGCCCAATATTATGTAACTATTGCATGGTAAGAAATTGTAAAGAGCTCTGGAGGCATTGTGGTTAAAGCATTGAGCTGCTAACCAAATGTCAGTGGTTCAAACCCATCAGCAGCTCCATGGGAGAAAGATGAGGCCGTCCACTTCTGTAAAAATGTACAGCACTGGAAACCCTATGGAGCAGTTCTTCTCAGTGCTATGGTGTCACTATGAATTGGAATAAGCTCAATGACAGTGGGTTAGTACATGGTAGAGGTAGGATTTGAACCAAGAAGGTTTATATTCACTCTCTCTCAAGAGTAAACAAATTATGGCCTGAGACCTAAGAATGATTTTTATAGTTGTAAATGATTTTATGAATTCAAAATGAAAGTAATATTTTATAACAATTGAATGATACGAAATTCAGATTTTACTGTGCATTAATAAAGTTTTATTGGAACACAGCCACAAATCACTTGTGGTCTGGGGCTGCCTTTGTTCTGAAATGGAAGAATTGAGTAGTTAGAACAGAAATTGTATGGTCCACAAAGCTGAACACATTTACTATCTGGCCCTTTACAGAAAGGATTTTCTTACCCATGGTGTATCATAACCATCGTACATCATTGGCTCCCATTGAGTTTTGATGCCTTCTAGTCTCAACTCTACTTAACATCTTTCATTCCTACCATGCTTGCTCATAGAACAAAACTCAGTGTCAACTGGACATGTTGAATATCTCTTACACTTCCCAGGGCCAGATCAACCATTGCTCACTTCAGTTTTGACAGTTGTGAGCAAGCAACAGAAAACCCAGCTCTGATTGGATTTTTTGAAGCAGAATCTGTTAGATCTTGTTAGAAACATCCAGGTGTCCATTTGACTGTAGATATAGATTCATTTAGGAGTAAAATGATGTAATCAGAATCTTTCTACTCTGTGTCCTTTTGTTTGTTTGTTTTTAAAATTGTGATTTTGGTGAAAGTTTACAAAACAAATTGGTTTTCCATTCAACCATTCATACACGTTTTGTTTTGCAACATTCACTGTAATCCCTATAAGGTAACGTCACTCTTCCCACTTTGTCTTTGTGTTTATCTTTTCCCTTCACCCTTCTTTCCTATCCCTTTCCGTCCTACTTTTATTCCCTTATGGTCTACTGTTCTAATGAGTTCGTACCTCCCTGATGTTATTCTTCACCTTGTAGGCCTGTCTATTGTTTGGCTGAAAGTTGAGCCACAAGGGTGAGTTTAGTTCCAGACTTGAAGACTGGCTAAGGGCCACAGAAAATAATCCAGTTCTCAAGCTCTACATAATTTATACCCATCCTGCTATTTCTAGCTCTGTGACCAAACCTCTTGCTTACACTACCTGGCCTGAATAGATGAGGAAACAGGATCTGTGTTTCACCCTTCACAGACACAGAAACACACACACACATCCACAGACAAACACCAAATCTTACTATGATTAGATAATTTTAGGTCATATATCTTTAACGTCCTCAAGCTAATATGTGTGGTGAGGAGAAACCATATACTGATTAGCTCAGAAGTGGATTAAATCTATCACTACACTATGGCCAAGGAGATGGGATTCCTGGTTGGCTTAAGCCAGTCAGGGTCTACCCTAAAAGCCAAGGGTTAGGTCAGCATCAATATAACCACATAGATGGGAAATTTAGGATATGATTCATTTTTGGGAAGATCTTAACAAATATCCACTACATTTCCCACCCTGAGAATCGCCTTCTAGACCTGCCTGCTTTTGGAAGAACTTACCTTTCTTTCTTCTCTACTCCTATAGCATTTGCCACCTGATTCCTTGAATTATAGTGAGTTATACATATTCTTTTTCTGAACAACTCTTACCACTTCATACTCTTCAAATAGCCCGTCTCTTATAATCATTGATTTCTGTGCTAGAGTCAGGAAACCCTCTCACCTAAAAATTTTCCTTTATAGGAATCCTTGTATGGTTTTCAAAACATATTTTGTGGTCCCTTTTAGGAGGGCTATTAATATTGCTTGTGAGTTTCCAGACTTCTTTAATGTGCTGCTTATTTCTCTTTCAATCTTGGTTTCTTGGATTAGAAGAGATGTTCAGGGCAAGAATTGAGATGACTATGACTGGAAGGTCAGAGATAGAGTGTAAATCAGAAATATATTTTTATCATTCATTCATACTGCAAATAAAATATGTCAATTTCACATTTTAGTGTGACAATTTGACACCTTGTGTCAAAATGCTGCACCACAATTTTTTGCCATGTGAAAGTAGCAATATCCGAACATCTGCCATGTTTACCAAAAAACATGTACAGTGTCTTTATAGTAACACTATTCACAATAGTGAAAGCTGGAAATAACCCAAGTGGCCATCACATAAATAAATAAATAGAATAGATAAATAAATTGTGGTGTATTAGCATAATGAAAATCTATACAATAAGGAGGAGGCCCAATCTACAGCTCTTGCCAATGATATGGATATTGTCAGCTGTTGTTGAGTTGGCCCCTGATTCATGGTGCTCTTATGCACAATGAGATCACACTGTTGTGATATGTGGGATTTTTCACTGGCTGATGTTTAGAAGTAGATTCCAGGCCTTACTTCTTAGTTCATCTTAGTCTAGAAGCTCTGCTGAAACCTGGTCAGTATCACAGCAACATGGCAGTCTCCACAGACAGATGGACAGTGGCTGCGCCTGCACTTGGTTGGTTGAGAATTCAGGTCTCCCACATGGAAGGTGAGATTTCTATCACTGAAGCACCATTGTCCCCAATTAAATGAATAAATCTCACAAATAGAATATTGGCCAAGGTAATGTACACACAAAATATACTATATGATTCCACTGACATAAAATATAAACCAGGGAAAACTAATGCTATCAGAAATTAGGACAGTGGTTATCTTAGAAGGGTATGAGGGAAGCTTCTGGGTATTGGTAATGTTACATTTCTTGCTTATTGGTGATACAGGTGTATCCTTGTGAGAATTCTTTAAGGTGTACACTTTAATAAGCTCACTTTTCTGAGTGTGTATTTCAATGTAATATTAAAATTGAAAGAAAAAAAAGTAAGCTATGTTACAAAGTCCTACTGTGCTCTAGTAATTCGCCTTTCTCTGAGATGGGTTGGTGCTATGAACTGAAGTCCTCAATTGGGGTTGGGTTTGACCTGCCTAGATCTGCAGGTGGACAGACCAATGATGGGCATCATTCTTCTGTAAGGAAAAGAACAAGTCTTTAGCTTATCCCAGTAGACCTAACCCTCTAGGTTGAAGTAACCACAGGTCGTTCTTTAAAAAAAAAAAAAAAAAAGCCAAACTCACTGTCATTGAGTAAATTCTGACTCATAGTAACCCCTGTTGTGTTTCCAAGGCTGTAAATCTTTACGGAAGTAGACTGTGTCATCTTTCTACTGTGAAGCAGCTGGTGGGTTTGAACCATGAACCTTTTGGTTAGCAATGAAATGCTTTAACTACCTAATTCCCTGGTCAGAAACTCTTGTTTGAAACACTGATCTGTACTCTGGCCACAAAATTAAAAGAATCTGCAGGAAGCAGAGCATGGTTAGAGGTGCAGTTGTGAAACCTGCAGTGCATGAGGGGCTACAGGCCAGGAACAGCATAGGATCAGGAGTTGTGATAGGTTTTCTGACCAGAGTGACCCACAGCCTGGTCCAGGAAGTGGACAGGATGAGCAAATGGATGAGCAAGTGCCACTCATGTGCCTTCTACAAGGGCCAGGGCACCAAGAGCACTGGTGTGCATGTCCCAGGCCAGAACTTTGTAATGGTAAAGGAGATGGTTTCAGAGTTCATGGTCCCAGATCTGACTGATTCCAAACTGAAGCCCTATGTGAATTACTGTACCCTGCAGGCACAGAAACCCCCCTGATGGCCAAATACTTTTTTTGCACGTGATTTCCCTTGCCATTGAAAAGGATTTTAAAGAAGCTATTGAAGAGAGTTTTAAAGAAGGGACATTTATCCTGAGAACCTGGAAAAATATGGCTTTGGGTCCACATAGGAAAGCAGGCTCTTCCAGGTGAATCCCAAGAATTACCTGCAGTAAAAATAGGGAAGGCTCTAGGCAGTGACCATTGCCTGTGAGCTACAAACACACAGACCATAATCCACAGGGGAATGGATAGTGCAGAGACATTTCCCTCATCTGTTTCTATTAAAGATCCTTATATAGTGAAAAATAAAACAATCAGCAATATTGGCCCTTGTCTGAGACTCACAGCTTCCTTATGGATGCTGCTGCTCCACCCATTGGCTATTTTTTCCTGGGATGAAAGGATTGATCTGATATCCTAAAGTTAAGCTTTTCTTCTCTCCTTGATGGTAAAAAACAGAGTAACAGGTGTTCATTTTGCACCACTCTCTTCCCTTTTGACTAATTGCTTCTGACTTTGGGGTCTATAGATTCATAAAATTTGTACTGGAGTTTTCTTCTTTCAAGGTGAAAGACCAGTAATTGGGGAGTATTTCTGAGAGTTTTCACAAACTGAGAAGGAAGATGCCAATGTATATTGTTAAGGTCACTTTCATTCCTCTATTGTGAATATCACCAACATGAATTATATTGCCTCTAAGTGCATGTTTTCTGACTCCTGAGAGTTTTTGCATTTGCCTATTAATGTGTTATGTTAACTGGCCTTTTGGTGCTCCTGTTCTTATCTTTGAACAGGTCAATTCCTCCTAGCTATTATTTTCTTGGCCACACTACAAATGCCTTCCATATATCAATGTCTTCCTTGGTTTTGCTGATCCAAAGGATGCACCCTGTTTCAAAATGTGGTCTCAATGATGGTGAAAGAGAAGGCAGGGAATGGCTGTATGCTTTCTGGTGTTTGATATTTCATTTCCGTTTGCATCCTGGTGCTGTAATGAAATAGCATGTAGAGTTCCTATAGGGCTGATAAGCCACATTCAACCCCTAAAGATAGCTCTGTGCATTACTGCTTTCCAAGAAAATCCCTGTCATTATGCAGACTGTTATGCATTTCTTTTCAAACCTAGTCATTTGCATTTTTCGCCTTTGAAAAAGGCAAATTTGCTTTGAAAAGTGTAATGAAATGTGCCCAAATGAAAAATGGGCCCTGAGGATGGCTGATGCCAGCGTGGGGCTTTAATTAAATGATTAGATGGCAATTTGATATGACCAGCTTTTGAACTGCATCATGTTATCATTTAGCTTTGGGAGGGGAAATACAGCTTGACCTTTAGAAATTTTGAAAGATAATATGAACCTTGCTTCCAATCACCACAGAGCTCTGTGAAGAAAGACTTTTTCTAATTCTCTGCTCATTCCTCTTGGAACCCAATCTCCCAGTTTTCCTGGTTCCTCACTCGTCCTGAACAAGTGGTGTTGTTATTTATGCTTCCATGACTTTGCACTGGCTTTTCCTTCTGCCTGGCGTTCCCTTTTCACTTTGCGCCTTCCTTGGGGCCTCAGAAACCCAAGGAGGGGTCGCTATGAGTTGGATCCGACACCACGACACATAACAACAACAGGGAACATTATTGTTTCTTTCAAAGCATAACTCCTTTGGTTCTCCTTCCTTCTGTTAAGCCTAAAACCATTTGCCCTTGAGTTGATTTTGACTCATGGTAATCCCCCATGTGTGTCAGTGTAGAATTGTGCAATTGCATGGTTTCAATGTCTATTTTCTTGGAAATAATTTGCTAAAACCTTACTTCCTGTAAGTGTACTTGAATCTCCAACCTTTTTGTTAGCAGCCTAGTGTATTAACCATTTGTACCACCCAGGGATTCCACTTCTAGTGAAGTCCTTCCTAATCCCCTTATTTCCCCTAATTATGCCTCCCATTTTCTAGTGATCTGTAAACTACAGCCTGCCTGTCTTTTGTTTTTGTAGGTAAAGGTTTACAGGAACTCAACTGTGCATAATTTGTTTACATATTGTCTATGGCAGCTTCTGTGTTACAATAGTAAAGCTGAGTCCTTGCTACAGAGACCACTGCCAACAAAGCCTAAACTATTTAGAGTTTGGCCCTTTTCAGGAAGGTTTGCTCAGAGAAGCACTTTAATCAGTCATCACCGGCTAGTCGGTGACTGTTAGTTTATGAAGCCAGAAACTCCTAATTTTTCTCAACACTAACTCCCTAGCATCAAACCAGGCCTGAGACACAGAAACTACTTAGAAAATATCAGCTCTGCATTGTCATTGTGAGAGTTCAACAAGATAATTGGTCTATTAAGTGCCAATTAGACACTTAGTAAATACTCATTTTCTAGAAAAAGAGTTCTGGTAGTGCAGTGGGTAAGGCATTTGACTGCTATCCAGAAGGTCAGTGGTTCAAACTCACCAGCTACTCCAGTAGAGAAATCAACTTCCATAAAGATTTACAGCCTTGGAAACCCTATACGGTAGTTCCACTCTGCCTAAAGGATCGCTATAAGTTGGAATCAACTCTATGGCAGTCAGTTTGGTTTGGCTTTTATGTTCCATCCAAGGGACTTTGGTGGTGCAGTGATTAAAGCATTCAGCTGTTAACTAAAGCATTGGTAGTTTGAACCCACCAGCCACTTGGTGGAAGAAAGATGAGGCAATCTGGTTCTGTAAAGATGTACAGCCTTGGAAGCCCTATGGAACTGTTCTGCTCTGTCTTATAGGGTCACTATGAGTCAGAATTGAGTCAGTGGTAGTGGGTTTATGCTCTTTCTTCACACCTGTGCAACCAAGTCGTCTTGTATTTCCCCTAACAAATTCATTTTCTTCTTGTTTGCCACACTTAATATTAATTTTGTTGTATGCATTAAAATATCAAATTGATCCTGAAGTTTAACCTAAAGGTTCATTATTTTCAGCTAACATCTTTGAGCTCATAATATATTCTAGACACTGGGCTCAGAACTTTAAATCCATCACCTTATTGAATATGTAGTGATACCCTTTGGGGACACATATTATTATTCCTATTGTACAGATCAGAAACAGCAGTTAAATTAAGCAAATAGCCCAGTTTCACAAGTTTTCTCAACCTGAGACCTTAAACTGTTTGTACTGACTTCAGAATGTTTGCTCTTCTTCATCATGAACTAAAGCTTCTGTACCATTATTCTATTAAAAAAAAAAAAAAAAACAAGCTTTATTTCAAAGAACTGTTGAAATTGTATATATGTCTTGTCCATAATTACAGACAGGTTTCTGTGGCATTTATTGCTTCTTGAATTTTGATTCCTGCTTCTCATGATATATGCTACAAAAGACCTCTTTAAAGTGTTAAAGAGCAAAGATGTCACTTTGAAGACTAAGGTATGCCTGACCCAAGCCATGGTATTTTCAATCTCTTCATATACATGTGGAATCTAGACAATGAATAAAGAAGAACAAAGAAGAGTTGATGTCTTTGAATGTGGTGCTGGTGAAAAACACTGAAAATACTATGGACTGATAGAAGAACAAACACATTTGTCCTGGAAAGAGTGCAGCCAAATGCTCCTTAGAAATGTGAATGGTCATGTTTTATCTCACCTACTTTTATCATGTGTTTGGAAGGGATCATTCCCTGAAGAAGATATTCTGGATAAAGTAAAGGGTCAGTGAAAAAGGGGAAGATCCTCAGTGACATGAATTGATACACTGGCACACTGGCCGTGAAAATGGGCTCAAACCTAGCATGGATTCTGAGGATGACACAGGAATGGTCAGTGTTTCATTCTGTTGTTCGTAGGGTCGCTGTGAGTCAGAGCTGATTCAGTGGCACCTAACAACACTGGTAGGAGCTCTGTTGGGATAGTGGTTAGCATTTGACTGCTAACCAGAGGGCTGGCAGTTCAAACCCACCATCCTCTCCTCGAAGGAAGATTGGGCAATTTAATTCCATAGTGATATTGCCTCGGAAACCCAAGGAAGCGTCACTGTGAGTCAGACCCAACTCAAGGGCAGAGAGTTTGGTTCAGAACAACACTGATACACCAATGCTTTGGTATTTATTAGTGATACTAGACATAATAGTTTGGCAGCTTATACACAGGTAAACAAAGATAAAGTCAATTACTAATTATCTTTTAATAATCTTTAACCAGTTGTGGGAAAAAAAAAAAAAATGAGGACATAAGAAAACATGAGATAGTCCCTACCCTTAATCAGCTTACTGAGTTAGTTATAAAGAGACCCATGAAACAAAACTAACTTTCAATGTAAAACTGTAGAGAGTTCAAGGTTCAAATATGTAAAATTGGCATTAAGGCCACATATAATTCAAAGAAGAAGAAGAAATCACTATTACTTCAAATAGTTGAAGTTTAGGAGATAAACTTTTAAATAATTGTATTTTACCTTTAAAAATTTAGAATACAATTTTCAGTATCCAGCTGAAATTGCCTCCTTGCTGTTTCTGGCTTGCCTCACTCATGTGCCACAGCCTTAGAGTTCCTATGGTTTGTCTGGTTTGGTTGTGCCATGGGCTAAAGTATTCATGTTCATGAAAACTTGGTGTTTCTTCTAAATCTATGACAGGTATTACTAGCTTGTGACAGGTGATTTTATTGACTTGGCAGCTGGCTTGTTTAAAACTAGATTCTTTTTGAAGTTAGGGACATTTATGGCCAATGGAACACTAAGTTATAAAAACAAAATAGACTTTATTGAATCAGCTTTGAGGAAAAGAAGTCAGATATGAATACAAGTATAGATTCTTCTGTGACAGGTGATGCTGCTCATACCCTGAGCTTGCATGGAAGATAATGAAGGTGAGGGTGTGTGTACTCTTCACCATCCTCAGGAAGTTTACTGTACTCATTTTTATTATGGAGTGAATTGTGTCTCCAAAAAGTTGTATGGAAGTCCAAATCCCTGTACCTGGAAATATGACAGCATTTAGAAATATTTTTTTCTTGCGTGTGTGTGTGTGTATTATGTTAATGAGATTATACCAGCGTTAGATGCATCTTCTGAATGTTGTCTTATAAAAAGAGCAGAATAGACACAGAAAAACATGGGGAGAAGATACCATGTGAAGATGGAGGCAGGTGAATCTGCAATCCCAGGAATGTCAAGGATGCCAGCAGTGACTAGAAGCTGAAAGAAGCAAGGAAGGGCCTTTCCCTAGAGCTAATGCCCTGAATTTGGATGTCTGGCCTCCAGAACTTGAGAAAATAAACTTCTGTTCTTTAGGGTACCTCCTTGTGATATTCTTTTTTTTTTTTTTTTGTTATAACTGTAGTAGTAAACTACTAAAGACAATTTCTTAAAGCTCCCATAACAAATTGAAACTTGGTGACCTAACACTACAGAAGTTCATTCTCTCACACTTCTAGCCAGAAGTCTGAAATCAAGGTGTTGGCAGGGATATACTTCCCCCAAAGGGTCTAGGAAAGCTCTCAGCATTCCTTGGTTTGTGGCAGCATTACTCCACATCACTCCAATCTTTTCCTCCATGGTCGCATGGACTTCTCCATGTGTGGCTGTGTCTTCTCCTATTCTTGTTATGACAATTGTCATTGGATTTAGGACCTACCTGGTTTTTCAAGGATGATTTAGTTTCAAGGTCCTTCACTTGATTACAAGTACAGAGACTTTTTTTTTTTCCTTTCCCCAAATAAGGTCACATTCACAGATACCAAGGGTAACGATTTGGATATATGTTTTTTGCGACCACAAATTCAGCCCACTACTCTTACCCTTCCTGCTTTTTGGTCCATTCAGACTGAGAAAAAGAGCTGCAATTTTGCTAGCATGTTTAACCTTTGGATTAAATGATGTATTTGGGATGTCGTGCATGTGCCTCAACTGGGTATTTTCAGAGTATATTTAACAAATTTTATGTTAGTTCCTTCTCTATTACAAGGGACACCTCTATGGAAGGACCACACTGAACATGCAAAGCATAAGGATTTTTCTGTCTTTTTACTTGACATCAATTGTGGTACATTCACATTTTATCAAGATATTCAGTAATTTTTGACCTTTGCCAAAATGCTAGTTCTCCTCATTACACCTAATCCTCACTTATCAAATATCTCATTATCTGACATGTCACATTTATGACAATAGTGAAAAATTTACCATCCAACCATTCTGCTCATTAATGACATACATCTGGCAGTAACAAATGCTGTGCTGTGAAGTGGGAGTAACACAGGCTGTTATAGTTACAGTTATGTGTCACCTTGCCTGTGCCATGATTACCAGTGGTTTAGAAGTTATGTAATGATTGAATTTGGAAGTATAATGACATAGTCTTCTTCCTTTTCCATCTGTCTCAGTCATCCTCCATTTTCACATAGCAATGATTTTTGTGTAATGACCTGGTCTTTGGAATCTAACCATGTTGTTGAGTGAGGAATGAGTGTTTCAGATACTATCTAGAACATGAGTTTAAAAACATTTTTTTTTCTCCATCAGATATTAAGTCTCAAGAGAAAGTTTTATTTTAGATGAGTAACATTTTTAGTATACACATATTTCTTACTGCCTAAATCTATATTATAAGACTGTCAGAAGTCTAGGAGGGGATAGAAGTGTCTACCTTGTTCCAACTTTTTGCCAAGAATGCCTTAGGTCGGGATCTCCAAGAAAAAGACTCTGAGACAGAGATTTGGGTGCATGAAGTTAACTTGGGAAGCACCCTCAGGCTCTGGTAGTGTAGTTCCTAATGCTCTTGACTGCTAACCAGAAGGCTGGCGGTTCAAACCCACCAGCCACTCCTTGGTAGGAAGGTTGTGAAATCTACTTTCGTAGTGATAATGCCTTGGAAACCCAAGGAGGGGTCGATGTGAGTCAGGTCTGACTTGACAGCACATAACAACATAATAACAACATTCTTTGAATATCATGCTTTCAAATGGATTAAATAATGTATATGGAGGCCAAACATTCATGATGATTATACTCTAGTATTTGCTTCCCTCCCCTATTTCTCTCTTCATCCAGGCACTAGCAGTCCCCTTTTGATCATTGCCTCATATTTAATTTTGGTATTTCGTTATAATATGTGAAGAGAGGTCAGGGAGAATACACTGACTGTTTAAGAAAGTCTTGGCATACAAGATTTAATGTCAAAAGTCTTGGGTTTGTGTCCAGAGTATAATAAATTTCTCACACTTGTTATAGGATGTTGGGAAAATACTCAGTTTCTCTACTCCTCTGTTTTTTCATATATTCATTCACTTAACAAATGTTTTTGAGGTACCTATTAGAGGTCAGGTGCTGTTCTAAGTGCTGTGGATGAAGCAGGAAACAATACAGATACTATTCCTTACACTCAGAGATTGCAATCTAGGATAGGTAAAGTGATTATAAAACAACAATGAAAAGATTAATAAAGACTTAATGTGTATCAGATAAATGTTATGGGGAAAATAAATCATAGAAGGGTATAAGAATGCTGAGGGTGGGGAAACGATGCAGTTTTGAATGAAGTGATTAAGGAAGGCCTTACTGAGAAGTGACATCTGATAAAGGTCTAAAGGAGTTGAAAAAGAGAGCCTTGTATGTATCTGTGGGAAAAGGATTTCATTTCAGCTGGAAGAAAGAGAAGGGGCAAATTCCTGTAGCAGATGCTGTGGTGTGCTGCTTTGATCCTCTATTCAGTAATGGTGCTCATTCCCTTAGCTGCTGCAAGCTTGGGTAGCTGATAAATCTCAGTTGAATCCCTCTCTGAGAATGGCTCTCAGCTAAAGAGAGTTGCCTTCTCCAAGGTCACACTCTCTCCCAGGGCAGTCCACATCCCGTGTTTAGCAGATCTTTGGGTATAAAGCCTAGCTCCTTTGCTTAAGGCAGGGTTACTCTAAAGGACAACTCCAGAGTTCTCTGTGAAATCCCTGAGACCTTTGCCAACGTTCAGCTCTTCCATCTGCCTAAGCATACTGCATTTACTCCTTCCTCCGTGTTGATCCTAAGGGCACCACCCAAATAAACTTAATGCATCCAAATCTCTATCTCAAAGATTTTTTTCTCAGAGATCCCAACCTAAGGTGTTCTCTGTCGCAAAGAAACTAATATAGTCGGAGCGAAATAAGTGAGGAAGAAAGTAGTATGCTACAGATGAAATCAGAGAAGGGAGCAAATAATTGACCCTTGTAGGGTTTTGTAGCCACTGTGGAAACTTTGACCTTGACTCTCAGTGAAATAGAAAGTCATTGAAAATTTCTGAGTGGAAAGGTAACGTGGCATATGTTTTAAAAGGATCACTCTGGTACCATTGTAGAGAACAGACCATAGAAGAGTAAGATCAGAAGCAAGCAGACCATTTAGGAGGTTACTGGAATAATGCCAGCAAGATTTGAGGCTTTTCTTTGGTTGACAGCAGCAGATACTGTGAAAAATAGTCATCTTTGGGATATGTTTTAAAGATAAAGCCATGAAGAATTAATTGCTCATGTGGGATATGAAGAGAGAGAGAATTTAAAGATGATTCCAAGAGTTTGGTCTTATCAACCAAAAAGATAAAGTTTTCATTTTTCTGGCATGCACAAGACTGAAAATACAGCAGATTTTGAAGATGTAAGAAATTTTTCCAAAATTTAGCAGCTTAAAATCATTTTATTATCACATTTATTATCTCACATACTTATATACTGAGGGAGAGGATGCTGGGAGAAGCTTGGATGGATGTTTCTAGTTCAAAGCTTCTTAGGAGGTTGCAGTCAAACAGTTGGCTGCAGCTGTAATCATCTCAAGACTAGATTCAGACCAGCAAATTCACTCATGAGGCTGTTGGCAGGCTTCAGCGCCTTGTTGGCTATTTCCTGAAGGTGTCATTTTCTTACCATGTGGGCCTCTCCGTTAGGCTACCCGAAGCATAGCAGTTAACTTCCCCAAAGTTAGTGAACCGAGAGAGAGAGAACACTAAAGAGATCCTAATGTCTTTCATGATAGAATCTCAGAGTTACACACATCATTTTTACCTTAAATTTTGGTAGAAGCAAGTCAGTAGGTCTAGCCTACAATGAAAAAAAAAAAAAAAAAAAACATACTCACTGCCATCAAATCAATTCAGACTCATAGCAACCCCCTTTGGGTTTCTGAGACAGTAAATCTTTACAGAAGTAGATTGTCCAGTCTTGCATGGAGTGTGTGGTAGATTTGAACTGCCAACCTTCTGGTTAGCAGTTGGGTTGTGTGTGTGTGTATATATATATATGTGTGTGTGTGTGTGTGTGTATAAACTACTACAGAGGAAAGGGAGCTCTGGTTTTGGATTGATATACCCACTAGACATCTAACTAAAAATGTTATGTAAGCATTTGGACATCTGACATAGTTTACTAGAAAAGTTGAGCCAGAGATGAAATTTGGGAGTCAGCATTTAATTTTCAAAGCCATGAGACTGGGTAAGATCACTGAGAGAGAGTAAATGTAGAGAAAGGAGAGGCCCATGGCTGGGCATGCCACTGTGTAAATGTAGTAATATTAGGGAGAATCCAGGAAGGGAAACTGATAGTACAAATTGTAATGTAGGAGAAAAATTAGAATAGTGTGTGTACTGGAAGTTAAGTTAAGAACATTTAAAGGAAGAGGAAGTGAGTCAGTGTTAACGTTGATAAGTCAAATAAGAGAGGACCAAGAATTGACTTTTAGACTTAGTAATGCAGAGGTCTTTGATGATCTTGATGGAGCGGTTTCAGGTGGGGAGGTGAGGGAGAAAGCCTAACTACTGTGTGTTCAGGTGACAATGGAGGTAGAGGAATCAGAGACAACAAGCACATACATATATTTTTAAGAGATTTTCTATAAATGAAAGGAGGAATTGAGTGGTATTAGGAGGAAGATGAGGTTCTAAGACTTTTTATTAAAATGATGGAAGAAGCAACATGTTTGGTTAGTGATTCAGTGGAGAGGAAAATTTACAATGCAAGAGAGAGAAAGAGGAGTTTTGCTGGAGCCATAACCTTCAAGAGGCAAGAGGATTGGAATGCAGAGGGATTGGCCTTGGATGGTGTATTAGTTTCCTGTTGCTGCTATAATAAATTATCACAAGTGTATTGCCTTAAAACAAAACATATTTATTATCTTATAGTTCTGGAAGTCATATGTCAAATCAAGGTGTTGGCAGGGCTGTATTACTTTCTGGAAACTCTAGGCAAGAATCTGTTTCCTTATTTTTTTCAATTTCTGGAAGATTCCTACATTCCTTCATTCATGACAATCTAGCCTTCTTCTGTCTTCAAAGCCAGCAACAGCGGGTTGAGTCCTCCTCACATGGATCATTCTGATCTGACTTTTCTGCTTCCTTCCTCTCCACTTAAGAACACTTTGATTACTTGAGGGAGCTTTGGTGGTCCAGTAGTTAAAGCACTCAACTGCTAACCAAAAGGTCGGTGGTTTGAAGACATCAGTCACTCTGCAGGGAAAAGATTTGGCAATATGCTTCTGTAAAGATTTACCGCCTTGGAAACACTATGGTGCAGTTCTACTCTGTCCTATTGGTTCACCATGAGTCAGAATCATCTCATCTGTAATGGTGTTAGTTTTTTTGTTTTGTTTTGTTTCGGTGATTTTTTTAGCCTCCCAAGATAATCCAAAACAATCTGCCTATTTTAAAGTCAGCTGATTAGCAACCTTAATTCCATCCATTACCTTAATTCCCCTTTGCCATATAATATACCATTTACAGGTTTCTGAGATTAGGATGGGAACATATTTATTCTGCCTACCACAGATAAAAGGACCTCTTGTAGCATAGTGCCTGAGGCACTTGACTGCTAACCAGAAGGCTGATGGTTCAAACCCACCAGCCACTCCTCGGAAGGAAGGTTGGGCAATCCTACTTCTGTAGTGATACTGCCTCGGAAACCCAAGGAGGGGTCACTATGAGTCGGGGCTGACTCGACGGCAGACAACAACAACAACAATCACAGATGAAAACAGGAACAATTCATGCATAGTAAGATAGAAGGCAGAGTGGGCACAGATGCAGAGATGGGTAAATACAGTGTTTAGAACTTAGATTGTTTTCTACTTCCTTCGCTTCTCAGTAAAATTAGGAGGGTGAAGAGCTGAGAGGCATCAAGGCTGGAGAAAAGGGGAAGACCTCTACATGAGTGGAGGATGAGTTTTCCAAGACAATATAATGGCATTGACAGACAGTATTGAAAGGTCTTATCTGTCTACCTACCTTATAAGGGTCATGTGAGGGTTGTAATGGGTAACGCACATAGGAGTTTTTAAACTCCTTTTAAAGGGGCCACATGGTACAGTGTTGTTTAAACACTAGGCTACTAACCAAAATGGGCAGTTTGAATCCTCCTGGCAGCACCGTAGGAGAAAGACCTAGTGATCTACTCCTGTAAAGATTACAGCCTACAAAAACCTCTTGGGCAACTCTACTCTGTTATGTGGGGTCGCTGTTGTTGTTGTTTGCCGTCGAGTCGGCCCCAACTTGTAGCGACCCCTCCTTGGGTTTCCGAGGCAGTATCACTACGGAAGTAGGATTGCCGAACCTTCCTTCCGAGGAGTGGCTGGTGCTTTTGAACCCCCAGCCTTCTGGTTAGCAGTCAAGTGCCTTAGCCACTATGCTAACATCACTATGAATTGAAATTGCTTTGATGATGCCTAACAACAGCAACAACATACTAATGAAAGTTAACTTTCATTGATTTCTTGTTCTGTGTTAGTTTCTACTGGTATATATTTTACATGCATCAGCAAAATTAATCCTCACAACAACTCTCAAAACCAAAAAACAAAATCACTGCCATCGAGTCGATTCTGACACATTGGGTTTCCAAGGCTGTAAATGGTAGGGATTGGGAAGAGTAGGGTATGACCCAGGGAGCCTGAAGAGCTATTGTTGTTGTTGTTGTTATGTGCTGTCGAGTCAAACCCGACTCA
>NW_006921747.1:2650330-2651351 GCF_000298275.1 Orycteropus afer afer | reverse complement strand
AAAAAAAAAAAAAAAAAAAAACATACAAACAGTTGCCATTGGGTTGACTTTGATTCGTGTCCATTACTCATGTGTTAGAGTGCAGCTGTGGTCCAGTAGGTTTTGAATGGCTGATTTTACAGAAGTATATCCTCAATCTTTTCTTCTGAGGAGCCCCTGGGTTAACTCAAATCTCCCCCCAACATGCTATTTTGCCATCTTCTTCATGTATCAAATTCCCAATCAAATTTTGTGTTCACTAAGGAATGAGACCAGTGCCATCTACTTGTACTTTTAAGGGACAAATACAATTCACTGCATATAATATAAGCAGACTGTGAGTATCCATGGGATATATATAAAAATTTTGTTGTTGTTGTTGTGTGCTGTGGAGTCAGACCTGACTCATAGCGACCCCTCCTTGGATTTCCAAGGCAGTATCACTACAGAAGTAAGATTGCCCAACCATCATTCCAAGGAGTGGCCAGTGAGTTTGAACTGCCAGCCTTCTGGTTAGCAGTCAAGTGTCTTAGCCACTATGCTTCCAGAGTTCCCTATATAAGCATAGTTACAGTATAAAACATATTGCTAAAAATATAACTCTTGGAGTTAGATCACCATTTAAGTCCTGGTTCAATTATTTACTAAAAGTATTACAATATTTAACAAGTCCAAGCCTCAGTTTCTTCGCCTATAAACCAAACCAAATGCACTGCTGTCGAGTCGGATCTGACTCACAACGACCCCTCCTTGTGTTTCCAAGGCATTATCACTACAGAAGTAGATTGCCCAGCCTTTCTTCCAGGGAGTGGCTGGTGGGTTTGAACCGCCAGCCTTCTAGTTAGCAGTCAAATGCCTTAGGCACTATGCCACTAGAGCTCCCTTCTTCACCTATAAGGTGGGGTTAATAATAGTGCCGGGAGCTCTGGTAGCATAGTGGCTAAGGCACTTGACTGCTCACCAGATGGCTGGCAGTTCAAACCCATCAGCCACTCCTCGGAAGGAAGGTTGGGCAATCCTACTTCCATAGTGATACTGCCTC
>NW_006921747.1:2626248-2648979 GCF_000298275.1 Orycteropus afer afer | reverse complement strand
AGGAGTGGCTGGTGGGTTTGAACCACCAGCCTTCTGGTTAGCAGTCAAATGCCTTAGAACTATACCACCAGAGCTTAGTACAATATATAGTAACTTATTTAACTGTTATAACAGCGTCAACGAAGGTAGGTATAATATCCCACTTTTTCCTCCCATTGAAGTAAACAAATTCAGAGGTTAACTGTGTCAAGTTCATACAGATAGACAGCTAATCAATTTCAGAAGGCCTTCATTTGGAATTTTAAAGCTTGCCATCTAGCTCCAATATTTTTGTTTTAACTCTACAGCTAGAGAGAGAAACACATTTTAGTAGAAAATAAAGATAAATAAACCATTGATGTTCAAAACAGTGATTTTGTGGTACAGTTTGTCAGGGGATAACTCTTTCTCTCTCTCCTGTTCCCTCCCCTGACCTCCTTTGCCCTTTCTTCTTTCCTCTTTTCCTCTCTCCTCTTCTCTCTGTCACCTTTTCTTTCCACCTCACCCTTCTTGCTTTATTATAACTGACAGTAACATTTCCTTCATGGAAATTCAATTGCTCAAAAATTACAGTGCAATCTTCACCTACTGCATTGGCCTGCCAAGGGCTAGGGGAGGTACTCACTGGAGCTATAGAAAGTTTACCCACATCTGGGTTATTTGCCCACATCATGGGTAGAACACCAAAAGTCTTGCCCCTGGCCTAGTACTAAGACCAGGCCCAGTCTAATTCATGACTTGGTGTCAAGCATGCGGTTTAAGAGTTCAGGCTTGCATCACTCACCTTGCCTGGGCCAACACTATTGTCTCCTTTGAGGAAATATTTTGACCACAATAATAAAATCCTACACATACTCCCACCTCTCTTCAACCAATAATTTTCAAAGTGGTCTAGTTTAGATTCCAATTTAGAAACAAAAATTAAATGCACGTAAACCCCTTTTTCCTAAGCTGAAACCTAACATCTTAGAAGGATGTGTGTCTTGCTTTTTTCACTGATTCAGGACTTCATATCTGCATATCTAAGTGAGCTCATGCAATATAGCCTTTGTCATAGTTATCTAGTGCTACTATAAAAGAAATACCACAAGTAGATGGTTATGATAGACAAATTTATTCTCTCATAGTTTAGGAGCTTAGGAATCTGAATTAGAGTGCCAGCTCTAGGTCAAGGATTTCTCTATATATATTTCTTGATCCTAAGATCTCTTGGTCCTGAGATCTCTTGATCCTAAGAGAATCCCAACACAGGAACCCTGGGTCCAAAGGACACTCTCCACTCCCAGCTCTTCTTTCTTGTCCCATTGGTGTTGATTGTAGAGCCAAGTAATATGAAATCCTTGAAAACTTCAATTTTCTCTCCATTATTGTGATGCTGCTTCTTGGTCCAGTTGTGAGGATTTTTGTTTTCTTTATATTGAGGTATAATCCATCCTGCAGATTGTAATCTTTAATCTTCATTAGTAAGTGCTTCAAGTCATCCTCACTTTTGGCAAGCGAAGTTGTGTCATCTGCTTGTTGCAGGTTGTTAATGAGTCTTCCTCCAATCCTGATGCCATGTTCTTCTTCATATAATCAGGCTTCTTGGATTGTTTGCTCAGCATACAGATTGAATAAGTATGGTGAAAGGATACAACCTTGAGACACTCTATTCTTGATTTTGAACCATGCAGTATCCCCTTGTTCTGTTCAAATGATAGCTTCCTGATCTGTGTGCAGGTTCTCCATGAGTACAATCAAGTATTCTGGAATTCCCATTCTTCTCAGTGTTATTCACAATTTGTTATGATCCACACAATCAAATGCTTTTGCATAGTCAATAAAACATAAGTAAACATCTTTCTAGTATTCTTTGCTGTCAGCTAAGGTCCATCTGACATCAGCAATGATATCCCTTGTTCCACATCCTCTTCTGAATCCAGCTTACATTTCTGGAAGTTCTTTGTCAATATACAGCTGCAACTGTTTTTGAATTATTTTCAGTAATATTTTACTTGAATGTGATATTTATGATATTTTTTGATAATTTCAACTTTCTGTGGGATCACCTTTCTTTGGAATGGCTACACATATGGGTCTCTTCCAGTCAGTTGGCCAGGTAGCTATCTTCCATATCTCTTGGCGTAACCAAGTGAGTGCCTCCAGCGGGGCATCTGTTTGTTGAAACATTTCAATGGGTATTCCCTCAATTCCTGGATCCTTGTTCTTCACCAATCCCTTCAGTGCAGCTTCGACTTCTTCCTTCAATACCATTAGTTCTTGATCATATGCCACCTCCTGAAATGGACGAACATCAACCATTTCTTTTTGGTACAGTAACTCTTTGTATGCCTTCCATCTTCTTTTGATGCTCCCTGCATCATTCAATATTATGCCCATAGAATCTTTCAGTATTGCAACTTGAGGCTTAAATTTTTTCCTCAGTTCTTTCAGCTTGAGAAATGCCAAGCATGTTCTTCCCTTTTGGTTCTCCAACTCCAGGTCTTTGTACATTTCATTATAGTAATTGGGTTTATTTGCTTGAGCAGTTCTTTGAAATCTTCTGTTCAACTCTTTTATCTTGTCATTTCTTCCATTTGGTTTAGCTACTCTCCACTCAAGGGCAAGATTCAGAGCCTCTTCTGACATGAATTTTGATCTTTTCTTCCTTTCTTGTGTTTTTAGTGACCTCTTGCTTTCTTCGTGGATGATATTCTTGAGGTCATCCCATAATTCTTGTGGTTTTCAGTCATCGGTGTTCAATGGATCAAATCTATTCTTTACATGGTCTCTAAGTTCAGGAGGAATATTATCAAGGTCATATTTTGGCTGTCGTGGACTTGTTTTAATTGTCTTAAACTTCAACTTGAACATGCATATGAGCAGTTATGATCTGTTCCACAATCAGCTCCTGGCTTTGTTTTGGCCTAAGATACTAAACTTCTCCATTGCCTCTTGCTACAGGTGTAGTCAATCTGATTCCTGTGTATTCCATCTGGTGAAGTCCATGTGTATAGTCATTGCTTATGTTGTTGAAAAAAGGTATTCGCAATAAATAAGTCATTGGTCTTTCATAATTCTATCATGCAATCTCCAGCGTTATTTGTATCACAAAGGCCCTATTTTCCAACTACCAGTAACTTCTTTGTTTTCAACTTTTGCGTTACAGTCACCAGTGATAATCAACACATCTTGATTGCATGTTTGATCAATTTCAGACTGCAGAAGTTGGTAGAAATCTTCAATATCTTCATCTTTGTGTTCGATGATTGGTACGTAAATTTGGATGATAGTAGTATTAACTGATCTTCCTTGTAGTCATATGGTTATTATCCTATCACTGATAGCATTGTACTTCAGAACATATCTTGAACAGTCTTTGTGACAATGAATGCCACATCATTCCTCTTCAATTTATCATTCCCGGCATAGTAGATCATATGGTTGTCTGATTCAAAATGGCCCAAACCAGTCCATTTCAGCCCACTAATGCCAAGGATACTGATCTTTATGCATTCTATTTTATTTTTGACGACTTCCAATTTTTCCAGATTCCTATTTTGTACATTCCATGTTCCAATTATAAATGGATATATGCATGTATTTCTGCTCATTTTGAGTTGTGCCACATCAGCCAATGGAGGTCCCAAAAGCTTTATTCTATCCATTTCATTAAGGTCATCTCTACTCTGAGGATTCAGCTCTTCCTCAGTCAAATTTTGAGTGTCTTCTGACCTGATAGGCCATCTTCTGGCACTATGTCAGACACTGTTTCAGGGCTGTTTATAAAGTTTTCCAGTAACATATCAGATAGTGTTTCACTGCTATTCATATGGCCAATTCTTTGAGATGTCTGAGTCTTCTTCTGAGTCTGTCTAAGCCCAGAAGCTCCACTGAAACCTCTCTACCATGGGTAATCCTGCTGGCATTTTGCATCACAGTGACATAGCTTCCAGCCTCACAGCAACATTTAAGCCACCACAGGAAGACAAACTGACAGACAAGTTCATCTCCCTTAGTTGTTCCTAACTCCTCTGTACCTGTCTACCTCAGGCCCTGGCCTTAATAACAGAGCCACACCCAAGTGAAAAGCAGCCTCCAAGGCTTGGGCCTACTGGCCTCAGTCCCTGGTCTTAATAAAGAGCCACACCCCAGCGAAAAGCAACCTCCAAACCCCTGGGCCTGCCTACCTCAGACCCCTGCCTTTAATAGATCCAGTTTTACATGATGTCACCAAAAGTCAGATCTGACTAGATGACAACTAACAATTTCCACCTTCCAGTCTCAGTCTAGATTCCCTGTTCTTCCCATTAGTGAAATCTGGCATTCCATATCTTACTTTCAAGAAATAGTATCTTGCTGATGTGATGAAGATAAAATGATGATGGGGGATAGGAAGGGTTTGGAGGAGAAGTAGGGATCCAGTAATTAGAACTTTCAGGGGCACAGGATTAATTATAATCTTTTTTCTCTCAGTTTCAGTAACTGAAATGTCTGATAGTTGTCATTGTATCAGAGATATCAGATGTCACCCAAATTACCTTTTGACCACTTCAGACTCCTTCCTCTAGTATGCTTGTATGGTTAAATAGTTAATATCTGGAGAATTATCCCTTGCTTCAAGGACAGAAATAAATGCACTCTTTTTTATTTATTTAAAAATTTGACTTAATTTTAAATTTTATTATTCTGGATATTTAATTTTAATTTTTGAGCAGTTAGATCTCAATTAGTCTTTAAAAATAGTCTTTCTTGGCTGATGAGTATTTACATTTCTCATTTTAATTCAACTGCAGCTTTAATTTGTATATTTTAGATGGGAAATAATTTTAAATGTTTCCCTGAAAATGAAGCATGAAATCACTCTAAATATCTAGGTAACCAGTTGCTCTCTCTGGCATTTAATTGGCTGGCAATTTAACATTTCAGCCAACAAACAAACATTTTGAGTGTTTGTTGCTAGAGACTCAAAAAAAAAAAAAAAAATCAAACTCACTGCCATTGAGTCGATTCTGACTCATAGCCACCCCGTCTGGGTTTCCAAGGTGGTAAATCTTTACGGAAGTAGATTGCCCAGTCTTCCTTTCACAGAGTGGCTGGGGGGTTTGAATCGCCAACCTTCTTGTTAGCAGTCAAATGCCTTAAGCACTGTACCACCAGAGCTCCTTATTAGTTACTTTAGCAAGTAGGGAAGCAATCTACTTCCCTAGTGATACTGCCTTGGGAACCCAAGGAGGACCTGACTCCATGACAAACAACAACGATGCAAATGTGGCCTGTCTTTTGTCTATTGTAGAATCATTTTTTCAATCCTTACTTAAATCCAAGCTTATACATGTTAATGCAAGTTCTCACTGAAAATAATATTATTCGTTAAAAAAAAAAAGGAAAAAAAAAGCAGAATCAGATTTTTCGGATTTTGTAAGTTTGAAGCTTATATGCATATTTATTTGATGGTTATACATTTCTTAGGGAGAAAACTTAACGTGGTAGCTTAATGGTTTATTTGAAAGGGAAAATAGTTAATGTCTGAAAACTTTCTAACTGGTAATAATAACTACATATATTTGTTGAGTGCTTATTATGTATTAAATGCCTTATTGCATTTAATCATAATATCTAATGAAAAAAACAAAACAAAACTCACTGCTGTCTAACAGGATCTGACTCATCCTTGGGTTTCTGAGGCAATATCACTATGGAGGTAGGTTGCCCAACCTTCCTTCCAAAGAGTGGCTGGTGGGTTGGAACCACCAGCCTTCTGGTTAGCAGTCAAATGCCTTAGGCACTACACCACCAGAGCTCCCCAAATATCTAATGATATTTAGAAACCAAAACCCACGGCCATTGAGTCAATTCTGACTCATAGTGACCCAATGGGGCAGAGTAGAACTGCCCCTTAGGGTTTCCAAGGTTGTAAATCTTTACAGAAGCAGACTGCTTCATCTTTCTCTCACAGTGCAGAGGGTGGGTTTGAACTGTCAACCTTTTGGTTAGCAGCCCAGTGCTTTAACCACAGTGTCACCAGAGTTAGGAGCTATTGAAAAAAAATATGAACTGCTCTCAGTTGTGTTAAGCAGTTAGGTCTCCACATGTGTTGGAGTGTAAGTGTGCTCTTTAGGATTATCAGCGGCAGATTTTTCAGAAAGCTATAGCCAGGCCTTTCTTCCAAGATGCATCTGAGTGCACAGTTTATACCACCTAGTGACCCACCAGCCACTCCTCGGAAGGAAGATGGGGCAATCTGCTTCCGTAGTGATACTATCTCAGAAACCCAAGGAGGGGTCTCTCTGAGTCGGGTCCCACTAGACGACACATAACAACAACAACAACAACAACAGCGACTCTATAGGAACTTTTAGAATCCCTATATTACAGATGAGGAAACAGAGGCTTTGAAAGGTTATATAATCTTTGCATGGTCACATAGTTAGCAGGGGGAGGGTCAGATCTTGAACCCAAATTTTTCTGAATAAGAGGTCGTGTTTTTACTACATTTTACTGCATAGAAACCTAGGATGTCTTACTAAGCTTAGGAAAATCATTCTATTGGTTGTGAGAACCTTTAAAATTTATTTCTCTTTGGATATGATTCTGAATCATTCGAGAACCCTCATCTTAATTTTTAGTACAGGGTATATGTAGGCTTTGCCATTCAAATGGCATGGACTCCTTTCTTCTTGCCCTTCCACTGAACAGGATCATGGCAAGGACTCAATTCCCCCTCTACCAGCCACTGTTCCAATGGGGTCTTTGTAGCTCCTGTGCCTGCTAGGAGCCCTGCAAGCTCTTTCATCCTAGGAAGCATTTGGAGATAGTGATGGGAACAGCAGGAAATACAATTGCAGCAGAAAGCAAATGGGTTATGCTTCATTCGAGTGTGGCAATACTGAAATGAGAAAGGGTCCTGAACCATCCAGAGGAATTATGGAGGCTAAGGCATGGGTCACTACCTGGGGGCATCTTTCAGAGTTGGTAGAATAGATGCTCTATGGAGCTTGCATAGCACTGTAGTAAGTGACAAAAAGAAGAGAAAATCTGGTCTCTGCTGCCAGGGACTCTTTTAAAAGAGTGGTTTCTGACAACAACCCAGAATCTGTGCACTCATTTCAGGCACTCTCACAATGCTCAGAGAATTTGCAAAAGCCCTTTGAAAATTGCTTTCAGAATTATTTAGAAGCACCCAAGAAAATCTGACTCCATTCAGAGTAGAGCACAGTTTTAATAACCAACTTAGTCACCTGCCTGAACTTGGCTGTAAACAAATTTGAACTGTTTCCAATAATCAATGTTAACATCCAAGGACAAAGGTTTTCTGTCATTTTGAGTATTGACAAAAGTACCTCACACACTGTACAGGCAATTCCCAAGCTTATCTTTGTGTCTTTCAGAGTGTCCTGCCCATCAGCCAGCCATCATACATTTTCAGTAAAAGCTTATGGACTTAAATTGAGAAAAAAAAAAAAGAAACCAAAAACAGTTCTAGACACAATATCTCTGGAATAAGTATCTAATGTTTTAAAGTGATTACTTTTCATCAAGTTTTGAAAGAACTGAACATAAATAAGAGGTGGTGGTATTTATAATTTTATTGTATCAATTAATTAATATCTCCCTGAAGCACTTATCTATAGGCATATCTCATTTTATTGTGCTTCACAGAGATTGCGTTTTATAGAAATTGAAGGTTTGTGGCAACCCTGCATTGAACAAGTCTACCAGTGCCATTTTCCCCACAGCATGTGCTTACTTTGTGTCTTGGTGTCACAGGATGGTAATTCTCACAATATTTCAGACTCTTTTCCTAATGCTATTGCATACTTAATAGATTACAGTATAGTGTGAACATAATTATTATATGCACTGGGAAACCAAAAAAGTTGTGTGACCAGCTTTATTGTCATGGTCTGGAACTGAACCTGCACTATCTCTGAGGTGTACCTCTACAACCAGAACATTCCTTAAAAGTCAGGATGGCAAGACTTTGTCTTATGTACTTTGGACATGTTACCAGGAGGGATCATTCCCTAGAATAGGATATGCACTGTCTTGTGGTGGTCTGGAATGGAGCCTGCAATATATCTAAGGTATGCTTGTAGTTAGAACTGTGTATTAAAATGAGTCAAAAAGACACTACTAGGTATATATCCTCGAGAAATAAGAGCCAAGACATGAACAGATAAATGCATATCCATGTTTATCACAGCATTATTCACAATAGCAAAAAGATGGAAATAACCTACGTGCCCATTAATGGATGAATGGTTAAACAAACTATGATACACATACACAATGAAATACTACATAATGTTAGAGAATAACCATGAATCTGCAAAACACCTTATAACACAGATGAACCTACAGGACATTAGGTAATCACAAAAGGACAATTGTTTTAAGAGACTACTACTGTGAAAAGTTAAGAGGACCATTAATGTTCTTTGATGGTTGCCAGAAGTGAGAGAGGAAGAGAGGGAAAATCACGAACTAGAAGCTAGATCCCTGTTAACTTGGGTGAAGAGAAAGACAATATACAATATGGAGGAGGTCATCACAAAGTGATCCATGCAGTAGAAGACACAGGGAGAAGCCAAGATTTAAAGCCAATAAAGATGAATACTATTAAATATACAGTCCTGTGATAATAGTAATAATAATAATTTATTAGTGGATGCATAGATAGACAATCTGAACAGAGGTGGAAGGTGAATAGGACTATACCCATGAATACATACGTATATACATGTACGTATATGTATACGTATGTCTGTGTGTGTATGTGTGTATATGTTTGCCAGAGGCTATCTTTACCTATGTATTTATATGTGCTTCAAATGTATCCATGTAGTAGAGCATACAGGGGACAATGTTATGAAAATGTCTTTGTCACAGCCAGACACTTTGAGGGAATGAGTTACTGGGTATGGAGGCTCAGGACCATATAGTCTCAGGGGACACTAAGGTCAATTGGTATACCAATTGACAATAAAGTCAATAAAGACATCATTCTGTATCATACTTTGGCGAATAGCAGCTGGGGTCTTAAAAGCTTGTGAGCAGCCATCTAAGATACAACTATTGGTCTCTCCCCATCATGAGCAAAGAACAGTGAAGAAAATCAAAGATACAAGAAAACGGTTAGTCCAGGGGATTAATGGAGCACGTGAACCCCGGCCTCTACAACCTTGAGACCAGAGGAACTGAAGCAAGCAATGTTGAAACCAAAATGTTGATACGTTAGTGAATGCCATTGCAGTATTCAATTTTTGTTCATATTTTATACCACCACAGCATTCATTGTACCTGACTTGATTTCTTTAGACACTGTTTTTTTGTTTTTGTTTTTTAAATTTTTATTGTGATTTGGGTGAAAATTTACAGAGAAAATTCATTTTCTCTAGTGCAGCTCATGTACACTTTGTTTCATGACACTGACCGCAATTTCCTACAATGCAACATCTCTCTTCCCACTTCTTCCCCATAGCCATCTCTTCCCTGTGTCCTTCCCTCCCATGCACTCTTGCCCACTAAGCTATCTTCCCGTGCATACACAGCCCTTTTATTCTCCCATGATTGATCTCTCCAAGCAGTCTGTCTATCTAATGTAAAATGTTCAGCACATATGCCTATCTTTTGTTTGGCTGGAGGCCACAAGAGTGGGTTCATTTCCAGACTTGAAGGGCAACTAGGGGCCATAGTCTCAGGGGTTCTACCAGGCTCTATCAGACCAGCAAATCTGATCCCTTTTCTTTCTTTTTTTATGATTTTGAGTTTTATTCCACATTGTTCTCTCACTCTATCCAGGATCCTACATAGATCCCCCTCCAGTTGGTTGACAGAGATAGCCAGGCACCATCTGGTTCTTCTGGTCTCATAGTCATATAGGTTGAGGATCACATGGTGTACTAATTGTTTCCATGTGTCTTTGGATTTCTTCATTCTTCTTTGCTCTGGATGACGAGAGACCCATCATTGCATCTGGATGGCTATTTGCAAGGTTTTAAGATGCCAGTCACTACTCACCAAAGTAGGATGTAGAACAATGTTTTTGTGTAGTATGTTATGCCAAATGAACTTTATGTCCCCTGTGACCATGGTCCCGAGCCCACAGGTCTGACTACATGCTCCTTGTAGGTAGCTGGCTGTGGCAAAGGACAACCTTGTCCCTTGTCAGCTCACTATATACCTGGTAATTTTTACAGAACATACAAATACACTTGTAGAAACATTGTCTGCCAACCCTATACATGGTCTTGGGCACAATCCCCCTGGCATAGACATACCTAGTAGTTCAGCCTGTCCACCCATAGATCAATGTTTGCCTTCACTGGCAATGCAGTACTGTATGTGAAAAAGGGTTCATCTTTGTTGTCTGTACCTCCCATGTACTTCTCTATGTGATCTTCTTCCTCAGTGCCACCATGTTGATCACTTGCATTTGGTACATTGCCTACTGTTCACCCAAATCAGTACTTGTCTCTATCAATCTAGCAGTGTTCCCTCCCCTCCTGTCCCACTCCTGGTAACCAACAAAGAAAATTTCCTTCCATGTAGAAACCTTTCCTTGACTTTTTACAATAATGGACTAATATGATATTTGTCCTTCTGTGATTGACTTATTACACTCAGCATAATGTCCTCCAAGTTCATCCGTGTTATGTGGTGTTTTGGATATTCTATGTTATTCTTTAGGGTTGTATAGTATTCTATTGTGTGTATGTACCATAATTTGGTTATCTATTCTTCTGTTGATGGGCAACCAAGTTGTTTCCATCTTTTGGCTATTGTAAATAGTGCTGCAATGAACATGGGTGTGCATATATCTGTCTTGTCCTGGCTTTCACTTTTTTAGGATATATAACTAGCAATGGAATGGCTGGGTCAAATGGTATTTCTAATTCCAACTTCTTAAGGAATCACCATACTTCTTTCCACGGTGGTTGTGTCATTTGACAATCCCACCAGCAGCGTATGAGAGTCCCAATCTCTCCACATCCTCACCAGCATTTGTTATTTTCTGTCTTGTTGAACTTTGCTATAGTGCTGGGGAAAGAATGTATCTCATTGTTTTGATTTGCATCTCTCCAGAAGGCTGGCGGTTCAAACCCTCCAGCCACTCCTCGGAAGGAAGATGGGGCAATCTACTTCCATAGTGATACTTCCTCGGAAACCCAAGGAGGGGTTGCTATGAGTTGGGGCTGACTTGACGGCATATAACAACAACAACAACGGCTAATGATTGTGAACATTTCTTCATGTGTTTGTTGGCTACCTGAATACCCTCTTTGGTGAAGTATCTATTAATGTCTTCTGCCCAACTTTTTAATTAGATTATTTGTCTTTTTGTGGTTGAGGTGTTGGAGTTTTCTAGAAATCTTAGAGATAAATCCCTTGTTTAGACACTGCTTTTGAAGATGCCTGCAAACAAATGAATGGCTGTTTTTCTCTTATGAGTTTAACATGTAAATAATTTATTGCTTTCTCCAGAGGAAACCATCTTCTCATAGTCTACGTTTGTTTTGCTTTTCTATGGTTTTATGACTGGTGCTTCCCCTTAAGATAGTTGTTTAGGCCAAAAGGAAATACTTATGCTTCATTACATCAGGGAAATGAAGGATAGAAGAGACACTTACTTTATGTGAGTTTCTAAGATGGGCTGGCTTTTGTGCTCATCAGTAAATATGGATTTGCTCATTTAATCCATAAGTCCTCTATTAGGGTCCTTCACTATGTAATGAGGATACTGGGCCTCCAAGAAGGGAAGTAAGAATGCACAGCTGTTTCGTGACAGAGCTAAGATTGGATGTCAGGACCATTATTCCAAAACCCATGCAATTTCCTTACACCTTGAGGTTGGAACTTGTGCATCTTTGCTTATGGATGAGCAGCTGGGATACTTGCCTTTGTCTGCTGAGGAAAGGTTGTTAGATCTTTGCCATGTGTTCAACTTATTCCGGGTACTCATATACAAAAACAAAACAAAAAACCAAAGGCATTGAGTCAGTTTTGACTCATAGATACCCTGTAGGATAGAGTAGAATGACCCTATAGAGTCTTTCTGCTAGTGGCTGTTACTGCATTCCCAGTCATTGAAAGAAGAAAGTTCTTTCTTAGTTTTCACTTTTGTTTTCTCCGTTGCTTCATCTGTTAGCTAGATGGGGAAGGCCCTCAAAGAGATGGATTGACATAGTGGTTGCCATGATGGTCTCAGGTATAGCAAGGATTTTGAAGCTTGTGCAGGAACGGGCAGTATTTCATTCTGTTGTACATCGGGTCACTATAAGTCAAAGCCAACTTGACAGCACCTAACAACAACAACAACAAATTTTAATAAATATGGGAAGGAGGCAGGGACAGATCACCCCATAAGCAATGTAAACACAGCCTCCCTTGCACTTATTTACTGATCTGTAGTGAACAGTTTCACATGGGTTTCACCCCATATCTTTTATTCAACTATGTTCTCCCTTTTTAATAACTGTGCCCCACCCCCACCCCACCCAGGTCAGTATGAATTCACACCAACTTGACTTCAACATCTGAATGTCACATGTATGGCAATCCAAGGCCTATAGAAAAAAATCAAGTTTTGGCATCAGGTTCTGGACTCAAGTTTTATGTCCAAAAGTTTGACAATTCAAATCTACCCAGAGATAACTTGGAAGACCAGCTTGGCAATCACTTTCTAAGAGGTCACAGCCTTGAACCCCTATGAAGTACAATTCTATTCTGTATATTTGGGTTGCCATGAGTGGGAATGGTCACAAAAGAACTGTTTTTTTTTTTTGCATTATATCATAGTCAGCTATGGAAAGTTAATTAACTTCTTATGCTTTATTTTGGTTTTCTCTGGTAATGTAGTGTGTAAGGCACTTGACTGCTAACCAGAAGGCTGGTGGTTCAAATCCACCAGCCACTCCTCAGAAGGAAGATGGGGCAATCTACTTCCATAGTGATACTGCCTCAGAAACCCAAGTAGGGGTCACTATGAGTTGGGTCTGACTCAACAACACATAACAACAACAACAGTGCTGCTATAATAGAAATACCACAAGTAGATAGCTTTAATAAACTGGGATTTATTCTCTTACAATTTAAAAGGCTAGAAGTCTGAGTTCAAGTGCCAGCTCTGGGGTCTGAGTAAAGGCCCCTTGACCTTGGGCTTCAGGTCTGCTTCTTGGTCCCTGCCCACTGGAGCCAGAGACATCTCTTGACTTAGGCAGCTGCTGGCTACTGAGGCTGACAATCCCAAGGTTGACAAGTAAAATGGCACAGTCTCAAGGTTATCAAGTAACATGGCAGGGCACTAGTTCCAGTCCAGAAACAGTCCTCAGATCAGCAGGAAACATGGCAGGCAGCTGATTAGGCTAAATACAGGATCCAAGCATGCCAAAAAGCTCAGAGACCTTTCTCAAAGCTTCTCCTTATATACTGGAAGCAAACCACATTCCCTAAGGCAGCTACTCATCTGCTGACAGCAGATTCCAATATGGAGTTGATTATCAGTCTTGTCACAGGGAATAACTATATCCAGCTGCCTAGCTACTCAAAACCAGGCCCAGCCAAGTTGACACATAACCTTAACTACCACAAGGTTCTATCTCATCAATCATATATTAAGCAACTGTTGCTTTTAGTGTTATATTTCCAGTTGTTTTATATAGGGAAATTTGGTTTTCTAATGATATTTGTATGTGTGTGTGTGTGCGTGTGTGTGTGTGTGCGTGTGTGTGTGCACGCGTGCGTGCATGCCACACTTTTTTATTGTTTTATATATTGGAAATTTGCTATGATAATTGGCAAGTATGTGTTCCTGGGGCACTTCATTCTTTTAGAATCCCTCATGCCTCATGGTCAGAGTTGAGAAAGTTTAATAATTCCCTGCTTAACTAGGACACCTAATGAATGTTGAACTTCCCAGGGACCCAGAGCTCAGCAATACCTTGTCTGTGGTAAGTGTTTCTGTCCATTTAAGGTCCACTTATCATTCTGAGCCCTCAGCTTAGCAAGAGAAGAGTTGTTACACTTGGAGGGAAGTTTCCTATGTCATCATCGGAGGTAGGAGAGCATGTTGTGAAACCAGCTGCCATGAAATTGAATTACAGGTGTGGTATTCTTCCAGCCTTAAATTGCTCCATTATACCATGGGTCTTTCTGTTTGTTTGGAACAAATAACTGCAATTTACTAGGATGCTAAGAGATGAGGTTATAAGCAGTCAGAGGTTGTTTAAGGTTTCCATAATGATGGAAAATTACTCCTATCCATTTCAAGTATGGTTTCTCTCCCAAGCTACCACATTTAAATGTGAAGAGAAGAAATGCCTCACTTTTTAATACTTCTCTCTGGGCACAACTCTCTTTAAAGGCACTCCAGGTTTCTTTAATGTTCTTAACCATACACCCAATCGCTTTTATTTATTATCCTTGAGAATACATTCAGTAATGACTTCTGAGGCGGCCAGGAGTGAATGGACAATTTGCTTTCACTGCCTAGATCTCCTCAACCCATTTCCTCTTAATTTGGTGGAGATAGTGTGAAGATTCTGGAAATAAGAGTTACAGAGACGCTTTACAGAGGAAATCTCCAAGACATCCGTTTTTCTTCCTCATAATTGAACTTGTTGGAAATGATTTCTGTGTCTTGCTTTCTCCCTTCAATGTATTCTACCTTCCTGAGTAGCACTATTGTTTTCTTTACAAGAAGAAATGTATGTAATTATAAAGATTTTTATTTTGTATTCTGAGACTTTTCACAAACTAAGAAACTGACTCAACGTTACAGGACATTTGCACAGTGCATGTGGTGGTAATTTCTACATGAAACAGGCATTAAAGTGATCATAACTTTCTCAAAGCCATGCAAGTTGACTGGAATCTATATTTTTTGAAGATGTTCTGATTTCAAAATGAATTACTTAGTTTCTTAAATGACAACTGCCTGTCAGTAGCATTTGAGGCATTTTTCATGAAAAGAAACATAAAATTGAGTAGTGATATGTGATATGTGGATGATTTTGGAGTTTATTCTTGAGATACTTTTAGTCATTTTTGTACTTAATACAAGTATAGATGAATACATAATTTCTGTCAAGTTCCTATAATGAATAAAGAACAGAGGAATTAAAAAATTATACCCCCAACCCTGTACCCTATTTCCTGCCTACTACTATTTGTTTGATGTGTTTGTGTCTTCCAGGTGTTTTTCTATGAATGCATATATAAAAACTGTCACAGAGAGCAATATATTGTTTTGCTTGGTGGTTGTTTTAAGAAAATGGTAACATATTATTATCTATAACTTCCTTTATTCACATAACACGTATTTTATAAATCTATGTATATATAAACTAATTTCTCATTGGTGTTGAGTCAGATCCGACTCATAGTGACCCCTCCTTGGGTTTCCAAGGTGGTATCACTACAGAAGTAGATTGCCCAATCTTCCTTCTGAGGAGTAGCTGGTGGGTTTGAACCACCAGCCTTCTGGTTAGCAGTCAAACGCCTTAAGCACTATGCCACCAGAGCTCCTGTCAGTATATATAGATCTAGTTTATTATTTTTAAGGGCTGATGATTATTCCAAAAAATGGATGATCAATAATTTATTCTATATATTGATGGATATTTAAATTGTATTGTTGTGCTTTTCAGAAAAAAAGTGTTATCATGGACATCCACCTCTATGTATCTTTGTTCTTGGATGTTCTAAATCTCTAGGGTATATAACTGGTTTTCCTTGTAAGACACATTATTGGAACCTGCTGACTGGTCATTCTAATGAGGTACTGAAGGTGACATATGTAGACAATACTAATTGGAACAAATTTGCAAGAGTGTGTGTGTTCTGGCCTGTGGGGTTGTTTTGGCAAAGGTGTTAAATTAAAATTAAAAATTAACAGTGATTTATAGAGGTTTATTTGTCTGTAAGACACCCTGCAGAGCTGAACATGCACACATGAAGATGTGAGAGAGCAGAGAAAATTTTTTAAAAATAAATTTATGGTAAGCAACATTTGGATCATTTTCTATAAAAGTGAAAATGAGTGTATGTTTAAGAATAGCCAAGGGACATTGAGTTTGAATTGCTTTACTATATTAAACAGTGGTGAGGTGGTGTGATAATAGCACACAAATGTAGCAGAAGGGTATTTGAAGTCAGACCAGTCTATTTGAATCCTGTATGACACTGGTGGGTATTATGATCTCAAGTAACTCACTGTCCATAAGGCTCTGTAATGCAGGGTAAACCATAACTTGCTCCCTGATATTGTCATGAGACACAAATGAGCTAGTGTGACTAGAATGACTAAACTAGATGACTAGAACAGCACCTGCTACTCAGTGGATCATCCATATTGTTTAGAAAATAATATGAGTATAAACACTATCATCACTACTCTGAGGACATTGGTCATATTAGCCCAAGTGTCCTATTTTCTTCATAAAAGAGAACTGAATTGGATAATCTCAAAGACCCTTTACTCTTTTTCCACTTTGCCAAGTGATTCTTCCTTTTGAAAAATAAGTTTTATTTATTGTTTATGTGGGTGTTTTCACTAAGGGAGTATGCACAGATACACACACATAGTACAAGTTAGGCTGATAGTCCCATGGGTCTCCCTAGGCATTGTTCAGCCTCCTCCAAGGTAGCACCTCAGGCAGTCAAGGAGTGACAGTGCCAATTTAGAGAAAACTGGGCATGGGAGATCCCCTTTACCTGAGATGTTTGGTTGACCCACAAAATGAGACTTCCGATTCTGTTGTTCTCTTCCAGCCCACACCCCATTATACTCTTCAGCACATTCATCCTCTACCAGGGACCACATCCCTCTTCTGGCCCTCAGGCTCTGTTTCTCCCAGCAGATGTTGCCTGTGCAATGCTCATCGCTCTAACAACAGTAACAGCCACAATCATTTATTGGGTCATCTATATGATAAATGTCCTACATACATTAACTGATTCATTCATTAGTTGATAAACATTTATGGATTGTGAAATATGTGCTAAACATGACTAAGTGCTCGGGAGTTGCCGCAAAAAGTACAATAAAGTTTCTGGCCCCATGGATGATGCATTTTGGTGGAGAATACTTGATAATGAGTAGATCAATAATTGATACTATATTTTATTTTTAATACAAGTTGATATAAAAATACAGTGGATAGAGTGATAGGGATGCTAGTTATATGTATGCTAATTTTATAGGATTGTCTGAGGATCATCATATGAACAGTGATTTGAATATAGATTTTATATATTTGTGTGTGTGTCCTCACTGCTATGTAGGCATAAATGCCCCATTTTACAGATTAGTAAACTGATGTTTAGAGAGGTTTTGTAATGTGTTACAATTTTTTTTTTTCTGTTGCAAGTAACAGAAAATCCATCTAACAGTGACTTAAATGAGTGGAAATATGATTTTCTAACATAACAAGAACTTTTCAAGGAGGCAGCTCCTGACTCTGGTTACAATTCAGTGAATTCAAATCAAGTTATTCTGTGATTTTCTTCATGATCTCAGGGGGTTTTCCACAGATCCAGGCAGCTCCTCTGTATCCTAGGCAGGAGTTAAGCCAGGAAGACATACCTGTTCCATCTGCCACTTTTATCAGGAAAGAAAGAGGGGTCTACAGATTTCCTCTGTAGTCTAGTTGGGAAGATAATATCCCCTGGCTACCTTTAATTGAAAGGAAGACTGAGGAAGTGAATAATTAGTTTTCATGATTTCTATAGTGAAAGAAAGTAAGGGAAAAGACTTAGAAATGAGTATTGGGTGAGTGGAATTACATGCTTCACATCACATGTCTAGTGAGCCAGGTCTGTCTGACAGTAAACTTTTCCTACCCTATCTTTAGAGGATTCAGTTGAGATAGTTGCTTCTTAAGGGAACCAGAGGAGGTGACTAATGCCAGTGACAGTTTTTACTAAAATACTAATGGCAGCACCACGTGGGAAGTTAAAGCAAAAATTTGGGTTGCTGTATGACTGATATTGGTAATAACACTCTCTGCTCTTTTAAATATAATTTCTAAGCAGTGAAATTTGGCCCAAATTTTCCTCTAATTAGCCTTTTGCTTCATTCTAAGAGTTTGCTGAGGATTGATACATGATGTTGTTACAGATCCAGATACCACAAACTTGCCTGCAGATGCAATTTAGATACTGAGTCACACAGAAAATACTGAAATGAATAATTTATCTTTTGGAGAAATGCTGATATAATATCATGTAGGAATTTTAGCAATATCACTTGAGAGCTACAGAATCTTTCATATATGATGAGTATCCTTCAGTTTGCAAATTGTTTTTACCTGCTCTAATGTACTTGGTTTGCATAGCTACCCTGGAAAATAAAGTAGGAATCATTATTGCCATTTTATTGATAGGTTAAACTGATGCATAAGAGAGTGGGGGACCCTACATGATTTAAAATATTAAAGGAAAACTTAACCTTTCTTAATAATGGTTTTCTTGATCTTATAAACATATAATCTGCTAAAATATATTTAGAAGCCCTAATGATGCAGTGATTAAATTGCTCAGCTTCCAACTGAAAGATTGGAGATTTGAACCTACAAGGATTTCTGTGAGAGAAAGAGGTGGCAGTCTACTCCTGTAAAGATTACAACCTTGGAAACTCTATGGGGCAGTTCTGCTGTGTCTCGTTAACTCTTGTTGTTGTTGTTGTTATGTGCCGTCAAGTCGGACCTGACTCACAGTGACCCCTCCTTGGGTTTCCGAGGCAGTATCACTACGGAAGTAGATTGCCCAACCTTCCTGCCAAGGAGTGGCTGGTGGGTTTGAATTGACAGCCTTCTGGCTAGCAGTCAAGTGCCTTAGGCACTATGCTACCAGAGCTCCTTCACTCTTCTTAGGTCTTCCTTATTCATTGTCCAGCTTTCACATGCATATAAATTGACTGAAAATACCATGGTTTGGATTAGGCACACCTTAGTCTTCAAAGTGACATCTTTGCTTCTTAACACTTTAAAGAGGTCTTTTGCAGCAGACTCGCTCAGTGCAATACTATGTCTGATTTTTCGACTGCTGTTTCTATTGGTGTTGATTGTGGATCCAAGTCAAATGAAATCCCTGACAACTTCAATCTTTTATCCATGTATTGTGATGTTGCTTAATAGTCCAGTCTGTTGAGGTGTAATCCATACTGAAGACTTTAATAGTCTTTGAACTTCGTCAGTAAGTGTTTCAAGTCCTCTTCATTTTCAGCAAGCGAGGTTGTGTTATTTGCATATGGGAGGTTGTTGACGAGTCTTCCTCCAATCCTGATACCACATTCTTCTTTGAATACTCCAGCTTCTCAGGTTATGTTTTCAGCATACAGATTGAATGAATATGGTGAAAGGATACAACACTGCACACACCCTTCCTTGCAGTATTCCCTTGTTTTGTTTGAAGGATAGCCTCTTGGTCTTTGAACAGGTTCTTCATGAGCACAGTTAAGTGTTCTGGAATTCCCATTCTTCACAATGTTATCAATAATATGTTATGATTCACAAAGTCAATGCCTTTGTATAGTCAATGAAACACAAGTAAACACTTTTTGGTGGCTGGAAGTTGCAGGAGATCCCAGCTGGGCTGTGATTGTTGGATCTCATTGTCTCCACCCCTTCAGACCCCAGAAACTCCTTGATAAAAGGGTGTGATATATATATATAAAAAAAAAGGAAACAGGAAAGAAAGAAACACAAGGAAACATATTTCTGGATGAGAACATTTAAGTGTTCTGGAATTCCCATTCTTTACAATGTTATTCATATTTATTGCCTAATAATATTAATGTATTTCCACATAATTATTTCTATATCCACTTATTATTTCTAATGGCTGTATAGCATTTATTTGGGAACTCTGATGGCATAGTGCATAAGGCATTTGACTGCTAACCAGAAGGGTGGTGGTTCAAACCCACCAGCCACTCCTCAGAAGGAAGGTTGGGCAATCTACTTCCATATTGATACCTCCTCAGAAACCCAAGGAGGGGTCACTATGAGTTGGATATGACTTGACAGCAGTGAGTTTGGTTTGGTATAGTATTTTATTTAAGAACCAATTATGTGATAAACACATATATACCTAAGAAGATCAGATGGGGGTCAGTGAACAGGAGTATACTCTAGACCAAGGATATATTCAGCTGAGGCTAATCTTGCACAGACACCAGTGATACAAAATACCTGTAATCCTTATAGAAACAATAGAAGACAGACACAGAGTAATCCCTCATAGACACCCAGACACTATGGGAGACAGATCCAATAGATATACTGCCTTAGGCCCATAGTACTGGGGGACACCAGATTCAGTTGGCACAACAAAATACATACAAGCCTTGCTCCACATCCCACATTGGTGAGTAGCAACTGGGGTCTTAAAAGCTTTCAAGCAGCCATCTAAGATGCAGCTAATGGTCTCCTAGTATCAGAAGCGAAGAAGAGTGCAAAAAAAGAGGCCATTTGGAAGCAATCAGCCCTAGGACATGATGGCCCTTGAGACTAGAAGAACTAGATAGTGCCTGGCGACCAATGCCAACCACTCAGGAAAGGATAAAATCTGGAGATCTTGGATAACGTGGGAGGAAAAATGTGGAAAAAAAGTCCAAAAACTCAATATTGACCAGAATTACTAGTCAAATGGAGTCTGATGAGACCCCCAATACTATGGCCCTGGAATACGTTCTGGGCCTGGAATAAAACTCACTCCCAGGGGCTGGCTCTCAGCCCAATAGTTAACAAGATGTACATGCATACCACTCAACCCAGGATGATGTACCCACATACTCTATGGTAATACATCCCTTAGAGCACTAGACCACAGGGCACTAGAGGGGCATCATTCAAATTGAGGAAATGCAGGACAAATAGGGATTGCATTAATATGAGGGGGATGGGGGAGGGTTACTGGGCAGGGAGGGAGGAGACTGGGTTAGGGTTTGACATGGTAAATGGGGAGTGAAACTAAATGTACATGTAACGAATGTAAAATAAGCTTTTAAAATAAAAATAAATAACTAAAAAGCAATTATGCTTTTTTTTTAAGCCAATTCCCTCATAATGGCCAGTTTGTCCTCTAATATTTAATCTTATAATAAGCATTCTTATACATGTATTTATATATCTTTAAAGAGGTAGCTATTATTTCTCTTGGAAAAATCTTGCTAAAAATAAAGAAGGTTTGAAGTGCTTACTGATGAAGATCCAAAACTACAGCCTTCAGTATGGATTACACCTCAACATAAAGAAAACGAAAATTCTCACGACTAGACCAATAAAGCAACATCATGATAAAAGGAGATAAAATTGAAGTTGTCGAGGGTTTAATTTTACTTGGATACACAGTCAACACCCAGGGAAGGAGCAGTCAAGAAATCAAACAACATATTGAATTGGGCAAATCTGCCACAAAAGACCTCTTTAAAGTCTTAAAAAGCAAGGATATCACTTTGGGAACTAAGGTGTGCCTGACCCAAGCCATGGTATTTTCAGATGACTTATACGCATGTGATACTACCTCGGAAACCCAAGGAGGGGTTGCTATGAGTCGGGGCCGACTTGATGGCAAATAACGACAACAACAACATACGCATGTGAGGAGCTCTGGTGGTGTAGTGCCTAAGGCATCTGACTGCTAACAAGTAGGTTGGTGGTTCAAACCCATGAGCTGCTTTGAATGAAGAAGATGGGGCAATCTACTTCCATAAAGATTGGAGGTCGCTATGACTTGGAATTGACTCGATAACAGTGGGTTGGGTTTGGTTTATATATATGCATGTGAAGGCTGGACAATAAATAAGGAAGACTGAAGAAGGATTTGATGTCTTTGAATTATGGTGTTGGTGAAGAATACCGAAAATACCATGAACTGCCAAAGGAACAAATCTGTCTTGAAAGAAGTACAGCCAGATTGTTCCTTAGAAGCAAGAATGGTGAGTCTTTATCTCTCATATTTTAGTTATGTTATCAGGAGGGATCATTCCCTGGAGAAAGAGATGATGTTTGGTACAGCAGAGCATAAACGAAAAAAAATGAAGCCCATAAATGAAATGGACTGATACAATGGCTGAAACAATGGACTTGAATATAGCAACAATTTTAAGGATGGTACAGGACCAGGCGATGTTTCTTAAAGATGTACATAAGGTCGCTATGAGTGAGAACCAGATCAATAGCACCTAAAAACAACAACATTGGAAAACACCTAGAAGTATTGCCTATTTCACTATGCTCTCACCTGTACTGGGTATCATCCCTTTTTAGTCCTTGATAATCTGACAAATGTAACAGTATAGTACTATTTTAATAATAGTATATATCAATATTAATAAGCATATCTTGGATTAACAGCGATTTCAAGAATATTTTAAAATTATTTTTGATTACTATTTCTTTTGTTAGAAGAGCCCTGGTATACAGTAGTTAAGTACAGGACTGCTAACCAAAAGATCAGGGGTTCAAGCCCATCAGCTGCTCCATGAATAAAAGGTGCTTCTGTAAAGATTATAATCTTGGAAACCCTCTAAACCAGTTCTACTCTGTTCTACAGGATAACTTTTTTTTTTTTTTTTAATTATTGTATTATTTATTTATTCTGTTAATTGCCTCTTTATGTCCTTTGCTCATTTTTCATTTAGGTCGTTTCTCTTTTGATGAAGCCCTTTATAGATATTATAGATACTAACCATATGTACATCATATACATTGTCAGATTTTTTTACATATGTTGTCAAGAATTTTGTCCTTTTTTTTTTTTTTTTTT
>NW_006921747.1:2615513-2625750 GCF_000298275.1 Orycteropus afer afer | reverse complement strand
TGGGTCTTATTGGAAAGTTTCATACTTTTGTTTTAATATAGGTTTTTTTTTTTTTTTTTTTTTCAGTTTAGCACAACCCTTAGAATGTTTTTAAGGGAGAGTCGGTGCCTTGGTCAAAACAGCACAGTGGGTCTTATTGGAAAGTTTCATACTTTTGTTTTGCCCTAAATGTTCTAATGAATCAAATTTTAGGCTCAGTCTCAACTTGCCAATGAGGATGGATTTTTCTAAATGAAGGAGATTGGAATAAAAATGATCAGATGAGGGAGAAAAGAAATACAGAGAAGACTGTAAAAGCTGGAACTTGTGTAAGGCAGAAAACCTGTCAGAGAAGGAAAGCTCAAATATTTTCCTGTAATAGACAGAAATTGAAAAATGGTCAGACTGCACTCTGTCAAAGGCGGAGAACTTGTGAGACCCAGAAAAACAAAGGAGTCTATCAAGTTCTATTTTTCACAGGTTTCATTGTACCTTGGTTTTTGGCTTTTCAACTGAATCTGCATGTTAGTAAGGCAGTATAAATATATATGATGCATGGAATATAATTTATAGAATCTATACCCCTGTACCTTTTGATGAAGAGTATGGACTTTGGAATTCTATAGGCCTGGCCTTAAATTCTTAAATTCTAAGCTTTTCCATTTAATAATTTTGTGAGACAAATTATGGAAATTTTCACAGCCTCAGTTTTCTTATCTATAAAATAGGGTAATGTTTGCAACTTCCATTACTTAGATGACTCATTTTGCCTTTTCTGATGTTCATTTCACTGTTGATTGTAAAAATCTGGGTGATCTGTTGGAGTACGCTGTGGCCTCAGGTGCAAGCACTATTTAAAAATCATAGCAGATGAAAGTAAGGAAAGTGAATAAAAACTGAGTAAAACTACTATTAATTTGGCATTTTATAAGCAAGTTCTCTCTGGCAGTCAATTTGTGCTGTCTTTGAAAGTAGCCCAACTTTTCATTTTTACTTTACTTTTTTACATCTCAATCTTTCGTGACTTAAAACTGATGACATCTGAATATTTCCCAAGCAGTTACTACATATTTATGAAGGACAGTTAATCTGTGGAAAGGTAGAGTGAAAAATCATAAAATTTTAGAGCTGAGTGACTTTTGGGCTCATGTAATAGTACCTGCCAATGGTACAGTTGAGGAAATTGAGATTCAGGCAAGTTATGCTGCTTTTCCAGCATCAAATATTAACAATAATAATGAAAAGCAGTTACTGCAAAAGCTCTTACACAGTAAAAGAGCTCTTAGATGGGTCCACTCTGTCCCATATAATGGTGAGGTTTGGGACCAGGTGATATTGTCTTTTACTTGCTTGTTTTCCTCAGGGCATCAGTGACCCTCTGGATGTGCAGGAAGAACTTTTTCCATAGGTCCCAGTAAACAGGTTGTCAAATAATGTCTGGGGCACAGATAAGTGCACTTCCTACCCAACAGCAACAATGAGCACACAGTATGTTTGTTATGGATAGGATGGTCCCCACTGGACACAGAGGGCCTCAGTCCAGATGATCTGCCCTGCTCACTTAAACAGGCTAGATTATGTGGGAGCATGCTTGGTTCCCAGGAGTATGGGGATGAACAATGGATCCTTGATGGGATGCTTCCATGTAGGTTGGGAAGC
This sequence comes from Orycteropus afer afer, assembly GCF_000298275.1. Lineage (NCBI taxonomy): Eukaryota > Metazoa > Chordata > Mammalia > Tubulidentata > Orycteropodidae > Orycteropus > Orycteropus afer. The sequence continues at coordinate 2,624,112 of NW_006921747.1, read as the reverse complement.
CTCTGGAATTTGTCTCATGTCAGCTTGGCATGGCCCATTCTCATCTGATCTTCCCATCTTGAAACTCTTGGGTCTCTCATCCTCCTAGCAGCACCCCATCTCTTCTTTTCCTCAGAGCCCAGGTCATCTGTCTAGACTCCAGTGGAGATTTTTTTTTTTCTCCCATTCAGCACATCCTCCTCCAAATCTATGCTCTATACCCATGAGTCCATCCATTGCCTGGGGCCAGTAATCGACTTCTCATTTCTTCACTTCTACTGTGTCATCCCTTCCTGGAAAAGATGACTATAAATGCTTAATGATTAATGAAGAGAGGCCAAGAGAGTGGAGGGAATTCTGAGAAGGAAGTTGTGTTTGCTTGTATTCCAAAAATAGTATCCTGTCCTCTTTAACACCATCAGCAACAGCAGCAAAACCATTACCATTACTACCTGCATCATCACCACCACCATCAAGCAAGTTCATTTATTGAGGGTTTACCACAAAAGTGTCAAGGCCAAACCAAACCAGTTGTCCTTAAGTTGATTCCAACTCAAGGAGACCCCAGCGTGTATCTCTTGATGGGTTCTAATTTCCAGGCTTTTTGGTTAGCAGCTAAGTCTTTAACTGCTTATAACACCTAGGGACTCCTGTGAAGGTACCAGTCACTATCAAAAGTACCTTATATCATTTAATTTCACAGACTCCCTATTGTGCTGGTTGTATTGTTTTCTCCACTTTGTAAATGAGAAAACAGACTTTCAGGAGTTTGCCTGAAACAATGATTCTGAAGTGAATGCTCCTTTGTCCTTCAGGGAATATTTGGTGATATCTGGAGACATTTTTAACTGTCATGAATGAGATGGTGCTATAGGATATGCATCCTAAAATGTACAGAACAGCCCCCACAATAAATAATTGTTATCCAAACCAAAATGTTAGTAGTGGCAAAGTTGAGAAACCTTGAATATAATATATTTGCAAGTTGGAGACAGTTGTTATCATTAATAAGTGTTGGATTTTTATTGAATGTTTTTACTGCATCCAAATAATCATGTGTTCTTTCTTCATTTATCTGTTTGTATGATGAATTCCAGTAATAAGTTTTTAAATGTTAAAACCAATTTTTCATTCTTGAGATAAATTTATTTAGTCACAGTATGACATCATTTCTGTGAAGATTTTAAGCTTACAAACAAATACTCTTTATTACTATAGACATACACATACGTAGTAAAGATATTGAAAAAAAAAAAAAAGACCATGTAGGTAAGAGATACATAGAGATTATTGAATAATGATTACCACTGCTGTTGAGTTAACATTTAACTTATGCAAAGAATTTGGTCTTTTTTCTTGCTTTCTGATTGAAGAGAGCTCCAGACTACATCTGGGGGTTTATGCTAGTGAGATAACTCAGGAGAGGGCTGGCCAAGCCAGAAACACCCTCCTCAGAGGAAGTGGGTTGGTTCAATCAATCATAACTATCTAATGAAGCCCCAGTAAAGGTTCTGGACTCTGAAGCTCCGTGGGCTTCCTGGTTGGTGAAACTAAGGCATCAGTGTACCTGGTATAGTAGCACATCCTTTTTTGGGATCTGGAAGTTTCACTTTGGAAACACTTCTAGGCTTCACTCTATGTGTCTCTTCATTTGTATAATTTTGCTGTAATAAAAGTATAATTGTAAGTATAATACTTTCTGTGAACCCCAAGCAGTGCTGAGTACCAGCAGATCAGAAGTGAGGAGGCCCTTGTGGAAACCCCAAAGATATAAACCAGGAGATAGAAAGAATCCCCAAATTTGTAGCCAGCAGCTCAGAAATGAGGACTTTCAAGATTGTAGCTGGCATTTAAAATCATGGTCTGACTTGGCAGTCTGGAAGCCTGGGTTCTTTAATTTGTGAGGGCTGGCCTAGCTCCAGGTGGTTAGATCAGATGCAGAAGTGCTACATATGCAATTGGTGTCCAAATGCAAGTGGAACAGAATAGAATTGATTTGATTGCTCCTTACAGTTTGGTGAGAAAAAGGTGAAGTTGGTTTTAATTCCTACTCAAGTGGGAATTAAAGAACTGGAATATAATAGCAAAGTTCTTTAACAGGGTCTTACGCCATTTTATTTCTTTAAAAAATAGGTGTGCAGCACACTGAAACATTTGTTAAATCTGAAGATGTGTACAGTTATGAGGGTTACTGTTGCATTACTTTCCATAATTTTGTATGTTTGAAATACGTCATATTGAGAAACAAAGAAAGAAACAGAAAGAAACGTAACATAACACAAACTGTTAAATAGTAAACAGTAATTAGATGTTAGATCCGGGATTCAGTGTTAGGTATAACTGGTGCTAAGAGTCCAAGCTCTTCTCTTGCTTAATATAAGATGCTGCTTCTACCACAAGGAGCCAACTTCAGGATGAGGTCATAGTGACAAGAGTTTACGGTGTGGAAGGCACTGTTATCAATAGAAGATATGCATTAATATCTTTCTGTTTTGTTTCTCTAGTGCTGCTATAACAAATACTACAAAGATGGCTTTAACAAACAGGAATTTATTCTCTTACAGTTTAGGAGCCTAGAAGTCTGAGTTCAAAGTGCCAGTTCTAGGGGCTGGGTGAAGGCCCCTTGACCTTGGGCTTCAGCTCTGTTTCTTATTTCAGACCCACTAAAGCTACAGTGCTACAGACTCATGCTGCTGCTGGCTGCTGAGGCTGAAAAACCCAAGACCAGCAGGTAAAATTGTACAGTCATAACAAGATGAAATGCCACTGGTTCAAGTCCAGGAACAATCCCAAAATTAGCAGGCAACATGGCAGGCCACTGGATGAAGACTTGGCTAAATGCAGGATCCAACTGTGCCAAAAAGGTAGAGACTATTCTGAAAGCTTCTCCTTATATATTGGAAGCAAGTCATACTCTAAAGGCAGCTACTTAGCTACTCATGACAGATTGTGCCATGGAGTTGATTACCAGTCTCATCAAGGGGACTAACTACAGCCAGCTTCCCAGCCACTCAAACCCATGGCCCAGCCAAGTTGACACACAACTTTAACTACCACACTTCCTAACAAGTCCATAAATAAATATTCTTATTCTCTTCATTTTGTAGATGAACACACTGAAGTACAGGGAAAGCACATGTGATTTACATTATTTTCATTTAGTGTCATTTTTCCTTCTCTTCCTCAGAGGAATGGCTATGAATTGGGATCCCGAGGAACTAAGCAAAATAGCCATGTGTGCACTCTGGGAGTCATCTTTGACAGTGTCTTTTGCTTCATCCCTAAGGAGCTCTGGTGGCATAGTGCCTAAGGCATTTGACTGCTAACCAGAAGGTTGGTGGTTCAAACCTACCAGCCACTCTACAGAAGGAAGACTGGGCAATCTACTTCCGTTAAGATTTAACACCTTGGAAACCCAAAGGAGGTTGCTATGAGTCAGAATCGACTCAATGGCAGTGAGTTGTTTTCTTTTTCTTTTTGTTTTTGCTTCATTCCATATTCTCATCATTGTTCCTCAATTTCTCTTCTACTGCCTGCTCCTCTCTATCTCCGCTACCATTATCCTAATCTTAGTATGAAGTCCATGGGTGATGCAAATGGTGTATATGCTCACCTGCTAACCAAAAGGTTGGAGGTTCAAGTCCACCCAGAAGCACTTCAGAAAAAAAAGTCCTGGATATATACCTCCAAACAATCAGCAATCGAAAACATATCAAACACAGTACTGCTCTGACACACAAGAAGTCCCATGAGTTATAATAGACTCAATGGCAGCTGGTAACTTTGTCCTTCACCTAACAGCTCTCTCCCTATTTATAGTTTTTTCCACTCCTTTTTATCTTCTAAGGAGCTCTGGTGGCTTAGAGGATAAGGCATTTGGCTCTTAACTGGTAGGTTAGTGGTTCAAAACCACCAGCTGCTCTGCAGAAGGAAGATGAAGCAATCTACTTCCATAAAGATTTACAGCCCCAGGAACCTAATGGAGCTCTGGTGGCATAGTGCCTAAGACATTTGACTGCTAACCAGAAGGCTGGTGGTTCAAAGCCACCAGCCACTCCTTTGAAGCAAGGTTGGGCAATCTCCTTCCATAGTGATACTGCCTCAGAAACCCAAGAAGGGGTCACTATGAGTCGGACCTGACTCGACAACAGTGACTTTGGTTTTTGGTACGAGTCAGAATCAACTGGATGACAGTGAATTTGGTTTTGAGTTTTATTTTTCTTCTACGTACAAGCAAAGTGATAGAAATGCAAATTGAACCCCCTAACCCTCCTTCCCTGTACCTTCACGTGGTTCTTAGGATAAGAATAAAACCTTTAATGTAGTTAAAGTTTAATATAGATCTAGCCTCGATGTTTCTACAAGATATTTGTATGTGCTGTAAGAATGTCCAGGGGGTATAGCAGAGCTGACAAGGGACAAGGTTTTTGTGACTTCTTGGCCACAGCCACCTACCTAGAGGGAGAGAGTGGTTGGACCTGTGGGCTCAGAACCATGATCTCAGGGTACATCAAGCTCAATTGGCATAACATACGACACACAAACATTGTTCCACATCCTACTTTAGTGAGTAGCAACTGAGGTCTTAAAAGCTTACAAGTGGCCAACTAGATGCAGTGATGGGTCTCTCCTTGTCCAGACCAAAGAAGAGTGAAGAAAACCAAAGACACATCGAAAAAATTAGTCCAAGAGACTGGTAGACCATGTGATCCTCAGACTATATGACTATGATACCTCAAGATACCATCTATGGTACCCAGCTACCACTGACAACCACTTGGAGGGGGATTGGAGCAGATCTTGGATAGAGTGGGAGAACAATGTGGAACAAAAGTCAAAATAAAAAAAAAAAAAAAAGACCAGATTTACTGGTCTGATAGAGCCTGGTGATACCCCTGAGACTATAACCCCTAGCTACCTTTCAGGTCTGGAGTTGACTTTCAGCCAAATAATAGACAGGCATATGGGCTGAACATTTCCATCAGGCAGATACACTCCTTGGAGTGATCAATCGTGGGAGAACAGAAGGGCAGTGTTTGCTCCAGGAGATAGCTCAGGGAGCAGGAGTGCATGGGAAGGAAGGACACAGGGAAGAGATGACTATGGTGAGGAAGTGGGAAGAGAGCTGTTACATAATGGGGAGTTTCAGTCAATGTCATGAGACAAAATGTGTATGAACTAAAACTCATTTCTGCCAACATGGATCCGATTCATAGTGACCCCTCTTTGGGTTTCTGAGGCAGTATCATTACAGAAATAGGTTGCCCAGTCTTCCTTCTGAGGAGTGGCTGGTAGGTTTGAACCTCCAGCCTTCTGGTTAGTAGTCATGTGCCTTACACGCTACGCTACCAGAGCTCCTAAAGTATGAACTACTGTATGGAAATGAATTTGTTCTGTAAACTTTCACCCAAATCACAATTTAAAATAAATAAATAAATAATATAGGTATAGCCTATCAACACTATTTCATACCAGTTTTTCCTCTGCTTTCTACCCTCTAGCAGATCTGAAAAGCTCCCTTGTACCTCAGGGCCATTTTACACACTGAGTCTTATGCAGAGAAATACCTCAGCATCACTTGGCCCTACTTCCATTCACATCTTATACCCTTAGCCAAGTTGTTGATTCCTGTTCAATGTTTAGTGTTCACATCAAATATTATTTTTTCAGAGAAACCTTCCTGAAACCATTCTAAACTTAACTAGATCTACTTCTATCTATATACCTTCATAGAGGTCAATAATCATTCTTCACTGCTGTTGTTAGTTGCTGCCTTGTTGATTCTGACTCATGGCAACCCCATTTGTGCATAGTGGAACTGCTCAAGAGTTTTCAAGGCTGTGACTTTTTGGAAACAGGTTGCCAGGCCTATTTTCTGAGGAGTGTCTGGGTTAGAACACCAGCCTTTTGATTATCAGTCGAGTTCTTAACTGTTTTCACCACCCAGGGACTCCCAAACATTCTTGATAGCACCTACAATTATAATTAAACAATTAATTAATTTAATGCTTACTAGAATATGATCATAATGATGTTAGCACCATGCCTGTTTTTCTTATGGCTTTGTCCTCAGGTCATGTACAGTGCTCTGGCATATAATAAACCAAAAAACCAAGCTCACTGCCATCAAGTTGATTCTGATTCATAATGACCCCCATTGTATTTCAAAGGCTATATATCTGTACAGATGCAGACTGCTTTATCTTTCTCTGTGGAGCAGCTGTTGTGTTCGAACGGCTTACCTTTTGGTTATCTGGCATGTTATAGGTGTTCAATAGTAAATGGTGAGTAAATGAAAGAATGAATGAATGCATGTGTTATTCTCCATTATGTGGTACTGGACAGGAAGAGGACACAGGTATTCTACCATGTGAGGCATGATTGTGTATCTTGCCAATGCAACAGTGCAAAGATCTGAAGGGTGGCACCAAGTTACTATTATGAGACAAGGTGTGTGGATTCAAACCAACCTGAAAAGCAAGGACATAAAGCATGAGGAACTGTAGGTCAAAGTGGGTGAGGCAGCACCATTTAAACTTGGAATGAACACAGGTATGAAAAGGCCCTGAGCCTGGCGTTGTTCAGTTATATTTGGGGCTCCAATTATGTTTTCACTTGTCAGAACTATTGGTTCCAAAATTTTATCACACATCTGTGAGTGAAAGCTTGCATGCTGCTATGATGCTGAAAAGGTTTCAGTGGAGCTTTTAGTCTAAGACTAGGAAGAAAGGCCTGGTGATCTATTCTGAAAATCAAACAGTGAAAACTTTATGGAAAACAAAGGTCCAGGAGGATGGTGCAGGAGTGAGTAGTGTTTTGTTCCATTGTGCATGGGGTCTCCATGAGATGGGTACTGATTTAATGGGCAGGTAAAAATAACAACAAAAAATCACATCGTCTGAAATTGTTGATTTCATAGTATCTCTTTAACAACATTCTGAATCAGTAAGTGACCAGGGCCAAGAATCTGCAGTAGTAGCAAAGAATGGGGATGGGGCATTGGAAAAAAGAAAAAGAGTTTGAACATCCCTGGCTTGTTAAAATTTTGGAACTAACAAAATCAAAGTGAACATCTTAATGACACTGTGGTGACTGTGTCGGTGGATTACCTTTAGGCAAGAATGATTATGCATTGTTAATACACCAGTGAAATATGTTTATTAATCTGTAGTGCCTGGTAGCTTTTTCTTTTAATTCATACATGACAAAGATTAATATTGATCTATTTTCCCTTGTCTAGATTCAGCCCTCACCAGGTTTAAATACTAATGCTAGCCTTTCATGCTATTACTCTTTCTGAATCAACCTCTAAAACAATAGAAATTGTTATTCCTCAAACCTATAAATCTAGGCATTTTATGTAATTTTTACAAACACAATCATTAGAAGCAGAACTGTTTCTTCAGAAAGAATTTGGGGGAAAAAGAAGGTTGGGTTTTAAAAAAATACTCAAGGTGGAAAATGATGGGGGTACAAAGTGGCTCTAGAAAGGCAGCTTCTTTACAGCAAGAAAATCACTATTTAAAGACATGGTTAAAAAACTAGCCTCTCAGATGACCAATTAGATGATAAAGCTGGCCTCGTCCTGATTTCATTAGCATGTAGCACAGGGTGTCTCCTTAGGGACTTGTATTTTCTTAGTCATGCAGTGCTTCACAGCTGGGCTGAAAATGCTGCCACATTATTTTTGAATACAAGAAACTTGTGATTCCAGACTCTCCCAGGATTTTAACTCTCTTGCCTGAACAGATTGACACAACAACAGATGGTCTACTTGGATCGTTGTGACTACCTTGGATATTAAGGATCAAACTCCTTGGAATAACAACTAGGGCATTAGATTTTATAGAATGGTGTTTAATACCTGTCTACCTGTAGGAATGAATCATATAACTCTATCTTAGAGCTATAAGCTCCTTAAGGGAACACAGTGCTGGGCACTCAGCGGTGCTCATTCAATGCCTGAGGTATGAGATGAATCCATTATGAGAATGCACACTACTGCCTGTTCCTCCATTCTTTGGCTGGCATAGATTAGCTTTCCTGGGAAGCTGACACTAAGACAGAGATTAGGGTCCAGGATTTATATTAGGGAGAGCTGTTGGGATACATACCTGTGGAAGGGAAGGAGAAGAACCATTGAGCAGAGAGAGAAGTTGGGCTGAAGTGTAGCTTTAATGAAGCCTCTGCTGACCCCAGAGGGAGTTGACCCCACAGAGAGCTCTGAACCTACAGGGTCCTTTAGACTGACTCTCTTGATCCTATGTCTGGAATTCTGAGAACTATGAATGTTCTCCAGGTTCAATGTCCCAAGTTGAAGGAAGGAAATGGCTTCAATACCACTGCTTGGACTATCATTGGATGTAGGCTGACCCACAGGACAGTTCTCAGAGATGACTGAGAGCTGACGGCACGCCTGGCAGCTGAGAAATAAACCCTTAATTCTTTTTTTTTTTTATTAGGATTTGGGTGAAGATTTACAGAGTAAATTCACTTTTCATACAGCAGTTCACATATACATTGTCTCATGTCATTGACCAAAATTTACAATGCAGCAGCTCCCCTCCCACTTCCTCCCCATAGTTACCTCCTCCCAGTGTCCATCCCTTCATACTCTTCT